>NC_134037.1:81138898-81449921 GCF_965140245.1 Athene noctua
GTCCTTATTCAATTGTTCGTGATGTCTTTCCACTTAGTTCTTGCTATAAATTTGTCTCTTTGCCACCCTTTTTACACTTTACCTCGGCGTGCCTCAGAGGCACATAGAGCCAGCAGCTCACCACTAACTCAGCCTAAGGGGAAATGCTAGCAACAAAGGCCCGCTTGCCAAAACCCATAAAACTTGCTGCTTTTTGCTTCACTTTAAAACAAAAAAATAATATTGTCTTTTCTCTAAAGTGGTAATGCAACACATGCCCAAATGAGTTCTTGACATTACACTACAGGATTTTTTAAGGGTTCTGAAGAAACCTTGGCGTTTATGAACATGTTCTCTAAAATGTATGATCGTTAATTAGTTTAGTAGCCAGCAAAAGTAAAAAAAACCAAACCACTGGTGGCATGAGGTGCAACCAGTGGCTTTTGGTAAGGCAATGGGAAGTCCATGAAAATCATAGTCTCTGAAATTCGGAACAAATTCAAAAGCAGAAAGAGAGCTGTGTCCACTGCTGGGATAACCTGTTGTTTCACTGCTGCGCCTGTGTCTATGAGAATGTACCTGTACTTATCAGCTGGGCAAAGCCAGCTAATGAAAATCATAAACTTGAAGAGAAACGGGCATTTTCCTCAAACTGTGGTATTTTTTTCTTGAAGGTTTAACTGAGCATCTTGCATCATTTGTCAATTTTTTCCTCTCTCTCAATGGAGCTTTGTAAGAAAAGATGACTCTCAATGGACTAAAAGCCACTGCTACCCATTGGAAAGCAGAATTTGGCTAGGTCAAGCATTGCAATTCTTGCACAGGCCATAGCATGCTGGTAATGCCACTTTCCCACCAGAAGAGTCTGTTCCTCTGCCTACCTTCAGAAGCACTCAAAAACTTTCTGAGGGCATCTGCTGTGGACCTGCACCTCCTGTAAGGCTTGTTGGGCAGCTACTCCTGTTCTCCCTCAGTTGTAGGATCCTTCCCACCCTGTTGCTCACATTTCCAGTATTTCACCCCTGCAGATGACACAATTTGTAGTCATGAGTTATGTTTTTCCCCCTAGCACAGAAGATTTGTTCTGTCTTTACTTGGACAGTCACTGAGGGTAGAAAGGAGAAAATACACTTTCCTTCCCTATGTCCCCCTTATGAGGAGGGGTAGGAAGGAATGAGACAAGGGGTGAGGAATGACTAGTCTATGCTTGTTTGCTTTCTACTTCCTAATTTCTTAAAAGGCATTAATGCCTGTGTAAGGTGCCACAGTAAGAGCCTTAGACACCGAGTACCTCTGTATATGTATGAGGAAGGAGTGGCGTGGAAAGGGACAAGGAAGGCTACCTGGCACACTGAGGAGGCTTCACCTCGATCCTGTCCTGGGTTGATCTCTGTTGGTGGTGACAGCGTGGCTCTGGCACTGGGCCCATTTAAGCTTTGGCATCTGGGCTGAGATTGCTCGGTGTAGTGAAGGCTTTGAAAACACCTCATGCCCACAGGCAGCTGGCTTGGGACCATGGAGCTTGCTTTACACAGGGCTGAGGAACAGGCATGAGAACGTAATGGTTTTTGGGTTACTACGAGTTTACAAATCTGAAATAGCAAGCTGGTACACAATACAAATGTCAGTGCTGGGGACTGGAAATAAGAAATATTCATGCACTTTACCTAGCTTTTTATTCCACATTTAGGACTGCATGAAATTTCCACTGTTAAAATACCACAGTTTTCCCGTGAAAGCATTTCCATTTAACTCCACAGCAGGCCTCTTTCTATTCTTCTGGGAAGCAGTGCACATGGGATGCTGAAGTAGCACATCTCTAACAGCTGCCTAGGATCTACCCAATAAGAAGATTTCCTATGTCTTCACATTCAAACTGTTTGCTCCTTCTTCTATTTGTAAGTATAAGGAACTTATGCTGGAAGTTGATGAGCGATACAGCAAACAGGTAGTGATAGAAAAATAAATGTGATCAAGGAAAGGGAATAATAATACATGTGTTCTGATTTTCTACTGCATCCTATGTCACTTCAGCTACTCCACTGGCTCTCAGAAAAACATGTTATAGCTGTTTTCCTGTGTGATTTTCATGCCTTGTGTAAATCTGGTTACAAGCGTTGGGGATGAATTTATGCCTCCCCAGACAGAGCTCCTCCTGCTCCTCCACACTATGTTTTTTTTCTAAGGCTCTACAACTGCAGAATCCCGTGGTTGTTTCCAGGCCATCAGGCAGCAGACCAAGTTTGTCAGCAACATTTCCAAAAGGCTTTTTTTTTCCCCCTCTTTTTCCTTCTTCCCTCTGTTGGTGCTCACATCCTTCTTGCCATCCCGGGTGCTCCTTTGACTCATGAGCCAGCCAGTTTTTCAGAGTTTGGTCCTGATCCCAACCACACCATCCCAAATTCTACACTTGGGCAAAAGATGAGCGCCTCTGGCCATAGAGCCGTGGTGATCCAGGAGGGTGATTTAATGAAAGGTGAGTGAGTGAGTCAGCAGCAATGCCTCTCTCTGCGTCGCAACAAGAAACCTTCTGAGAAGTTGAAAGAGTGTACTGGCATTAGGTGATGGGGAGAGCTCAGCAGAACTGAGTCTCTGGCAGATGAGAAAGGCACTATCACTGCTCTTACCCCACAAGACGCAGAGCAGGTTTTTTTTTCCGTTGTTGTTGTCCTGAAGAATGAAGTCCTCTTCCTCATACTGGCTGCTCACTAAAGTGTGATAAAAGCTCCAACAGTAATCTCTAATCATGAAAAATGCAACATGCTGAAACTGGAAAGTCTAACTGAAGGATGATGAAACTTTTCAAAGCTATCTGTTTTTTCCAAGGACAACCAGCTACCCAGAGGCCTGTTCCTCCACAACTTTGACTTGACTTCTACATTCTGTCCCTTTTCTAAAAGGCCAGTTTGATGACTTTATTTTGAATGATCAAATAATGCGTGGGCCTTGGTGTTTTTGGGATGAGGGTTTGGCTCACCTGTGTAGCTCTCAAGAAACGGGATCTCAGGCCCTGGTTCCCATAAACATTTAAAAATTCCACCCCATGTTTCATGTGGCACACAGCACAGCTGCTTGCTCATAGCTGTGTTAAAACAACTATGTGTTAAAGAAGTTTACAAAGACTATTTTCTACTTTAAAAAAAATAATGAATGAGTAATTTTTTATTTTTTGTTTAAGAAGTCCCACAAACTTCTACTTATCTCTTGGACTCCATCTTCCCTACTACTCACAGCAAACACAAAGTAGTAAGACAGCAGAGTGCTTTCTTATTAATTTAAACTAAACAAACGGTATATAAGGGATATCATCCATATCAAATGTGAAAGTCTGTGAATACAGTTTAATGATACAAGTATGGTAGGGCTGGAGTCTTGGGTCACTGTGAGCTTTTCATTCATATTCATATAAAAGCCATGGGAGACTTGCCATTGATGTCAGTTGGTTTTGATTTAGTACTTTTGTTTATAAGAAGCTAAGTGATAATGCTTTACAAGTAAAAAAAAAAACAAAAAACCAAACCAAAACCAAAAAAACCCCACAAAACCCAAAAAAACCCCCAAAACCAACTTATATTTTGTTATTATTTGCTACAGGCCCAGACCAGGACTTCATGATGCTCAGTAATGTAGAAACCTAGGAGAGAAAGGTAGCCACACAGCACAGAAACAACTGTTCTGTACCTGTTTGCATGTCTGGCAGTGCCTGTATGTTCTCGAAGTATTACAAGAACTGCTTGCTTGACTTTTAATATTATTTCCTATTCTTTTTCCAAACTTTAATCAAGGGTTTGTCATACCTCAAGTGAGGTTGCAGAATGAGTTTGCTGCTTGAGAAACAGCACACTTGAAAAGCAGGTGAGAGCACAGGGTCTGCTCAGTAAATCTTTGAAGGAGGATGCCAGGAGTCCATAGGAGAAAAAGAGTATCTTTCTAAGAATTGCATTATTCTCTGTCAAACAACACCTGATCCTGCTATGAGAAGCAGACTCCGAACACTTACATACCACAGCCAAGTAACATGGCTTGGATCTAGTGGTCCATCCCTGCCGTTACAGTACTGCATTGAAACCTAAGAGGATTTACTTTCTGTAGCCTTGATAGTTAAGAGCCAGATAACTCTTCCTTTCTCACGGTTAGAATTTCCAAGACTCATACTGGAACAATCCTGCTGAATTTAATGCAGGATGGTCAGCCATCCACAGGATTTAAAGCAACCTGCACAATTCTACAGCAGAGAGATAATTCCCTTTTGTTTTTTTCTAACCTAAATAAAAACATGAAAAGAAAGCATTCATGCTCTAGTAAATTCTGCTGAATAATTCTTGTATACTTGGATCCACTGCTGTTAAACTATACAGGACTGCTCCATGAGGCTCACTCATCTAAGCAACACAAGTTGCTCTCTACAAAAGTTCTAAAAAGACTTGGGGGAAGAGGAGAAAACATAGGTCTTGTTACAACAGCAGAAGTGTAGGACCTCAGGAAACTTGGATACAATTCCCAATGTAGCAGAATCAAGTCTGGACATGGTTCTCGTGTGAGGTGGGAACTAGATCAAAATTGACCCTGAGAGATGATCCAGAAGATGTCTGACTGTGGGGGATGAGGACTGGCCTTAGGCTAAACCTACCACTGACAAACTACAGCAAGTAATGTAAAACAAAATTTTCCTTCAGTGGCATCTATGCAGGGGGAACACTCACAGTGTACTGTGAATGGACTCATGAGTCTGGAAATCTGTCTCCTTTTTAAATGGGAGATCAACAGCAGTGAGGAATACTGATGTGACTCTCTCTCATAGTCCTTCCCCAGCTATAACAAGGAAAACCATTTATTTCTCTTTTTATATCCCTTATCTAATCAGACTGGAAGTTCTTGGAGGCAAGTAAGTTTCTTGCCACCATGGTGATGACTGGAAGCTCTGCCTATTAAAATCACTCCATTACATTATAAAACAGTATTTTCAATTGCTTAAGCCTTGCCAGTTTTTTATCACTTGGTCTCAACATTTTCCTTTAAAAATACTTTAGGCTGAATTATCTTCTGGGATGGGGGCAAAGAAAGGGAAGAAGAAATTTTAAGTAGCATACTCAAGTATCTGGAGAAAAAAAAGCTGGGAAAATGACAGTAGACAAAATAACTGCCTATTTTGGCAAGCTATCTTTATTTTAAAACCATAGTGCCACCAGTTTCTGGACTCTAGACTTCCTTTTTTTTTTTTTGCAGAGGTTTTTGCTTTTTGGCTATTGCCAACTCTGTGAAACCCACCCAAATTTGACTAAGTTATAAACTCTCAAAAACCTGAAGCTTGTTTTTATTTGACAAATTTCTCATCTATTCTGAGCATGAATATATTTTCCTGTAATATCAAATCCAAAGTGCTGTGCCATTTAGTAGGTCCTGAAAGGCCTGTCTGCCATGAATTGCCCTTGCCCAGCTACATGCCGGCAGTGCACAAGAGGACACTGAGCTGAAGGCAAAGGGGATGTGGGGCTAGCAAGCTGCAAAGAGTGTGGCAGAAGGGAAAGCAGGCATGGGGCTGAAGGGCTGCTTGGTCATGAAGGAGACCCTGACCCAAACTGGGAGACAGACTGGGACAGACTGGCGGAGATGAAAGAGGTGAGACTGACTGCATGGACAAGGCAATGGGAATGGGAGGTTTGATGAGGGGAAAATGAGGTACATGTGGAGAAAACTTTGAGGTATGAAAGATTCTGGAGTCATGGTTGCACAAAAAAAACCCCCAAAAAGCTCCTTCTGGCTCTGACAGAGACATCAACAGTTTTACCACCTCCCAGCTGAGAGGAAAAGGCTGTGAAACCCGTGCAGACAAAATATCCTGCACTGCCTACTGCAGCAAATGGCAATCTGTTCTCTCTGTGTGAGACGCTGCTAGTCTGAGACTGATGGAGGTCTGTGTGGTGCAGCGAAGGGTCTCAAACATGCTGTGACCTGGGCAATGCCATGTTAGCTTTCTTTTCTTTTTCCCATTTAAAAAACCCAGGAGATTTTTCCCATTTTAAAAACCCATCCACACATGCGCGCACATACTTTGTGGCGATAAGAGAGTTGTTTAAAACCGTACTTTTTGAAAAGGGGGCTTTCCAAATTCTTGTGTCTCTGGTTCCTCAGTTGAGACGTGGAGAAGCTGTGACTAGTTTGTTGGCTGCATGCCCTGAACACTGTAGGATCTGGAAAAGTCAGCTGTAGGTGTCTTAAAGTAGGGCACGCGAGTCCGTTTGTAATTAATATCTACTTCCCTCCACCTTGGTTCACCGTGCGTGCAGCTACCGCTCGGGAGAGCAGGCTCCATCCCGAGCCCTGGCTGAGGCCGGGTGTGACTGCCAGGGTGTGACAAGCTTTGCAAGCTCGGAGCTGGACGCTTGGGGAAACTGTCACTTGTGTGCTGGGAGCGTGCCACTTCGCAGCCTTCCTAAAGCCCTTTTACGCCCGAGTCCTCTCCCACAAATGCGCACACCCTGAAGAATAAAGCAAGCCCTGATCGCTTCAGACTCCCCGGTAAACCCAGGGAATCGCGGGGGTCTCTGCAGGCCGGCAGCGAGCTGCCGCCCTCCAGGGAGGAGCGGGGGGACTCCTCCGCTGACAAAACTGCAGTAAAATGGTTTCTGTCAGGCAGCTGGGGGAAAGAGATCCTCTGGCGGTTCACAGTAAGGAAATATCAAAAGACCTCTATTTGCCTCCGAAAAGATAAGCGAGAAAAGTGCAGAACTGCCGGAAGGACGGATTCACCCGGCATTGGCGGCAGGCGAGGTACCGACCTGCGTCTCCGCGGGGTCCGCAGTGCCCGCTCCCCGCCGTGCCCGAGGGCCCAGCAGCGGCTCCCGGCCCCTGCCCCGCTCCTGCTCGCTTGTGCCCCCGCCAGAAATCCGCCTGCCGCGGCCCTCGCTCCGCGTCCCCTGCGGTGCCCGGTGGGCGGCGGGGCACGGCCGGGCTCGGGGCGCACCGGGAGAGCGGCGGGGTGCACCGGGAGGGGCTCGGGGTGCACCGGGAGAGCGGCGGGGTGCACCGGGAGGGGCTCGGGGTGCACCGGGACAGCGGCGGGGTGCACCGGGAGGGGCTCGGGGTGCACCGGGAGGGGGTCGGAGTGCACTGGGAGAGCGGCGGGGTGCACCGGGAGAGGGTCGCGGCGCACCGGGAGAGGGTCTGGGCGCACCGGGCCGGGGGTCGGGGCGCCTCTCAGCCCCCCCGCCAGCAGCTGCTGGTATTTGTACATGTTGATTCAGCAGGAGGCGGGGGGGAATGAGCCTTGCGGGGGGAGCAAGCCGGCGTCCCCCCGGGAGCACCGGGGAGGGTTAATCGGCGAGGATCTGTGGGTCTGGGAGGAGAAAGCGGAGGCCGGGCTGGGGAGGGGGGAGGATAAGAGGAAAAGGGGAAGAGCGGCTCGGTGAGGTCGCACACCGCCAGCCTCCGCACCCGCGGCAGAGGCTTCCCGCGGCCCCCCGCCGGCGCGGACACCAGAGGGGTGGTGCGGAAGGTCCTCCCTTCTCGTCCCAAACTTTTCCTCCCGCTTCCCCCCGCCCCGGGGGAGACGAGGCTGGAGGGGAAAGCAAGCGACCCCCAGGGCTAGGCAGCAGCCCGTCCGAGGCGGAGGGAGGGCCGGCCCCCCGGGGGAGGCGGCGGGGTCCGGCGGACCCCCCCGGCAGTGCCTGCGCGGCGGGAGGGCGCCGGGAGAAGACAGGAGCGGAGAGGCTGTGGAGCATCTCCGAGCCGGGGCTGACGCTCCAAGAGGAGGGAGGGACGCGGAGCGAGGGAGAAACTGCTGCCCCTCTGCTATACTCCCGTCCCTAGATTTCAAGGGGTGGGGTGGGAGAAAGCCAAGAGAGAACCTAAGCTGGGACCTCCCAGCGGGAGCGATTGAAAAGGAGCCAAGGCAGGCGTCGGAGGGGGGAGCGACATCCCAAGGAGAGTCCCCCTCCTCCGCTTCCCGGAGCCGCTGCGCGCCCGCCGCCGCCGCTCAGGATGTGGGTGCCGCTGCTGCTGCTGCTGCCGGAGCTGCTCCCCGCCGTGCCGGCCCAGAAGCTCTCCGCCCTGACGGTAAGGCCGCCCCGCCGCCGGGCGATGGGCGCCGGGGGTCCGGCGGGTCGCTCCCCCGGGGCTCACCTGAGCGGGCTGACGCGGGTCCCCCGGGCGGCCTGCGGGCGGGGGGCTGCTCCCCGCCGCGGACGGAGGATGGAGCCCCCGGCCTGGGTGCGGAGCCGTCCCGCGGCGTGTCCGGCGGCGCGGGGCGCGGGGAGCCGCCGGCACCGCCGCCCCGTCGCGTTTCTCCGGGGGAGAGCGCGGCCCGTGGCAGCGAAGTGGCAGTTTACTGCGGGTCTCCGCAGAGCTTCGAGCCAACGCTAACGTCCGCGTTAATGCTTTCATTTTCCCGAAGGGGAATAATGCTGCAGTGAGGTCTGCTTTTGGGCTGACCGATTTTACTTTAATTATAAAGCGACGTGAAGCAAGCCTCTTTGGGCTATTCCAGGCTCCAGGATGCTAAACATGGAACTCTGCTGCGTAGGGATGGGTGAGCCAATTCATTAGGCTTGCTAAATAAGCCATAACCACTTCTCTAGCCAAGACCTGAGGTTTGCAGCTAATAGCTCAGTTCAGTCGTCTTGTACAGCTTGCAGTGTTTGCAAAGCTATAATTAATGCAATCTGTAGAAATAAAAACATTTTCCTTAAATGTGTTTTTAAACAAGTGCTTGAGTAAACATAACGGGCAGCGAGTACCCCTTTCAAGCTGTTTTTAAGTGTTTTGGTGAGGGCTGTGCCCTTTACAGTTTATTATGCTAAACTTACAGGCAGTTGCAAAGTGAAATAGACTCTATTTTTGTCTCAGTCTTTCAGAAATTTTCTGTAAAATACTGAGTATTTTTTTTCCTTCCTTTTAATTTATTATTTTCTTTTCTTATTTTATTTTTGACTAAGGGGGGATAGGGACAGCTCAAGGAGAAACGGCAGTGGGGGATGGCTGAGCTGTTCATACCTGAAATTCTTCAGAAGAAGTTTTGCTTTCTTGTCTAGTGTGGGTTTTTTTTTAATGATTTGTAGATTAGAAGCTGCTAATTGAAAACCTTAAAGGAATGAGCTTGATCCATAAATTTTTTAATTTGTGGCATTTGAAAGTGTGGGGCAAATAAAGGCAAGTGATTCTCATCTTTTTCTTTTTAAGAACCCCAACTGAAGCGCCCTTAGACTGTCAGGTGATATATACTGTTATAGTTAACAGGTTAACATTACAATTTAATTCCAAGTTTACTTTCAGAAATGTGTAAACAGAATTTAGAAGAGATTACATGTTATATTATTTCTTTTGTATGTTAAAAAGTTCTAAATATTGTCATGGAAGTAAACTGGAAATGCTACCAAACCTTAATTTGTCCAGATATAAAATAAGTGATTGTGACTGTTACATCATCTTTAAATGATACATGATTCCAGTGTTGCCAAAGCCTTTTAATAGATGTATATAATTCACTGCTGAATGTAACTGTCATTCAGTGAGCGGTTGCTTGCCTCATGAAAGGGAAGAAAAATCTGGCCAAGGGCATTTGGGCAAACTCTTTAAAAATTAAATGTCATACACTCATGCAGATGTGTTTGACTTCACTGTTAGCCGAGAGGTGTCTGAAGTACCTCTGTTCCCTCTTCCACCAATCCAGAGTGTGTATTGTTTGTTTCTGTACCTTATAGTAGTGTACATCTTTATGAACCATGACCAGAAAACTCAATCCTGAGTGGAATCCCCACCCTCTGCTACCAAAAAGGTAATAGTTTTTGAGACTTTAAGCTTTTGGACTGAATTAAACTTGCATATTTCAGTAGGGGTAGCTAGCCTTGTTAGTAGAGGACTGTAAGTAGTGAGCCCATGCTAGTTTTTCCATTGCCTGTGCTCTTCTTAGAGAGATGGCTAGCCCATATGAATACTAGGCTACATTAGAAATCTTTCCATAAAGTGGGCAATGAACAGTGAGACACCCGTAGGAAGAAAACAGCACACACACACACACACACACACTTTTTACATCGTCCCACAAGACTAAACTATGAATGAGGCAGGTTTATTTGTACTATTTCTGTACTTCCCTATTTAAACAACAACAACAACAACAACAAAAAAGCAATGCTATTACAGCAACAAATACCACAGCACTAAATCATTCTTTACTCCTGCAGTCATTTTGCTTATAGCTCGCTAACTGTATAATCCTTTCCCACATGTACCTTTCTCAAATATTGATTAATAATAGTATCTGCATAGCTATAAGGAAAACCAAACCCAGGCTTTGTAGAAAGACCAAGAAAGCATATAACTTTTTTTCACCTGCTGTGCCAGTGTGTGATGACAGAGAACTACCGTTCTTTTCTACACATCAGATGAAGATTTTATTTTATTTGTGGTTGAAAGAATAACAAAGAAAGACTGATATTTTAATAAATAACCAGACGCCACAGGGACAGAGCATGTTTCACTGCGGACCTGAGTTTCATTAAAACTGCAGGATGATGACGGGCAGAGTGTGAACATCCCTGATGGTATCAAACTGTCACGGGTATATGTAGCTTGCCAGGTGGTGGCAATATCAGGGGCACAGTCTCCTTAATCGCAGTGGTAAATCTGCCATAAGATGAACCTTAGTAACGACATGATAGTAAAATTAAAGTTCCCTCTATCAAAAGCAAGTCTAAACTTAAGGTCATTTTCCAAAAGACGATTACATGGATCAGAGGTTTTTAACTTTCCTGGGTGTTAAACTGTTCAGGGATCTAAGCGACAAACTGAGTGATGGCCAGGCAGCAAGGAGAATAACAGCGTCTGTCTTTATGTTTTTCATCTGTCTAAACAGATTTCTGGACTGTTTTAGCTTTATGTCTTCACTAGCTCCAGAAGCAGAGTTTTACTTTCGGGGATGGCTTTTAGTAGTTTACAGAGCTGCATCCCCATTTAATTAGAATAATATTTTTGTGTTTCCCTTGGGCAGAAATACCCACAACAACCACTCACATCTATAGTTCAAGTGAGTATGTGATTTTCAGATGTAGGAAGCTGTGCATAGTCCAGTCACAAGAAATTACAGAGTTTTCACACAAATAACACCCCCAAGAGATTTTTGATTGCCTTACAGTCTTAAGTGATTGGAGGTCTGCAGGGACTGATGAGCATGTGACTTCCTATAACCTTGATAACAGCAATCAGGACAATTTCTGGCCAGCAGGCAGGTGCATCAGAGTAGTCAGAAGGTAGCTGCGATGCGTCAGGCAGCCTAGAGTCTGGTCTCCTGGTCCCCATGGCTGTATCTAAAGTGAGTGTGTGAGTGTTGTAACGTGTCACTCTGCCCAAACTGTGAAATCATTTGAACTCCTGTCTGTGTGTCAGAGTAGAGGTGCAACATGAGCGGTGGGCTGATGCACACCTGAATCTTTACTGAGGGGCCAGAATGTGCACCCGGGTTCAAGAGTTTCAAAGTTCTTGTGGGTTCACTGGGTTAGAGATAGCCCAAAGTTACTCTGAGTTTGTACCAATCAATCTTGACTTCTTGTAATAAAAAAATACACTTTGCTGAAGTTGCTCCTAGACTCTTGTCTTCTGAGTAGGAGCATGTTGCAATAATAGACAAAGTGAGGGGAAACATAATATTCCAGTTCTGAATTGCTAACTGAGCCACAGGGATGCATGGGGGAGGAGACCATTATTTAGTATTATATTTATTGTTTTTTCAAATAAACAAATATTGGCAACAGAACAATGGTTTTCATTCTGGGAAGATAGGCTGAGAGCTGTCTCATAAGAAACCGTGACATCTGGAGGGACTGTAGCCAATTTGGCTGCTCTGGGTTTTTCCTCTCCTTGTGTCAAATACCAATGTAAAACATTCTAACATTCCAGAGAATATCTTAAGTAGCCTTGTCCTTTTACCTTGTTTATGGAAAGACAGGTAATAGTCTGCAGTTCTCGTAGCACATTGTTGGAATGTTTTTTCAATGCCATATTTTTATTCTGCTCTGTGAGATGCACCCATTCTTTCTGGCTGTATGAAACTGATAAGAGCTGAGCCATATTGGCATGTTGTATCAGGGGAATAGTTGTATCTGGAAGATATAGGAACTTTTGTTTTGAAACACGATGTTTTGAAGAAAGCTGATTTTGTTCTTTGAATAAGTAAGCTTATGATCACTTCACTTGCCACCACGCTTACTTTGGCACTGTTTATGCTGTATTTTTGGAACCATCAACTTAGCTTTTATCTCAGTTGCCGTGTTGTGTGTGTGCATTTACTTGTACAAACAATAGGACATAAGTGTTTCTTATTTTAAAATCTTGATGACTTATACCACAAACTATTTTATTCTTTCAAAGCCTTGCTGAACCATGTGTCCTTCTCAATACAATATTGACCTTAGAACTTAGAAAGGAAGAAAGTTTGCTTGAAATCACTTCTTGAAATGAACACCTCTGCCTGTTAAAAGTTCCTTTCATCAGAGGCTGAATATTTCAGGGAACAATTGTTTTCTTTTTCTCCCTTGGCACAAGCTTTCTGAGTATTCAATAGCATTTAATGCGCTGGATAGCTTCCACAACACTCACCAATATAAGATGGACCACTAAGGTAGTTCAGTAAAGGGAAGCTAAACACAATCAAAGCTTTCCAAGTTAAGGACCCATTTGGATGGCGTCTGCAAACCCAAACATTTGGAAAAGTTACTCTAATTGTGACTGAAAAACCAAGACCATAAATAAAACTGTAAGTGGCTCCAGATCCTGACAGCATTGTTACTGCAAATGGGCACCGGTACAACCAAGGGTACATCAGCTCTGAAAATAAAACACTTTCAACAATGCTTCCTTGCAATAAATTCTCAAGACGCTTCTCACTAAAGAAGCAAATCCAAAACCTGTGAGAGTTATTATTAAAAGAGTCAGCAAAACTTTTGATCAGGGGTTAGAAGTAATTTTTCTGCATGTAGCCAACATAAACTCTACTTTATAATGGGAAAGATGTAGTGGAGATGACAGGTTGACTGCACACCCGTACGCTTTTAAAACTAGAAATGAAGAGTACAAGAGAATGTGGGTGGGGTAGGAAGAGCAGGACAGAGGAAACAAAAAGAAGTCGATCATGCATATTTGGGCTGGTTGTGATGCTTTCATCCATCCCCTATTGCCCGCTGAATACCTCGAGGAACAGCTGTGTGTATTCCTTGACAGTTGGCAAAACTCAAGGTTTGGTTCATTTTGAGAAGCCTCAAAAGGTTTAGCTGCTATCCAAAACCTATCTGAACCTTGTTGGTTTGGAAGTTGAGATACAAACCTTTTCAAGATCTGGCTTGCCCAGGACTTTGCTAGGGCTTCCATTTCTTCAGCCAGACCAGCCTCACCACAGGCGCAGCCATTTTCACATATTTTGGTACTTCCATTTCAGACCCAGGACCAGGAAGTGCCAAAGTGCCTGAAAATTAGAAACGGAGTAAGAAAGAGTTGAGATCAAAGACCTATTTCTGAATGTCAAATGAAGGTCTGAGTTTGGTTCAGGAGTGGCATTTTTCATCCGAACAAATTCATATGTTTTTGAAGAAGCTGAAGAGTGAATGGAGGTTACATTTTTCAAAGAACTCAGGGATTTCCGAACATTTTGTGTTTTCTTTAGGATCAAAACCCAAATGCTTCTTATTTTTCTGGTTGATTCAATATTGTATTTTGAGGTAGATTTTTAAAAAGTTCAGATGAAAGATTCATGGTGAAGGTAATATCACAGTGAAAAGTTGGAATGCTTTCTTGCTTTCTTCAGAAATAATGTAGTCAAAATAGTTTTTGACTGTGTGAATACTACCCTCTCCTTCTCTGCCCCTCTACTGTCTGCTACAACAAAATTCTGGTGATGCCAATCATTTTGGTCTCAGTGGCCCCGTGTTGTCTCATGTGATATGCTGCTGTTGACATTTCTCTATCCACTTCTGGTTATTAATTGATAATCACTGCCTTCATACTTATCTACTGTGGTAGATAAAACTCTTTTCAGTGCAACACTAGCTGTGAGCCTGAGAAGAGAAAATACTTCAGGAAAAAACTTACAATTTACAATATGCTGATGTCACACAGAATAATTTATGCCAAAGGAAAAGAAGGGATAACACAATGTAGCAAAAAATTGGCCATAAGCAAAGAACTGAGCAGAGAGCAGCAGGTATAGCATAAATAACTGCATTTTTTTGATCTGCCTAGTTGTCCCATCTACATAGGGAATTAGTCTGAATTACAGCCATTGGTGTAGTGCAATGGTGTTCGTGGGATACAAGGGTACAAACTTTGGTTACAGGGAGATGAAAGCTACCCAGAAGCATATGGACTGGTATTTAGATTGGTGCGGTGACACTTGGTATCAGAGGGTTTCTTAACATGAATTTTCCAAATGAATGGTCTTCAAACAGGCAAAGTTAATGTAGTGTTGCAATTTACCATAGAACCTGTGAAGTATGTTTGTGTGGAGTCAGTCCCCCAGACTGAAGTTTTAGCCAGCCCTTGCAGAAGAAATTGCCTTGATGAGTTAGAAACTGCCCTTCAGTGATTTTGTTTCCCCTTTCTAATTTATTAGCTTTTAAAAATGACTGCTAAGTATTTCATCAGCTGCTGAAAATCCAGGCTAATAGAGAATACATCCTAGAATTCTTGTTGGGACAGAAAGAGAAAACATTTCCTGAAGGTGATCCTTTCCAACTCTCTCCCTGGCTTGCTCAGTGTGCTGCTAGAAAACTCACTCAAGAATGTTTACCTCACACCTATACCAAACTTAGCTTGTTTCCTTCATTTACTTTAGTCTGCTTATCTGTCATCTGAGCCACTGAGTGAAGATTTTTTTTTTCTTTTGTGTTACTTAAATTTGTTCTGGGAATGTCATAGTATACTTTCCTGTCTTTTAGGTGTTAGTTTTTAAACTGTATACAAATTAGCTGTCATACACACGCTATAAATCTTTGACTCACTGTCCTAGAGCACCTAAAGAGTACTTACATGAAAATGAAGAAAAATTCCATTGCTCTGGAATGCTTTTTCTTTATTTATGCCATGGCTAGGTGCTGTATTTTACAGATTTTTAGAATACAAATGCTGCCATAAAGTGCTCACAGTCTTTTATTCAGGCTAGATTTATCATACATTTATCAACATTCTGACTTTTGTTCAGTATTAAAGCAAGATGCTGTCAGTGAATAAGCAGTGTAAATGCTCAGGAGAGGTCTGTACATTTTTTGAAATGAAAGTAATGTCAGATAAAGAATCATTTAAATGGTAATCAGGGTGTACTCACTGCAATCCATGTACAGAGAAGACCTGCAGATTGCAGACATGCATGGATGTCAGGGAGGGAAGGCAATGACTCAGTTTCATTATCTTTCTCTTGTTCTTATCTGGAGTGAAGCGGAGGAGTTGTGGAGTTTAGTCTGAGTAAAAGTCTGCCGTTGAGTCTCATTACTACTTCGAAGGAGGGGGAGAAGGGAGGGTGACATTTTGGTGGACACAGAAACTGTTTAACTATATTTTAACCATAACATGACTCTGTGAACAGAAATGTTGTTAAACCAGACCACGTCCTAAAGTATCACAGAACACCAAGTGTGTGATTTGCCTGGGAACTAGATCATGAAATCTAGAGAATTGATTCCCAAGCCTTTTTCTTTGCTAGGTACTGCTCTTTACAGTGACATCTTTCTGCTAATGGTAAGCTTAGAGTCTGGGACCCTTTTTTTTTGAGAATACAAGGTGGAAATACGGCATTGGCAGCATGTCAGAAAGGCAGTGATGCTAAAACATGAGAATCTCTTCTCAGTGATGGTGATAATGTGTGTCCCATGCTGGCTGCAGTGTGTTTGCCTTCATCATGACTTTCTATAGGCATCCAAACATACTGAATTCCTATTTGGGATTCTGAGGGGAACTAAGGGTCTTAAAAGAGAGTTATTATCAAAGGCAGATATTGTAAGGACATGTTGAGCATGCCTTCCAAAGTGGCTGTGGTTCAGTTTCCCCAGTTAATGTATTTGTCCTCATGTTCATCTGCATAGGTGAAGAATTATTTAATTCATTTAATTACAGTATTTTAATCAGTTCTCGTTCACTTTAGCATCCACATTGATGCCATTTAGTGCAGCCGAAGGCCTGTTGGTGAAGCTGACCCAGGCTCTGTAAGGTTGTATTTGTAAAGTGCCGTGGTCACTGTGTGCCACCTTTTTATGCCAGTAGTGCTGTATAGCACTGCTCAAGGCCAGAGAGTATCCAACATGTGGACTGATGTGCCTGTTAGAGTGAAAAATCACTGTAACAAATGTAACTTTTTAAAGTAAAAATTTTTATCAGATAAATGAAGTCAAGTGAAACCTGGTCCCAGGTATGCTATGTTGTAGTGGAGGATAGTGTGTATTCTGAAGATACCTTTGTCCCCACAAGAGGGTACAGAAATTAAAAAGACTGGAAAAAAAGAAACTAAAGGTGGATTTGACTTGACCATACATTTATTTGTTTAGTCAGTTATTTTGGGTCTGTAGGATGACTTACTTTTTGGAGGCAGCCATCAAAGACTTCAGAGATGTAAGACAAAAAGCAGAGAGGGGAGTCTATACAGGTCTTTCTCTATTTCTCCTCCTGCCCATTCCATTGCAAATACAGCTCGGTGGCATCACTTGTGCAGCATCCTCGGGGGCAGGGTGGTCACCTGGCTGCTTCTGTGACACTTTAGGGATCCACCACGGGAGGGAGTGCAAGAGCAGCACGACCTGCTCTGTCTCCTTTGGGAAGGGCTGAAAGTAGGAGAGTCCCTTGTTTCTCTACCCCGCCGTGCAGGTCTGGAGGGGAGGAGGGGAAAAACCGAGGACCTTCATTTTTCAGCACTTGCCACTCAGTCGCCCATCAGATAGGACCTTAAACGGGAAAAATCTAAACTGGAAAAAAATCTCAACAGAAACTGTTGAAATGTAAAATAGAGTTTTGTAAAAAGAAAGTGTCTTTAATGACACGGCTTGCCTTGACATTCATTAACCGTTAGCAGTTGTGAGAGCTCAGAGCGGGCTGGTGTGGACAAGATGGAAAATATGGCCTAACATATGAGCTGCTCTTGACTCTGGGTCACTAGGAGGGGTTCAGCCTGCAGAAAGTGTATGGCCTGTTCATTTCATTGCATGTAGCCATACTGTTTCATTTTGCAGTATTTATTACATGAATTGTGGTGGGCAAGACAAAACAAAGTGGACAACTTGCTTTCCACAATGTATTTAATGGGATTATGTTTCAGACTGCAGTCTCTTGGGAAGGTGGTTTTCAAGCACGTCAGATTTTTGATGGATTTCTGCCTAAGTGGATTTAGTTGCAAATCTGAACTTTGAACAGGAGATTTTATCTTTCCACCTTGTTTCCTCCTTGAAAGGTTCCATAAATTAAATATCTGAGAGAAAGGGAAAGATTTTTTGGAAGAAGTGTTCATTTGGTAAATTGCTCATCTGTTTAAGTTTCCCCTTTCCAGGTGCTGAATGACTCCCAGAGCAAAAGTTCTGTCATTGCTTGGTGATGGACTTACATTAGTTTTCAATAAAATTACAAGGGAATATTCATGCACTGATAAATGATTTCTTCCTGAAGGAAAAGTGGAAAAAAGCAGAGCTCAGATATATCTATCTATTTGTCTGCACCTAGTGCAGTAATTTTCTTCAGTGCAACAAGGGTATATAGTGCTGCTCTTCTTAAGCATCAGTGTTTAAGTTCATTAGATGCAAGACTAGGAGAGATACAAGACAATGAGGCAGTCAGAGTATTGCTTACTAGATGGCAAAGCTAGATCTGACACCAAGATGAAATGGCTGATAGAGATTGATTTATGCGTATGGGTGGCTGGTGGCAAACCCACAGAAGCACAGTAGACACAGCATTGCTGATCTGATACAGTAATTGGTATTGTAGTATTGAGGTAAAACCAAAGAAAGGAGCTAGCAGAAACCTTGCTGGTAGGAGTGAGCCAAGAGGAGCTCGAAGCTGACATCCTTTGTGACTCATCGTTTTGACTGAACTGTCTCTGGCCTCTGCAGGTTTTGATCCAACCTTATACTTCCCCATACAGTTGATCTCTCTGTAGTACATCTTCTCCAGTGTTATATGCCTTGATTTATAGACTTTAAGCTCTTTGGGTTCATACCATGTTTTGGGCAAAAGGGTCTCATTCTTGATTGGCCCTCTTGGTCTACTATCGTTATCAAGTTCAGAAAGAAATAAATCTTGAATGGCACCTGCTTACAGATGAGGCTGAACACAAATAATAGTATACCAATAGTGGAGTTAATTAGGCAGTTGTGGCCAGTCTTGTTCTTTACATCCTCTGCATAGTATCCAAGCTGGCTACTTTGTATAGACTTCTCTGGGGTTTTTTTGTTGTTGTTTTTTCGGTTTGTTGGGGTTTTTTTTTTTTTTTTTTGGTTGTTTTTTTTGTAAATAATTGGAGCTCTACAGGAAGAGATGAGCAGGAGTATCTATTCCCTGGTCTTGTCCTGATGCTGGCCAAAGGGTTCTGCATAGTGCAGAGGGCCAAGTGTCATCTGCTTGGTATTTCCTGACTTGTGAGAGCTTAGTGTTTCAACCTTATCACTGCCCTAAAGCTGGGGTTCTCAGTCTGTGGTATGTGTTTCCTTTCAAAAGGAAACTCTTTCTCCCCTAAATAAAAAAAAAAGCCCTGAACCAATGCAGCCTGGTCTTTCCTGCAAAGAATAAAAGGATGCCTCTGGGATGTCTCTTCCTATTTTGCATGTAGCTCAGCATGGAGCTAGAAGCTTTTCTCACTACTGTCCTTCTCTACCTTTTCTTGAGGGAGAAAAGAAGATGGACCTGGATGCAAGACACTTCCATCCTGTGGATGCAGACCAAAGAGCTGAGAGCTGTTCTTGCTGCTACATTCACCACCTCTTGAATGTACTCTCTTTCTATAGCAGCAACACTAAGAACCCTCTGTGAACCTGGTTCAAAGAATCTTGATAACCTCAAAGAGGTGTCAAGCATTATTCTCCTATAGTCTACCTGGGGCTTCAAAATGTTATCCATCAGCTGTAATAAATTCCCTAGATTGCTATCTCTATTGCTATTGTAAGACTACCCATGTCATATATGTGTATACAGGGGTGGACTATATACATCCTCATGCAATACTTTTCTTCCGCTTGTTTTCCAGTGATGACTGGAAAACCCTCATTAAAGTCTAAATTTCCCTTGGAGTTAATAACCAGAATTTCAGACTTTGTTTCTTGAACTTTATTCAATTTGATCTGACCACTTTGAGATTTTTTTGTTTCTTTGTGTGTTTTGGTCTAAGAAAGGGGATGATTATTGGAGTTTAGTGTTAGTTTGCATTAGGTTGGTTGTTAGGTTTTGACCGTGTTGGAGATGCTGCAGGGCAGTTGTGTTTGGTAGTTGATAAATTTGTGTTATCTAAAGACTGAAAAGAACACTATCTCCCTTCAAATCTCAGATCACATCCACTTCAGGAACTTCCTCAGGCAATAGTTGGTTTTATTTTAGTAGTTCTCTTGACTA
Source organism: Athene noctua (assembly GCF_965140245.1). NCBI lineage: Eukaryota > Metazoa > Chordata > Aves > Strigiformes > Strigidae > Athene > Athene noctua. Next base: position 81,158,441 of record NC_134037.1, read on the forward strand.
TCATCCTAAATGATGAGAGAACAGAGAGAGCTTTTACTGCTTAAATTGCTTATTATGACAGGAACAATCAAAAAGGTACATAGTTTTGCTCCTTGACACAAAAGTAAATTATTTCTTTAAAACTGCTATCCTGAGTCTTCGCTGCGCACCTGGGGGTGAGGAAACTCCAAAGTGAGATTCATTTTACAACCATGTCAGGAAATCACACTCATTTAATACAAGTAAAAAGGAACCAGAAGTGTTCAATGAAATTAGGTGGTTACAAGTAGGACTAATCACATGTAAAAACTCTCTATTTCCACCTGACAGCAGTTGAAGCAGTATCAGAGATGCAATGAAATTCCCTCAAGGGATCTTCATATAAATGAGTTAAACATTAGAAAGAGTGTGCATGATGGATGGAAAAGCTTGAGAGAAATGACAAGTCTATCAAAGCTGAAGGGGGTCACAGTTCATACTCTACAGCTAGTTTGTGGTATGCAGGATGTCTCTCAGGAAGAGCCCCGCAGCTATCTGCTGTCAGCAGCAGCAAAGCAGGTGTGCATGTGTCTGAGAGAGGAAGAAATAGATGCTTTCTATTTCTCATACCTGGTGTTTCTAGTTTGAATACAGGTCAACACCTTTTAAAACCTTGTGATTTTTTTTTAACATTTCTGATTTTCTTAGAACACTACTGTTTAGTGGAGTGACATTTAGAATTTATTAACAAAGTATAATTGGAGCTGATTACTTAATTTTGTATCAGTTCTTTGTGACTGTAAAATGGCCTAAGGGTTGCATATGTCATATGCACACATTCTGTGTCCTGCATTGTTTAAGAAGTGGTGGGATGTCTGCCAGGTGTCTGCAAGGCAGTTCAAACAGTGGAGCAGTGTGGGTGAGGGGTAGTGAGACAGTTTTCCCCCTTAGTACACTGTTTTGAGACATCAGAAATTGTTCTGCCTGCCATGCTGCAGTCCTTCCTGATAAAGAGGGGAATCACAACTGCAGCTTCTGTCTTGGCCCTCTGGAATATCAGTTTACTTTTGTACAACCTCATGTGACTTGGAGAGCAGAAATGCCTGGGACAAGCACTCCACAGAACTAGGTTTGGAGCTCTCCGATCATGTAGTGCATGTCAAGGATAGAGGAACTGCAGGTGCAGCTGTACATGGGTACCAGAGGGTTTGTAACACGGCAATTAAAATATTCCACGCTCTTTATAATGGGTGCATCCAGCCTTCTTCACTACATCCTCCTGAGTCCAGTGGAAGTTTGACCAAGGCAAAGTTGGAAGTGTGTGTGTCCTTTAGACTGTGGAAACTTTATTTGCTCTCCTGAAAGAAATCAAGGAGCATAAACTTGACTATGGGTCTCCCCTGTGATGATTGAAGTACCTGAAACTGATACTGTCAATGAGCATGTTTGGATGTGAAGCCTCAGAGATGTGATAAAATCTCTGTTAGTCTGTAGCTGTGTGGGTGGTGGGACTGTTCACACACCTACCCCTTGAATAAAACAGAAACATGTCAGGTTTTTGTACATACAGGAAGAAGTTACTGCTGGGCATATACTGTACAGAGGAATGACACAAAATCACCTCTCCTTGCTCTCTGTTGCTACTGAGTGGTATTTGCTTTCTTAAATCAATCTTGTCATCATATTCGTGCTTCTTACATGTTGTTGGCAAATACATGTGACTACAGAACTTAAAGTTCCACTGAAATAGCTACTAATTTGTGAAATAAAACTTGTTATAATCCTGTCTACCTTTCACTCTGCAGGACAAGTACAGTCACTTTCTTGATAGAAGATTGATAAGTTGGAACTAAATCCCAGATCCGCCGAAAACATTATTACAAGGCTGCGGGTCCAGGTTTTTTTTGTTTGTTTGCTTTTTTTTTTTTTTTTTTTTAAATCATGGTTTTGATCTTGGCAGCAGGGGAGAATCCCTTCTGAGACTCAGCCATTATTAAATGGCATGCTGTATGAAGGCTCCAGAGACTGTTCTGGAAGCCAAAGATTGGCTGAAAGATGCCTGAAAGTGGTAGAGGCACTGGTTCATGTGAAATAGAAGTGAGCAGAACCTGGAAAAGACAGTGATCAAGGTCAACAGAATGGGGTCGATCATGTGAAAAGTGTGGGAAGAAAAAAGCTCTAGTCTCAGTGTTTTCTTTCTTATTTTTTTTTTCCCCAAAACTGTATGTTGTTCCAAAATAAAACTGGCTGTAAATAAAATACTTGTTTTTATAAAGTTATTTTTTTAGAAGCAAACTATAAGGCAATCTCTAAAGGTTTCGTATTGCATCAGAGTCAAATCGATTAACTGCACATACAACTCTGTTAGAGATAAGGCCATGTAAGGCCATTGTTCATCAACATGATCATTAAGAAAAGCTCATGGAACTGGGAGTGCTAAGATGCCTGTTATTCATTCTGACAGCATTATATAGTCAAGTCCATTCAGTGTGCCTTGGTTTCCCAACACACTTTGTTTTCCAAGCCCACACCTCTCCATCAGTTCCGCTGTGCCCCCCACGGCCTGGAATCGTGCCCAAATTTGATTGCAATACTTAAGGTGAGCTTCCTGATACTTACCTGCTGCTACCTTAGCTGAGAATCTGCCTTGTTGTCCAGAAGTGTTTGCGCATTGTGTTAAAACTCGTATGTAGATTGCATATGAAAGCATGCAAAGTGGGAGCTTGTACTTCCCACAGCCAGCCTCTGTCTTAGTAACTGTATGATGCATTAAACTAGTTAATCCTGTGATTTCAGTTAACGTGGCCAGTAGTCTGTCATGTCTATTAACTTGAAGCTGTGAATGGTACTATGAAATAAAGGATTGGTCTTTCAGTGTATGGGTCACTTGCATTGTTGTTGCAGCACATTGATCAAGGTTTTAAGCTTTTCCTAGCCCAGAGATATTTGCTGCTCGCTGTTTCACTTTATCAAACAGCTGTTGACTATACGCTGCCTCTCAGATATACTTTTTTCTTCATCACGCTTTTCATGTCAAAGGTGAACACAATTGCACTATTGCTATTTCATTTTCCAAATTGCATTAGGATCTGTGCCATGGGAATCCATTTAACTGTTATGGTGTTGTTCAGATACACTGTAACTTGAATCGAACATTTGGCAGACTTAGCCTGATGGACTGTGAATCCAGATGTTATCCTTCTTGTGCTCATCACCTAATTAAATACATACCCAGTACTTTGTTACCCTAGGGATAATTTATCAGTGGCACTCAGCTTCATTATGGGCACTTCCCTTACCCTGTGGAGGGTGGCGTATCTGTCTGGTAGAGAAGCACAGTTCCACTGTACATAGTAGGTCATTTGGACATTTGTCTGGAGACACCTTCTTCCTAGAAAGTGTGTATTAGGACTTCAGAGCTAGTCCTGAAGCTCTGGTAATGGCCAAATTGGTGACAGTGTGCCTACAATGCCTCTCAGAATCAGAGGAGACAGATTTGGTTCAAAGCAACTTGGGCAAATATTTCTACTTTATTCCTAGATGAGTGGTAAATCACTGCTGCATTTCTGATTGATGGCTGAGTCTAAGAACAAGCTCACACATGAGGCACAGTTACAGCTGACCAGTTGTTCCTGTTTATTTATCATCATCTCTGTAAAGCCTAGTTCTTTACAAGCCAGTGGAAACGTGAGTTGATGGAAAGGATGGTTCCCTCACCTACATTTGTGAAAGGCCAAAAAAGATATCAGCCATAAGATGAGTTGAAAAGATATAGAGAGAAGAATCACATATATCCAAAGACAGGGGTACATGTGTATTCAAAAGATCAAAAAAGAAAAGCACAAGAGAAGAATGTTTTAATCAATATCGTATACAAGATAGCTGTCTAGCTCCAGGCAGTCCAGAAAAAATGCTCCCCCCTTGCCCAAGTCTTGTACATGCATGTACTGACTCCTTGGGGTTTTTTTGTTTGATTTTGTTGTTGTTTTATTTCCTTCTTTTACAGAGAGATGACTTTTCATTATCTAAGATTTAAAAATAATTGTTGTCAATAACAAAACAAGTGAAATGTCTGCTAGCCAATCTGATTAGCTGAATGGCTAAATGTTTTCTTTCATGATAAGAATTATGTAAGCAAAGCTACAAGTGATTAAAACCAATATTGGCATAAAAAGGGGAGGAAGGGGAAAATTCAGGCAAATCTTTTATAAGTTGTTTTAAAGGGAAATTTGCCTATGAAATGTTGCATTTTTAAAGAGAACATTTCTTAGCAAACAGCTCTTCTGCTTGAAAGTTTTCTATAAACTTTGTGGATTTTATTGAAATTCTGGATTTATAATGCTGATGTTCTTAAAGAGATGGAGAAGTGGTCCCATTGTATGCTAGAAATGTGTAGTAATGCAAAGGAGTTTTGTTTCCTAAAAGAGCTGACAGAAGGTAAAATTGCAGGACATCTAGCAATTTTTAAGTAGAAGGGGTTTTTAATTGGAAGGAATTTCAAGCAGGTGTAGTATTTCATGTGTAGTATAACATGGACGCAACTACAGGTTACTATAGTTATGTGTATGATTTTGTAGTGTATCAGAAACAGGATATCAGCTAAAAAGGAGCTAATACAATTTTAAACATTTCAGGAACTGAGTCCACTTCTGTGAACCTTTTCTAACCTGAAAGGTGTTCTGCAAAATTTGCAGACTCTTCAACTTCTCTGGCTTAGCTGCTTGTTATCAATCATGCCATCTTATTTCAGTGTTGAAGTCAATATAGCAGTATGCACTGTTGCCCTTTTTTTGCAATTACCCTTTCTCCTTTTGAGAGTTTATAATTTTTAATATGAGAATATACATTTCTGATAAAGTATTTGGCATATATCAAAGATGTGGCTCATTTAAAAACTAGTTTATCAAGCCCTCTGTTCATAAATCCATAACTTCAATACAGTGGCGAAAGTGTGCAAGGATTTTGCAGATTTTACAGAATATTTTTCAGCCTTGAAATAGCCTATAAAACCAGGCTCTATTCATGAAACATTGGAAGGCATGATAAATACCGTTTAATTGTTATGTCAATACAGGAAAACCTCTCAGGTACATCTGAAGTATGGGCAAAATTGACACTTGAATTTTGAATCATTATTTAGCATGACAAGAGGCCTGGTAAGACAGTTCAAGTTGGTGATTCTTGCTTTTGCTAACTTTGTTTCTGACCAGGCATACCAAAATGTTCACAGGCAGCTTAAGATTTGCCCCTGCAGAAACAGGGGAAAAAAAGTAATAACCTTATATAACTTATCAAAGACAAACTCTTATAAAATAAAAGCGTTTATTTTACTTTCACTCACTGTGAGTTCATACTCTCAGTCTTCTTTGCATGGCAGATAAGATCATCTGCAGAGGTTTAAAAATGTGGTTTGGGGATGTCTCCAAAGATCAGTTCTTCAAACCTGCCTTTGAAAATTCCCAAGCTATTTAATTTACGTTTTTTTGAAGATACCTTTGGTGTTATATAGAAAATTACTTTTCAGGTGGCTTGACTCATTGGGTAATCACAGTTTCTTTACATCACTTGCATGATCTTAGTGTCACCGTGACCTTACCCTTATCACAATCTTTAGTGTTGAAATAGTCCAGTGCAACTGTCTTCTCTAATTACCCTAATTACTCAATGTCAAAACATCCCTATAACCTAGTCTAAATACAGTTGAATCCAACGTATTAGCACGTGTAAGGCTTTTTTCTCTTATTATTCAATTAAAAATGAATTCCTCTTCCTCAGTCCAAAGCAAATCATTACACATCCCTCTCAGGGGACTAATTCCTTTTTACTTGAACCACTACAACTGCCAAGGCCCTCTTAATATGGTGAAAAATGTATGTAAAAGGCAAGAAGTCTACATTAGAGTGTCAGGCGCTGTGAGGACCAGGGAGTGGGAGCATCAGGGGCTCCCCATGGGCAGCCAGAGCCCGTCCCAGTCCTCCAGCCAGGAGCAGGGCAGCTGTGGGGGCCTGGGGCAGCCCCAACCTGGGGCATCAGACATCTCCCTGGGGATGGGCTGGTGTCAAGGTGGAAAGTCACCCATAGGTTGAGGTCTGCATCTGGGTAATCAGAGCCTGTGGTGAAGCTGCAATGTGTCAGGAGCAGTGGATCAGGCAGAGGCCAAGCAGCAAGGGCTTAGTTGAAAAGCAGCTCCCACTGACAGGGACAAGCCCCAGCTGGCTTGTCCCCTTTCCAGCACTGCCTGGGAGCTTCTTGCCAGGGACAGCAGGGGAAAGGGACTGCCCACAGTTGTGCAGGCTCTCCATTGACTCTGAGTCCAGACAGCCAAACCTTTATTAAGGGCACGCTCTCAGGAGCTGTACATGGACATCCAACATCATGTTAAGTGTTACAACACAGAATGCACCCTAAAAAATAGCTGTATAATCTGCAAAGTGTTTATTCCAGTAAAAAATCCTATTAAACAGATTTTTGATTTGGGAAAGGTGACAGAAACAAATTTAAAGCAAGCGAAAGCCAAGCTGTTTCAAAGTTTTACAGAACAGAAACTGTTGGTTAGTAGCAGTGTTAAGAACCCCAGTAAACCACCTCTGCATTCTCATTGGTATTGTGTAGCATTGTACTTTGTATAATACGGATTTTATAGCTTTAAATTGCTATGAAATACACAGTCGGTAGAGAAAATAAATCTCAGATTTGATCACATATGTTATTCTGAGGTTGCTTTCATTCACGACTGAAGACTTTTCCCTTACAGAAGGAGAATTGCAAACAAGAAGCTAGCACAATACTGAACCTGAGGATCTGATCATCCCCTAAATCATGAAAACAGAGACCAGACTGAAGGGAGAATCTGGAGAAAAATGTAGAAAAATGCAACCATCTGTATAGAGTACTGTCTCAGAGAGACTGTTGAAGCAACGTGAGCCCAGCAGTCTTACAGCTAATAATCCAATATGTCTAGGGAGCACTAGTCTTTATAGGTTCCCACATCATGTTGAGTATTTTTTGTAAGAAAGTGTTTACTAGACTGTTGACCACTCATGTTAATATGTCTGACATGATAGCCAGCATGCAGATAAAAGTTCCCCCATCCACAATCTCCTCGGGTGTGAGCTGGAGCAAGCTATAACAGGAAATTAATAAATTGCTTTCTACATTGCTTTTCCTGCTTTCTATGAAATAAAAACTGAGAAGTGCAAGTAAACCTTGTGGAAGCACGGGTAGGATGCCAGAGACAGAAGCTGCAGAGGGGACATGTCCAAGTCTGTCTGTGTGCATGCCTGTGTACATGTATGTGTACAGGTGAAGGATGCAGGACAGGTGCTCTGTAACTGTTTTTCCACTGCACAACTAAGTATTGTGCAAACACTTCTGAGTTGTACGAGACCACATAGCTCAGCATAACTGTGTGACTATGGCACAGTGCTCAAGCTGCTATGGCTTTCAGAGCCATGCAACACTAAGTAATCATACTCACCTACATCAACACTAATGTGGCCGTACCGTTCTCCACCAGGCAGTGCAGGGATGCCATAGATGGCTCTGCTTGTGATCAAGAGATGAATTTTTCAGTGTTTTCAAATTTCAGAAGACTAAAGTGAATAAGCGAGTTGCAGGTATCTGACAGACATGTGACTTGCCTTCAAATGTTCAACCCAAAAGTGCCTTAGTGAAATCAGTTTCTATCATCTTGCAAGGTCTGGTTAGAAATAGCTGTGGGACCACAAGAACTGATCTCATGTTGATGAAAGATCAAATTTCATGCCTTGTATTTGCAGTTAGGAAACAAAAGGTGCTTGCCAGCATCAGCTTTTCTGAGACAGCGAGAAAACTCTGAAAGACACTTTCTCCTCCCTGAAGAAAGAAAAAAAGAAACAAGTATCTATTCCTCATTTCTTGTTCTAACAGAGCATATTTTTACTTTTGCATTCTTACTTCACCATATCAGTATTTTTTTTCTGGATTTTAGGAGAAACCTTTGTATTAAAAGCATTTGCAAAGTAATTTGTTTTTTTAGCATATCTGGCCATAAGGGTGGACACTAAATCAGTCTCAAGATTTGTGGGAGATTTTCCATTAATTGTTAATCTCTGATCAACTGGAATGAGTAAAATGATAGGAAGAAATCTTACAGTTGTCTTGGAAGTTTTCATTGCTAACTGATTTTTTTTTTTTTTTTGGTGCAGAAGGCTTGTTTGACCTCCTTTGATGTCTTTCTTAGGGATAGGCATTAGCTCATGAAATGAATAAAGGTTTTGTACAGGAACTACTTGTTAAGAATATAATCAGGGACAAAATTCCATCAGTAAATCCTGTCTGCCTTCACAATAAAGGTATTAACCTTGAATGATCCATTCAGTTTCTCACTGAGATTCTCTTTAATGAGAATCTGAGCGCAGATTTTGTCATCTCATTGCAATAGCCTTGTTTTTTAACATAACGTAGTTAGAGCTATACCTTTTTATCAATACACACTTCTGTGTAGCAAATCAAATGGAGTAATGATATGGATTTAGTGGGGGAATGGAGAAATAAAACCTATTTCTCAGTTGCACCAGTTCCATTTCATGGAGATCTGCTGCAGCTGTGCACTCACTAGTCCTCTCCCTGGCTGTTTCGTAGCTGGTGGTGTCAGGGAGCCTGATATATCAGCCTGTAAGGGATCTGGGTGAGCTGTTGGTAGAGCTGTGGTGTAGGGAAGGGGATAGTCAATGGATGTTTGCTTAAATACTGTGTGGGGTATTGGCTGTCAGCTGCTGTTTTGCACAGTGCTGCTGATGACAGAACAGACTGGGATTTCTCAGGTAGGCTTTCAGTGGGTTATTTCTCCATGACTGGCAGGCTATATCTGCTAAGGGAACAGCTTCTTTTGGTGCTAACATCAGTGGGTAGTGCTTGTTACCTAAACAAAAAGCAATATTTTATATGTTCTGGTTGAACTAAGTGTTCAGGCTAGAAACAGTCTGGTGGAGAGACCATACTCAATGAATGCACTTCTTAAGTTGGTAGATGACTTTAAAATAATTCTTTGCCTACTAGGAAAGGAGCATATGCCCTCCCTCTGCTCTTCAGAGCTGGAAGCAACCTGGATACTGCAGTTCTGAATAGGAGTAGTCCTGTTCCTCCTGTACTTTGTATGCCTTCTGTAGGTGCTGCCTATGATTTGTTGTACAGCATTCGCAGGCTGATTCAGGAAACAGTTTAACTCCTTGGCTCAAGGGAATTCAGAGGTTCAAGAAAGCATAGTATTTCTATCTTGCAGAAGCCTTGAAAATATAGATTGATATCCTGTCTGAGAATTAAACTCTTTCTTGTCATGATGCCATCAGTGTCTTTCATACCCTTTAGAGTGCAGCAGTCTCCCCAGGGAGAATGTCAGTTTTGGTGGCCTCAGTCCCTTCTTTGCTGTCTTTATTGTACAGGCGTTGAGTAGCTATTTGAGCATGTGGCTACACCCTGAGCCCTTCTTGCTTTGTGCTATCTAAAGGGAAGGCATCACATGCAGTGAGGTTTCAGAGGGGAGCAGCTTCCTCTGCAGAACCATTGTAGCCACCTCCATGCCCTGTCCTGTTCACATCTACATCTTCAGGGCAAAGATCTCGGTGTATATGTGTGAGGTAAGCCTTTCTCAAGTGTGAGGCTGTGAACTCCTGTGAAACTCCTGGAAGTTCTATTGTGAGGTGGTTTGTGTACCCCTGTATGGCAGCAGTGATGTCGAGGATGCTGTTCAGCAATGTTGGTTGGTCTACTTTAGCTTGGTGGAGGGAGCTGTTGAAATCCTGCTTATGGGACATGGAGGAGATGTGAATTAGTTGTAAAGAAGAGTTGAGAAACATCCTGACCTCTCTGGGACTTCCAAACTAAGTGCCTCTGTTAAGCTGTTTTGTCCTAGAGGCAGCAGAAGCCTGTGGCTATCTGGCAGGAACAACTGAGAATTTCTCCACCTCTTCATCCATGGGAAACTGAAATTCATCAACCTCTCCTTTTTGCTTTAGATGATCTGAGGATAAAGCTCTACTGTCCATAGTCTCCCTCAGGGAGAGCAATGGGATGGAGTGGAGGATTTGTTAGGTAGTTAATTGTGTCACTTGATTTGAGCAACCACCAGGAAAATCTTATATTGTGATGAGGTGAAAAAAACCATGGAGTTGAACTTTAGGATGAACTTGATGCCAGCTTGCATGCCATAACGTCATCTTGGCGTTCAGAGCTTCATGGTTGCTCTCAGAAGATGGAATTTTCCTACACTAGCACTGTGTGGGATTTGTTCCACAACTTCATGGTTGGAGGACTAAATGTCACCCCCCCTTTCTGGGGATGGTGGGAAGGGGAGCATGTGAAGAATGTTGAAAAGATGTTCCCTAAACCACATAATAGAAACAATGGAAAAAGGAAGAGTTACAGCTCAAGCCATTATATCCCCTGTGTATGTTTCTGTGAGTTCACCCAAAATTGCTGTGGACACAGTGCCAATATTCTTAGCTTAAGCTACTGCTGTGAATGTAAGTTACATAGTCCTTGCTGAACACTGGGGCATCCTGTATCAGTAAATTTTCAGCACATCTCCCAAAAGGGAACTCTGGAGAATCCTGCTGAATGCCAGCCCCCCTACACCCATCAAGCCCTCCACATTTTATTTTACTCTTGTGATAAAAGCTGCTGTATATGTACATTAGATAAAATGATGAAAATTATTCTGTTACAGCAGTGAATCTTTATTCAAATAGAAGTGGTTGCACAGCTGCAACTTGGAAGAGTTTGACCTATAGTATTTACAGATGGGATCACAGTGGTGGCTTAGTGACATCTGCTATTTATTTTGTGTTCTGTGAGATGCTGCTGTGTTTAGTGATGATAGGCAGCATTTCTCAGTGATTCTTGATGTGCCTGTATTATTTAGCTAGTAGCCAAACTGTTCAGCCACAAAGATGAAACTAAAATAATTAAAACACCCTAGAAGATCCTATATTGAATAGGGACTTTCACCACAGGAAAAGATGTTCAATATTCTCAGGTGTCTGCAGATGAAGCATGCACCTTTTTTGAAAGGGAAAAAAAAGATAACAACACTTTCTGGTCTGTGCTCATTTTCGGATTGGGAGAATAAAGCCTACTGAAGGTTGTATTACAAATGGGTCCTTGTAAAAGTTCATCAGCCTCTTCAGTTTTCTTGTCTGTTAATAACAGAGGAGATCCACATCCAGCTGGCTCTTGAAAGAGTGAAGGTCTTACCTATTTGAGAAAAAAGGCACTATTGTTAGTGGAAATTTACTGACTCCTTTAAACTGGATTGAGTTCACCAGTTCAGAAAAATGCTAAGATTGTGATCATGGAGCTTTTCTGTTAGTAGAATCTAAAAAAGATAAAGCACAGGATAAAGTACTAAATTGCTTCTTAGTCTCTTAGGTTGCTAGAAAAATTCCTGAAGCTGAGCATTTTCAACACAAATTCTACTACCTGCACTAAACCACACCAGCTGAAATGCCATAATACAGTTTAAGTAATTTACAGCTTTTCTGGGCAGGCTTACAGTTCATAAAAATCCCAGGTGATGCTTGGCTCTTAGAAATAACAACTTGTAAAGTAAAGGCAAAGAGGATTTTATTATGAGTTATTAGAAGAGCAACCGAAAGTAGATGGGTATGCCTTTCTGTTCTGAATCTACAGTTCAGAGAAGGTTTAAATCTCAAAGTGAAATGATGCATAATTCATTGTGTTCAGGTCTGGTTTTCTGCAGGTGCAGTGTGTGTTGCTAACACATTTTGCTATTAAATATAACAAGTAGCCCTTGGTTGGGCCAAAAAACCTTGGACATTGATCTCACCTGGAAACTTTCAACTCCTGATCCTAGAAGGAAATGTTCTTGAGTTACCAGTGCTGAAAAAGGGATGTTTATTTATCTTTTTTTTTTTTTATCCACATTGATGTGTCCCATGAACATACTGATCAATCTCACTGATGATTTACACTTTAGGGAGTCAAATGAGTTTAAAACACAAGCTGCAAATCTCTAACTGTATCCAGTAGGTAGTTATGTTTCCATTGAGACAATAACACAGTGTAAGGAAGATTGCCAACTTACTAGAGGAAAATAACCCCCTGGACCTGAGCATTTTAAGTACTGCTGATCTGAATTATGTAACATGCAAGAGAAATCAATAACTGCATATGCTGATGTGGTTTACAATGGCTTGGTACAGAATTAAAAAAAAAAAAAAAGAATTAAAAGAAAAACTGAAATTCATCAGTTATTGGGAAAAATATTTTCCAAATGTATTAAATTCTTTAACTTGGATAAATTATCTTATCTAATGACAAATAGCCAAAAAGATCACTGATGTTTAGATGAAGATGCATCTTCTGAGTCTAAGAGGTAGCTGCGATGTATAAAACTCTTCTCCATGCAGGATAACACAAGATGGACTATTCCACTTGACAGTTGTGTTTTTGCAGATGATACTCTGACAGTTTTGGAAAAAGAGGTGTTTTGTGCCCATCAGTTACAGACATAGCTGAAACTCCAATTTCCTGATCCCCTGAGCCACAGTAAAAGACCATAGAATTTTTTGTTCAGCCAGTTACCGTTAGCGTGTGAATTCATCACTGTAGCTTTATTCGCACAAAAGCAGTTAAGAGTCTCCTGTTTGTGCCAGATTGAGACATGCTTGGGCTTTCATAACGAATGATTATCACTGTTAAATGTAGAAAGAAAATTCCAAGCAGCCAGAGGTCAGAAAAATCAGGATCAACTATTTCCAGAAGCCTGTATTTTATCTGTGTGTATTCTCTTAAGATACAGCTGGACTGACAAAGGGTCACCTGGTCTTGGAAACAGTTGTTATTTTCCCACTTATTTCAGTATTAACTTCAAGTTTTTAATCAAGCTCTAAGTGTTACTTACAGCTATGAATCAAATATAAGGTGAATTTTCCCACTCCTTCCTAATAGAAACAGAATTGCTTCCTACTTTCTAACTATCCATTTGAAGAAGGATACTGATAGTTAGTTCGTTTTATTGAATGCACTCTCTGGATAAAACAATATCTTCTCTCCTTGCTCCCATAGTAAACAATCTGTTCTTTACCTGAACTGAACTACAGCATACCTGTCACTGAAATAATCTCTTTTTTCTATAACTCTGACTTTGTATGCTTTTCTTGTATTTAATATAAAAATCACAGTATGAGCAGTAGTAAAGCAAATTTCCCATGCACTTCCTTGGTAATGCAACCTTGACTCAGATAACTTTTAAATGAAATGGTTAAATCCCCAAATCTTTCCAGGCTCAGATTTTTTTTGGTGAAGTACTCAAAAAGGTGACTATATCAGGGCATATGGTTTATATATATAAAAATCTCCAAATAAAAAACCCAGGCTGCCAACAAACTTCTGATTCACATGTAAGCTAATTCTGAAGAGGTAGGTAAGTATGCAGATACATGCATAAACTCTCTGGTGTATCAAAATCCCTTGTTTAAACAAAACCACCAAAACACTCTTTCCAACTTGTGAAGGCATTGAGTTTGCTGCTACAAAACACACAAAAACATCTGGATGTGACAGGTGTGGCAGGTATGGATCACTCTGAGGCATTGGAGTTAATTTATGGATGTTTGGAAACAAGTACAGCTCTGGTAGTTTTCTTCTAATGAATGGTGGCACTGTTGACGTGGAGACTCAAGAAACCATATTTCTGTTCATCCTCTTCATGTTTAGTGCTCAGATGATGGCAAGAGTCATAGCACTACTTGTTTTTGATTAAAATACATAGTTTTGTCATATAAGGTCATCCAGCTGGACGGATTTGGTGGCAAAATCAGTTCATGTCCTTGTAAGTGATGCTGTTTGTCTGGCTGGCATGAGGTTAGGGATGGGAGATCTGCTTCGTAGGTTGCTGTCTTACCCCCAGAGTTGTTTTTGCTACTCCAGGGAAATATATGGAAATGGTGTAAGCAGCTGTGTGAGAGCAAGTGGTCAGGATATTCTTTCACTGGGAAAAGATAAAACACTAATTAGTTGTGAAAATGTTACATTGAGAAAAAGACTGGCATCTAGTAACTGTAAGTACTAACACAGTAACTGTAAGTACTGACAGCATAGATCCTGAATTTTTGTTCTTCAGTACTGCTTGCTGAAGAAGACAATCTGAAGCCTGACTACAGCACTATGAAAGCTCTTCAAATGGCTGGATTGTCATAACTCAGAGTTAAAGGGGAAATAAGGGCTTATTCTGCATATTCCCAATACTTCTGAATTGTCAACTTGGTTGGCAGCATATACCACCTCTGAGAGAAAACATCTGTGGCTGGAGTCAGTAGACCTTTAACTTAATTGGAAAGCACTTTCTCAAACTTGGGATTCCCGGCCTAGACTCTAGGAAAGAAACCTCTTTCCCACAACTAGCTGCATAGCTGACATATTTTGGTTTGGACACTGATTCTCAAGAGTGGTGAGATGAATTCATTTTATTACTGGGTTAATTACTTCTTATACAACCAGTTCCAGTATATACATTTTTAAAATGCACACTTTCAAATTCAGAAAAATGTTAGGCTATTAGGGATGGAAATATTAACTACGTACATATTCATAGATGGGTGACTCCTGTTCTCATTCATACTAATGTGTATTTAAATCCATCTGATAAACTATGTTTCCTTTTAAAAGCTGAATCTTATTTGTGTTTTGAATTTTTCAAGCTTCAGCTTCAAGTTATTGTATCTTTTCTTTGCTAGAAGTTAAGGCAGACCCCCTTGAATGAGAAAAGTATTTTACGTGTTTAATACTTTCTGTAATGTTTGTTTGCATTTCAGATGTTTTCAGAATAGATAAGCTCTGCTTTGTGATCAATGATTTGTCCTATGGAAGGAAATGAGGTTGCTGCTGTTAATCACATTAATGGAGTTCAATCCCTCCTGTAAATATTTGAGCAAGGAAATGGCTGAAGTTGATGGGTAGTCTTCGTAGAAATAGAGTTCTAACTTTAAGCAGAAACTGGTTTTGGAGCCATAACAATTTTTTCATGCTGGAAATTGTTGGGTTCTCTCATAGGTGTCCCTACTGCTTAACACTGGAGTGAGTTCTTCTAATTGTCATGTATTTGCTGATATAACAAATTAATGTTCGCATCTGAGTCATAGACAATGGAAATTATAATTTCAGTGGAACATCAGGCTGGCACTTGCCTGTTAACATGTTTATTTTCCATGTTTCTCTTTTGTTCTAGACCAGTACTGATTACTGTTCATGTTCCACAACTTAATTTACCAGTTACCATAAAGCCTTTAAAATCCAAAGTAGGTGCTGATCTACTCTGTATGATATATTAGTTGAAATCTCAGCAAATTGTGAATTGCTAAAATTTATATAGGCAAGGGTCTGAAACAAAATCTTGGATCTAAAACACACCAAGCTTGAGAAGGATTTGGATTCAGATCTAAACTCTGTGGTTTGGGTTTTTCTTTAATCACATGGTGTTACAAGCATCTATTTCATGTGTCTAAACTGTCCCAGCTGTGCAGAGTATTTCCTTGAACACATTGGACTTATTTTTACACAGATGTAAATCAGGAGTAACTTTGCTAAAGTCAATGAACTGGTGCCAGTAGATGATGTGTGAGGAAAAGTCTGTGCTTTCCATGTGATGTCTCTGCATGCTAATAATATAGAAATGGCATGTATTCTTTGCATCAGCTTTGGAAAAAGAATCTGTCTGCATGTCTTTGCATGTACATGAACATCATGAAGATATGTTAGCAAACACAAAATATAAAGGAGTTGCAATGGCAGCATTCTACAATGTCCTTTTGAGATCTTTCTTTTAAGTAGGCATCAGTGCCATTGCTGTATCCTCCTTGCTTTCTTTCCCACCCATCTCACTGGTTTCTTGCAGGCTCTCCTGCCACCTGTGCCTTGTCTTCATGCTTTCTGTAGCCATGTCCTGCTGTACCCTGTCAGGGTGCTGGGTTTGTCATTGTGCTGTTTACCTTTCACCTTTTAGGCTGTCACTAATCAGCAATTAGGAACCAACATTATACAAGTATTTGAGGTAAAGAGAATATTAGAGCTGAATCAAGTGTTGATTTCCACTCCAGTTTCCCTATTGAATTACATAAACGTTTCAACAGAAGTTGAGCTGTGAAGAAACTCAAGCTTTTCTTTAGGTTGGACAGAGCTTGTGAAAGTCCTGTGTTTCCTGTTATTCATCCTGCCTCCATCTTCATGATTCTTGCATGCATATCCAATTCTGGGTTAAACTGTGGCTGTTCTTGTGGTATTTCTTGTCCTGGCCAGAAGCAGGAACTCCTGAAAGCACTGCTGCAAAATCCTTCTGCTGAGTGTTCCTGTGTAGTTTTCCAGGCTTGCTGAATCTAATCTTTGTGTGTTTTCAGATTCATGCCGGATGAAAATAAAATACCATTCCTTTACACGTGTCTTTATTTGGAAGCAATTGCTATTTTTCTGTTTCATCAAAGGAGGGGGCGTGACTTGCCTGTCCTAGTGAAAGTGATCTGAGTTTCACCATATTATGCCAACAAGGAGAAACTGCCTTACAGATTTTTATTTTCCAAAGACGATACGTGGTCTCTGCATAGATGCAATTCACCTGGAGGAAGATGGTCAGGCTTATCACTGAGGGTTGTTAATTCTTCTAGCCAAGAACAATATAAACCAGGGTGAACCAAGGGTAGGATCTATGCAGTCACCAGTTCAGTAATACTTAGCATGAAAATATAATCCACTAGGGAGCATAGAGAAAACAGTGAGGCCCATGAAACGTCATGTTGCATACTCTGTCAGATAGGAGAAACCAGTACTTCAGGTAGCTCTGGGCCAGTAATAAAATAGAGAGCAAGAAGATGATTAGATCTACAAGCTTTTCTTCAGCAAAGTATTAGGTCTTGGCTAAGGAACATACAAATCCTGACACTTCCTTTTAAGTTGCCATTGAAGTTTGGCACTTGGAGGCAGCCAAGGATGAGCAATCATAGACTGCCTCCTCTTGAGAACAGCAGTATTTCAAAGCTTGCAGACAGTGTGAATCCTTTAAGAAACAGCAGGGATCTTTCTGTGTGCATAAAATAAATGGCTGGTTAAAGCCTTTTGAGAACGTAGGCAAATTTTGTAGCGGTTATCAGTTGTTCTTTCAATCTCTTAAGAACAGTTTAAACAGATATCACAGGAAAAGCAAGTCTGGTTTGGCTCTAGTTTTTTTTATGGTATCCATGATACGTGATTCATCGGAGGTGGATCATATTCAAACTGATAACCTGTTTACGGTGTGCCAGAACACAACTTTATGTAAAAAGTGTTCATCTTGCATATTACACATAAATAAAAGGAGAACAGATCTGGGGAAAACATGAAGCTAAAAGGCAACCTACAGGGTGATTGTGGAAACTCATACAGCTGGAGAAGTTTAAATCTAGGCACTTTTATAGTGGTTAAATAATGGTGTATATTCTCTCATACCAACAACTAGCGCAGTCCAAGTTAGAGTTTAAAGGTTTAAATTAGAAGACTGTTCATTGCTGAGAATCGTGTTTCCTCCAAATTTGTCACTCATTCTCTCTACTGGAATTTTATATATACTTAACAGTAGATAACTTCTGGAATCTATCTCCTTTCGATTGGCAGCACCAGGTCCCCTGCTCCTTTGTCTGGAGTTCAAGATTCAGCTTGAAACCTCACATTTGTCTGTACTACTTCTGCAGGGATTGTTAGATATAGTCTTAAAATTAACTGATTACATTTATTCATAGTATTTTCCTTTGAATTATTATTTCTGTAAATTAAAATCTATATTTTATATAGTTCTCTGTCACTTCCAGAATTTAAATTTTAGTATTTTCTCTGTGTGACTTTACTATAGCTAAAGAACAAGGACTTAGTTGGATTCTTGTGCCCAGTTATGTTAGCCTTGCTGAAAGAGCTTGGAGTGTCTCTTGATAGACAAGATTTTTAGGCTCAGAAATAGGAAGATGAAAGAAGAATTTTTAGTAATGGGCAGCAACACTTTATGAAGCTGTGTATGCATATAGCTACCATATGAAAAAATACTGCATATTTCTATTGTTTCTCTGGGTGTTCTGTGCACACAAAAACATGATATTATGTTTCGTTTCCACCTGTACAAGCCTTTATGCTTCTGAGCTAGGGAGAAAGGAATCGTATGATAAATGGAGCTTGCTATGCTTCTTTGTATTTGCCTTTTCTCAAAGGTTAGGCCTGGAACACTGTTACAAGAAGCAAAGCTTGGACTGGACTTACTTAAGCAGTAAGAGTGAGCTGTTCTTTATCATATTAATTTCAGTTGACTCATGTCATTTCACCTCCCAAAACCAATGATGGTTGGTTAAGATTATATCCAAACCGGTCATAAGTTACCAGTGAATCAGTAACAGAATATTTTGGACTGGTATACAAAAACATCTCTTGCTCCATATTTAGTTAGCTTGGATGCTCTTGTGGTTCAGCAATACTTTGCAGAAACAAAACATTCTCAACTTCAAGCAGAGTCCAGTTTCCTTAATAAAACTTTTAGTGCAAGGAGGACAAAGAGTTTAGCCAATTTACAGCTTCGTTCCTCTTAGAGCAGCTAACAGACATACATCTTGCATATTTTGTGTTCAAAGCTTTCCACTGTCATTTACTTTGATTATCTGATAGATGTTGTGATATTAAAAGCATGGTATGCAGCAGATAAATCATGATATAAACTCCTTGTTGTGCTAATCCTCTCTGCTTTTCCAAGTGGGAGAAGAAAATACTGAAGTATTTGGGTATGAAAGCCATGCTAAGGAACATATCCTTCTTGGTTGGAGTAATTTCTGTTTTTCTCAGGTAAACTTGTAATTTGGTTGAAATATTGCTGTTGAGAAGCACTATGGTATAGCTTTTAGACAAATTTGTGGTAAGGAATAATGTTTAGAAAAACCTTGAAAATACACTTCAGCCTTAATAGTATCAGCGCACTATAGAAACATTAATGTATTATATCTATTTTGTGTTTTGATGAGTATTTTAACAATGCTGTCATGGTTTCTACATGTCTGAGAGCTACATCAAAGAACTAACTGAAAACTGAGGTGTTTCTAAACCTAAAACCCCCATAACTATACAAAACAGTGTGCTAAACTGTCATAGAAAATCCAAATAATCCATGCTCGGCAATAAATAAGCCCAAGAGAACTAAAGAGAAAGTCAAATCTGTGGCCTTGTTCAGAGCTGGATTTTGTAGCTTTGGCACTTAATCTTTTGCTGTTATATTGCATTTTTCATTCATGGTTTATGAAATGCTTTACAAAGACAAGCAATAATAGTCTGATTTTTTGGATGAGGACTAAAGAAGCACCAAGAGATAAAATGTCTTGTCTGTGATTTAGTCATTTCATTGTAGGTAGAGAGGGCACAGTCCTGACTCCAAATATTGCTCTTGATTTTTAGGTAGACCTGGTTCTTTTAATGAAGGAACATGGCAGGTATATACCTCTTACAAACTATATGTATTATTGTTCTACTCTATTCTTCTAGTCTCAGAAGTGAAGGAAAATTCTATGAGACCTTGAATTCAGGACTTGCCTTGAAAGAACTAAAAAACCAATCAATACCACACTGTTTTTCAAAACTTGAGTGAATTAATGGCGTGCAGAGCCAAAACAGCTCAACCCATGATTTTCCCTTGGAACGTCCTCCTAGATCCCATTAAAAATGACCTTCAGCAAAGATTTTTTTTTTTAATGGAAACAAAGAAGGATGTAATTTAGTTTACAAAACATCCTCAAATGTTTTTAACAAGAAAATCCACACACCGGTTTTGAAGAATTCATACAGTTTCTCTTGCTTTGTCCTTACTTTGTTAATGAGACGGGCCTTTTTCAGCCATGACTAAGTCTTTTTGTAGAAAAGAACGTTTGGAAGGATGATGCATGTGGTTAAAAAACAGGAATGAGTTTCTGGAGTCTTAGGTTTAATTCCCAGCATTGCCACAGACTTCCTCTGTGACTTTAGACAAGCCACCACATCTCTGTGACTAAATTCACTGACTGTAAACTGATGCTAGTAGAATTTCTCTTCTTTAGAGGCAAGTTGTGAGGAGAACGTATATTTAGGTATCAACTGCAGCTGCAAAGGATTTGGATTTTTAACTTTCTAAAATGTGTGAATCCAGAAGAATTATTTAAAGGTGTGGCTATTTTCTATGAGTTGTCTCAATAATGGGAAAGTACCACAAAGTAATTGGAGTAATTTGTATCAGAAATCTGTCGTACTTTGACACCTCTTTCTGTCAGACAACTTCTCAGCTGAGAAGTTGTCTTTCCTACCTGACAGCCTGAGTCCAAGGCAGTGACAGCAACTCTATGGCAAATGTGTCAGTCACCTAATGATGCTGTTCTGAGTAAATTGTGGCTGGAGCTGTGGTGTAGATTGCAGTAGTGATGGACCTCAGGGAACTTTAATAAACCAGGTAGGCCTGGCCCACGGGTACTGTAAGAGGTGACTAGGGATATCAGCCTACTGGATGACATCCAAAAGGTCAAGTGGCAGACTGTGCAATGACAGAAGAACAGTTCAGGTATCAAAGGTAATCTGTACTAGATCTAATGGGGGACAAATTTTGTAGGTCCCCAGGCCTGCATCTTAACTAGAGGAAGGTCACTCCAGTCGGGGCACACAGAAATCACATAAAACCTTTGTTCTTTGGTTTCTGAACAGTTAAACAATGAGTTACACTTGCCAAGGAGCCTGAAAAATCCCCTTGTTCATCTGATCCAAGCTGTATTCGTGACTGAATATGTTTAGACTGA
This sequence comes from Athene noctua, assembly GCF_965140245.1. Lineage (NCBI taxonomy): Eukaryota > Metazoa > Chordata > Aves > Strigiformes > Strigidae > Athene > Athene noctua. Next base: position 81,179,206 of record NC_134037.1, read on the forward strand.
CATTAATCTATATTACTGTCACATTCATCTATATCACTTTTTAATGTGGCCAAGCACTGTCCACAGAGAGCATCAGTAGCCTGTGGTGGGCAGCTTGTAATTCTGCTTAGGTGCTTGGCCAATTTCTCCCTACAGGCAATGAAGGTGAACAAGCAGTTGCCCTTAGGTGAGTCCCCTAATGTTCCTTTTCCTCAGGCAACAGCACAAGGGAAGGTGAGAATGCCTCAGCATCTGCTGTGACATCTACTCTTCCTCCTCTCTGTGAGGCAGAGGACAGGGAGCAAAGATTCAGCTTTTTTAAAAATATGCCTTTACTATTTCTTTTCTTCCTCCTATGCCAATGAAATTTGCTTGAAATTAGACATCTCGCTGCTGGCTCTCCAGGCTGCTACATACAACTGAGAAACAAAGCTGTGGACACAGTCGCTCTGCTTGAGGTCACAATCACCAAAAGACAAAACATGATTTGCAAGAGCCAGGTCCCAGACTCCAAGAAAGAGAACAACTTGTACACACCAGAGGAAGAGGATGTGGAGTTGATGGGATGGGTACATCTGTTAAAAGGGGATGGGCTCTGTTAAATATTCTTCCAGATGCTATAATCTGTGAAAAACTGTATCAGGGAGCTATTTTCCACAGTGAAATAGGAAAATATTTCATAGGTGCCACCCTTGTCCATATTTTGTTGGTCAGTTCCACTGCATATAAAAAATATCTGTAACATGGAGTAATTATATGCTTCCAAGAAAAATAATCTGAGAGGGTAAGGTTCTCTGATTTTTCTAGTATGACTAGAAACAACAAATATAAAATATTGCATCAGAGACTTTGGACTCCAGAAATTTTCACTCCTGGGTTGTAGAAATGTGTTTATATATGTTCTTGATAAGAGCTGGAACTTGCTGGGCCTCAATTCTTCCACTTTGGGGGAAAGTCTGTGAGAAAGTCTGATTAAAATGAAATACCTGTTCTTTAGAGCTCTGCTTTTCTTAATCTGTTGTATTTTCAAAGTACTTGGAAGAGTTTTCTTATCACTAATACAGAGTGTCTAATCTTCCTTAAGTGTGTAAGAATTGGTTCTGACTGCATCCCATGTAAAAAAAAAAAAAATAATAAAAATCTCAAATAAATCTGTGATATAAGTGATTTTTATCAAAGGATCCCAGTCAACCAATACAATCTGTGTGTTGTCAGCTCCACTGTGTTTAGAAACAGTTAGAAACAGCATTGATTTTTTTTTATGTCTGGAGTCCAGTAGTCTCTTCTATTGTTGATTCTTCATCCACAATACAGCATGTGTGACTGTCATTACAGCTTCTTTGGGGATTTTTTTGGTACAGTATCTACTATGGTGAGGTCTTTACTCATTGAACTCAAATGGAAACTCTGCAGATTCTCCTCTGTCAGGTTTCTCATCCTTAACAATTCCTTTTGCTATCGAGAAATCTCACTTATAGGTAAGGGTCCCCGGTAGACAGGGACTAATGGGTTGTATTGCTAATATGATGATTCTTTAACATTCTCTGGTATTGCTGGGTAATCTTTTAGGATCAGTTTAAAAGTTACTGACCAGCTGTGTGTAGAAGGCAAAGAACAGCAAGGAAAATGTGTTCTGCTACAAAGAAAGCAGAGTCCACTTGATACGTGACACAGAACTTGGAAAAATTCTTTTTTATTCTGGTAAATTGCCTGGTTTGGATCATGGCTTGTTGACCCCTCTCACCCACTTCTAGATACACACAAATTTTTGGTTTTCATATTTAAGGGGTTTTATTTTGCAAAAGTCCTCATAATAATTAGAAATAAATGGCTTCCTAATGACTTTTTCCTTGGAAAACAATGGTTTAAATTAAAGGAAAAATGTTTTTGCCCAACATACAAACAAACATACAAGAGTTTCATAAAACCCCAAAGTTGGGAGGAAGCAGAACTGCCAGTGGTTTGAGAAAACCACAGCCAGGTTCTTGTGTCCCTGTGGAAAGTGTTTTTTTCTCATTAGACTGGCTTGTTAAACCCTTGTATATTCCAAATGTGTACTATTTAACTGTTTGCTTTTAGCATGATTTCTCCTTTAAAGATGACAGTATTTAAACGTAGCAACGTGTTGGTTTAAGATCAACAGTTTAACAAGAGCAAAATCTGCCTCCCAGACTCAAATGCCTGCCTGCCTCCCAACATACTTTGTTCTGAAGAGGCTGATGGCAGTGATAAATGTAAGAGAGTTAGAGCTCTGCAGTTATTGTCAGTAAGTTAGCTTTATGGGTTGGGGATTAGACCTTTGATGTCTTATCGAGTTTCTGCCCTGCGTGAATGAGTTGCTTACTTGATTTAAATTATAAAAAGAAATGCTCTGTTGTGATATTGTCTCATACTGTGTCTTCGTCATTTGAGATGCCCTTCGTGTTCTTTAGTTCCCCAGGAAGAGAAGGCAACCAGCCATATGGAGAGTGGCCAGTTGCCTGCTGATCATGATAGGCATTAAATAGGGTTGCATAGAAACTCAGATATAGAAAAGCCCTGTTTAGCTGAGCCTTTCTGTCCCCCCACAAAGAGAGATTGTTCCCTACAAGTATATAACACAACATAGTACCGTTTCACTTTAGCTTTTGAGGGGGTCACCCTATTCCTTTAATAAATTTCCTTTCCACTGAGGTAAGAGCTTTCATGGAGTTGTCTTTTTGACATCCCCCAGTGTAATTGCTGCTGGTATGGAAGAGCTGGTGGCTGCTTGGGTGTGTGGTGGGAGGTAAGCAGAGGTGAGTTGTGAAGGAGGTCACCCTTTTGTGATGGAAACAATAAGGATGGCCAGTATCTCACCTTGAAGACAACTGTTTGAGACCATCTGGAAGCTCATTTTCAGGGTTTCGCATGTCCTGCAATGCTGTACCAGTGGATGAGGAGGTTTCTGGCCTTTGTGACAGAGGTTCAGTCTAATGCTTCTTATTTTGATTCTTAAGTTATTGCTTCTAGTTTTATTGTTTTAAGCTACCTCAGACACTTTAAGGCTGTGTGTTGATATTCATTAATCCTAAAATAAACCCCTAAAATATAGAAATGTTGATCTGGCTTAGATTTTATTTGCATTTTAAAACAGCTTTTCAACATTTTGAAGCCAAAATATCATGTGATCAGCCTTTGAACAAGATTAAAAAGTAAAATGTGTCTATTTTTCCAGATTGTAGCTCTGGTTATTAAAGACACCAACCAGGCAAATTAGTTGTTTGTCAGAAAACTGTCTTAACAGTATAGTTATGCTAGCCCACTTGTATTCTGAAAGCTGGGTCAGAACTCATGAAAAGCTTAAGTAAACTAAAGGATAATTCAATACATAGACAATACATCCCACTGTTTCTGTGTTTATTTTCTCCCTGTGTGACTTCTGGCAATTGAGAAGAAACACTATAAATGACAGCAACCCGCCAAAGAAAAGATTATGAATAACAATACCACAAGAATGAAGGGCATAAAGTTACCAGTGACTTGGGAAAAATGCAGAACACTGGACACATGACATATCTAGAAACTAGTGGATTGCAGTACATGCAGAACAGAATACTTTCAGATTAGAAACCCTTTCAATTCAAGTTTCAGTATAAATTTATGGTAGATTGTTTTGTTCTGGTAACCCAAGGTATGTTTATCATGATGTAGGTGTTTTTTGGCTCTGTTGAACCCTTATATTTTGCTGGTAATACTCCAAAACCAAGACAAGTAATGCCACTGGACATAGAGAAAAACTGTATCTTTACTGAAGAAATAAAAAGGCTGAGATCTCTCTAATTAGCAATTGTACATACATACAAAGGACGCCACATTCCTGATAAGAGTTGTCTGTTTTCTTTACAACATTTTTAACAGTGCTGCTTTCAGCACTGTACTTAAGACTGTCATGCTTTCCATCCCAATCTACAGTTCAATTTTCAGGCAACAAATACAGCAAGCTGATACCCTAAGTTTACCATTTAACTTTTTTGATGGTGCAAAATGAAAGAAACCAGCTGTTTATGTTAAACTAGAGTTCAAAATAACTCTAATAAAAAATCACAGGAAAATATTTTGATCCCTGAAAAGCCAGGTAAACTATTTTTTGAAAGGAAGAAAAGAAGTAGAAGTCTATTTGTCCTTGCTGTGATGCACTTTTTATTACTTCTGAATATCTACAGTATTAAATGTGTGGGTTGTTTTCATCTATAGTGAATACACTAGGCTCAGTTTGTGAAAAATGAGTGCTTTTATGAAATATGGAGGACTCCTAATCTTGGAAGTGAATGAATGTAGTCAGATAATGCGTGTTTTGGTGTCACCAACAGTTTTTATCGTGTCTTGAAAATTAAGACTATTAGTTCATTTTTAGCTATATGGGGTCAATGCCAACAAATCATTCATACATTGTTTCTGATGCTTAGACTTTGCAGCTTCTGGCATGACTCATTTGGAGGGAGTGCTTTGTGCTTCCAAAGACTATATTGTAGGAGCATTCAAATGAATCAGTGAAAGGTCCCTCTGAAAGGGTAGTTCACCAGGGCTGAGTGCTACTCGATAGGAGCCCAAACCTGCTCCTATTGAAGTCTGTGTACTTGCCTTAGTAGGGATGGAACCAGATCCTAGAATTAAGCTATTCAAGAGAATAGCCCTTCAAGAGGTATGATTGCACTACCCTGAAGTTTTTTTTCCAGAAAAAAAAACAAGTGGAGAGAGAAAAGAGATTTGGACCCCTTGTTTTTGTAGTGTTTCCTGGTATACTAAGAATCCTTAAACAGCACAGAACTCTCTTTTGCTGTAAGTTCCCCTGTGCCTCCAGAGATCAAAGCAATTCGGTTCATTTTTTTTTCAGTTCATTTTTCACGAGAACTATAATAAATAGAAGAATCTACTCAATTGTCACTTTTGAACCCTTACAGAGTTTGTTTCCTCCCTGCCTCACAACTCTTCTCTAAATTAGTTGTGGTTCTTTCCTCCCAATCCTCCAGGATAATTTACCACAGTAGGTTAGAAATACTGAAATACTGTTGAGCCACCAAATCACCTGAAATCTCTAAGTTGGTGACCTGTTGGGAGGAACTTTTTTTGTGATATGGTCATGATGAAACTTGGGATTGCATGTGTAATAAATTGATGTCCATCCTGTCTTCAAAGCAAGAAAGAACGTGTGTCACTCCGTTTGCTTCAATTTCAGCTCAGTCCTTCCTTGTTTACATGGTTGCACAACTGAGATATTTTGCCTTTTTTAGTAATCTGTGAAGCAGCAGTAAAAAGAAGTGATGGATGTGCTTGACATTCAGCCCATCATCCCTCCATCAATGCAGCAAAGTAACCTCACTTAAAAAAACACCTGTTAAAGCAATAAATATTTAGAAAAATAACATGCCAAAGCAAAACATATCAATCAAACCACAATCCTGTTTAATATTAAATTTTCTGTGCTGATTGTAACAAGATGATACTGTAGTTTTGGCAGTGAGTCTACAAAAGCTCCACTGCATTCTGGGTACTGAGGGAGTAAAGCACAACACTCTCCTAATTGATAGGTAACTTGGAGCTGACTTTGGGTCCTGACCCAGGAGTGATTAAAAAAACCAAACAGCACCACCATCACGACAAAAAACCCAACCAAAAAACCCCAACAACCTCCCATCTTCCAACTCAGTGAAATTGCATACTCTAGCTGTTTCTTTCAACCATTCTTGCAAAAGTTTACATGAAAAGAGGTCATACGTTGCATACCAGTTTCATGAAATGTAACAAGGCAAAGTGAGGGGGTGCCTGAGTTCAGAGGTTTAACAGGGTCCTTTTCAGTGAAACAGTGTCTCAGCAGGCATTAGAGACAATTCTCCCTCCTGTGTGCCCCTGCAGATGCATAGACACCTACTGGAGACCTTTGATAAATTTATTTTTGAAACCTAGAGCCCACCTCTGTTTTAGTCATCTGGAACCTGGGATTTTGAATGTTTCTTCCCCCCCTTTTTTTTTTTTTTTCTTTGACACTATGGGCTGGGTTAATCTCTTAGGACTTCAGCCATTTACAGGAGAGCTAGTTGATCAGACTTGCCAGTTCATAAAGTGGAAGGGACATTTCTGGGATGTGATCCATCTTATCCTAAGTCAGGTGAATCGTATCTTAAAGGTGCCAATTTCTAGTTTCTCCAGTCTATGCAACTAGCCCCACATTATTATCATCGCTTGCTGCCCTGGAGAGTGAGTGCTGCAGTATTGTGGCTGAAATACTAATTTTTTGTGTGAACAAGGATAAATGAACTTTCAAGAACAAATGTTCATTTTTAGATGTCTGAGATAACCTCACTGAAGTCAGTAGTCTACCTGCTTGTCTGGTAGTGGAATTTAATGGAAAAATTCTGATTTACACTATGAAACTTTACCATTGAGAAGATACACAAAAATGTTCTGATGAGGTTCTTTGTTGTAAGTGCAAATGGCCTTGTCCACTACAACAGCAGGAATGGGCACATTCTAGCTCATCAGAAGAGTATCTGATTAGTCCTGTGTGTGATGTCTTTCTGTGTAAATTCTTGCATGCCAGCATAACCTTAATGGTGATGTCCTGTATGTCTGGACAAAGAAGGAGGTCATAGTTTGAAGTAGGCAGCTCAGGGCATGTCCTGGAACAGTCATGGACTGTTTTGCTTCAGTAGGACAGTGCAAAGTGAACTAATTTGTTAAAGATAGGTTAAGTACAGCAGTTATACAGAGTTGTCATTTTGAAGGTATCTCCTGCTACTGTCTTAAATAACTCAATAATAAGGATAAGGAGCACTTAGGGTTTCCATGCATTTCAGCACTAGGGTTGAATGCTTTTCCATGGCACTGGAATGAGAGTAGGGTTCATTCTGTAAATGTACCTTCTGCTTCATTCCTTGGCAGAAGAGTGATGAAATAAATATGAAAAAAATGAGTGGTGTTTTAATAAAGCAAATTAACTGAGAGAGACTAGCTGCTCAGAGCGCTCCGTAGTGCAGACTGTAGTAGCATATTGATATTTAAACATCTTTGTCTGAAATATACACAGGAATATGACTTTACATATTATAGGCTGCATGTGTGGTTATATATAAATAAGGATGTGTGTGTATATATATGTACATATACACATACATACACACACACATATATATTACTATTGTCTAACTCATTTTCCCATTGTAGACGAGCCTGGAGGGAACAAAGTAGTCCTAGCTTGGAGATTTCCACATCTGCCCTTCAGGCAGCTATCAGACAGAAACAGCATGTCTACATAAATCACTGTAAGTCAGCACATTTTTCAACAGCTCAGGGCCCTAAGCACAGAGCCACTTATGAGCACACTGCTCCATAGTTTGTTCGCAGACCTCCCATGCCAGCAGCGGGGAAGTCAGACCGTTCTATTCAACATATTACAGTAACCAGATGCAGCATAAGGAAATTGCCTTTCAAAGCTATAGTCTGCACTAGGCTACTCCAAGCAAAACAGTGATGTCTAGCATCCATATTTTCTCTTCTGCTTGTTTTTCAGGCGTTTTTGGCCCTCAGCTGCCCAAGATGAGGTGTTACTCTCTTGTTTTGCAAGCAAGCTTGAATGTCATTTTAGATTCTGAAGCAGTAGTTTTCACTTGGTCAGAGGCAAAGTCTGTATATCAGTTATAAGTGGTCCCCAAAAAGTAACAGAATAAAAACCTGTTGTCAGTATGTTTAAATACCTAGTGTCAGTGGAGAGTATATAGGTCCAGAGGAAATTGAAAGGGTTTGTAAATTGGAGAAAGGTTGAAAACCTCTGATGAACAATCCAAATCCATGAACTTGAAGGTCTTTCATTTTCCTAGTGCAGAGACTCCAACCTTATCTCACAGAGGAGGATAGTTTCTCTCCACAGACACGAAAGAAGCAGTTCCTGGGTCTTCAGCTGTAGTAGGAAGACTTACATGAGGGCAAAGTAAAAATAGGTTTAGCATAGATATGAGTTATGATTTCTGCGCAGCCTGTTTGTGTTAAGGATATCTCTATAGGACTGCAAGTAAACTTTCTTAGAGACAAGATGGTCCAAAAAAAAAAAAAAAAAAAAGTTAAAAAAAAACAAGCTGAGGAACACTCCCCTGCCTTGCTCAGGTTAATCAGACAGTTGCCTCTGACCAAAGGCAATCTACAGCTGTGCACTATATTGTGAAATGTAGAGTAGAGCATTTCCCATTACTGTCTAAAAGGCTATGGTCCAGATTCAATAACTAATCTTTACACCTAAGTGCACGTGTCATCAGTTTTTCCTTCAATGGAGAGAGATGTCTGTGCTCTCCATGACCAGGCTGTAACACTGGTCTTGACTTTTCTGCTTTCTTGCCCTGACAATTTGTGTTGTATATGTATCCAGTTGTTGACTATCCATGCACCACTCTTCTCCATTGTACTCTGTGATCTCCTTAGGTGGAAAGACAGTTGCTCTGCACTATAGATGGTGGAATCACAGATTTGTGCTTTGGAAATGCACAAATGTGCATGTGACTTGGTTTCATCTGAAGACCTTTTCTGCCCTTGTGGTGATGAGGCGGCAGGATGTTGACCTGAGGGAATGACACTGAATCCCTGCACAAGAGCGGATAGTGTCAGGTAAAAAGAAGATACATGTTATCCTATAGCAGTGAACGAGTTTATGGACGTTATCTTGATAAATGGTTTAGTAGCACAGTAAGGAAACCATCAAATGTCTACTCTTGAGGTACTGGAAAAACTTTCTCATGGACTACAACATGTTGCTTGTGGTTGAGGAAATAAGCAGCCTGACCGTCCACAGCCCAGATGTGGGAGCAGTGACAAAAACAAAGCTGAAAGAAAAAGCAGAGCAGAAAACAGAGCAGAAATAGTTTTCCTCAGTATAAGCAAGGTTCAGGTATCTGCTATTTCATACTCGGACAATTCTAGTGTTACCAAACTCCAGTAACAGAGGGATGAAAGATCACTGGGACTGCTGGCAATACAGGGGGACACATTTCAACTGGTATTAAGAGCCTTTGCTGTGTGAGGCAGTGAACGAAAATACTGGAATTCTGTGACACCTGAAACACATGACATTAAATAACATTTTATCAATGCTTATATCTGTCAAGTGCAGTTTCTAGTGATTTTGGTTTTATTAACTGAGGTAAACTTAATAATTGAGAATTTTTATGGTATAGTCCCATTATTGTTCTTTCTTCTCAGAAATATTACATCAGAATTTAAAGCAGTGCCTAGTATAGAGTAGTAGGCCCGTTGGAAGTTGGGTGTTTAAAGTATAATGCTTTGAAAAGGCTGAAATAAATTTGAGGCTATAAAAAAAGTATGATATTAAAATGTAAAGCAAGAGATAAGTTAACTCCAGTTGATGAGTCATGCCTGTTAATCTGTAGCATAAACTCAAATTTGTAGTTGAGAACAGTTTTCTGAAACTTGACTAGGCTGGTTTCTGTGTTATGAGGGGCAGTAACACCTCTCTGTTAAAAGTGGTTTGCTTTTTAATAGTATTTAACCATAATTGTCTGGTTTTTGCTGGTTGTTCAAAATAGTTCCACCTCAGGTTGGTCAACTATTGTTTGCTTAGTCTCAGCATTCCACAGAAATGCTGCTTTAAGCTTGTCTTTCAGTGAATCACATGTTTGTACAATAACAGATTTGTTTGTTAAATGAACTTAATGACAGAAATAAATGAACTTAATGACAGAAATAAATCAGTATTCAGGGTGAGTCACTTTGTGGTCCATCCAGAACCATCGTTCTTCTCTCTCTAAATTGTCCAATCATAAGGAAATATTATCCAAAAGGAATATTTTCACAGGAAAGTACAGCTCTAAGATGTGCGTCAGTATGATTCCAGTTTTTGTGTCACTGACTGCTCGTTCCTGTTTAAGTAAATTAGCAAATCCCATGAGAAATCCCATAGCCCTTTCTTGTTTCAGCATTTCTATTAGTTTTGATATTTATCAATTCCTTTGGCTGCATGTGAGCAAGCAATGGTGATTTGGACTTAAATAATTTTATACTGCTGTAGTAAAGATGACGATGGATTATTTTCCAAATGTCAGTCACATACTTTCTATCTTTTTTTTTTTTTTGCAAGTTCATTTGCTAGTCTCTCTTGTATGCTAGCTTTTCTCGCAGTTGCTTGCCTTTTTGTCCTTCCTGCTCTTAAATCCCTCAGTTACACTAGGTTGGTGGAAATTGTTTAAATGTACAACCCAAATTCTCCAGTGAGGTTTGGCTAACCAACAAGCTATTCAAGTGGTTTTGTCTCCCGGGTATGTCTTCATCCTCTGCTTTTCCAGGTTGCTTGAATATCCTTGAACCCATAATTTACCCTAATCTCCTCTAAGGCTTTGAAATAATAAAATACTTAAATAAAACTCTTTGGATAAATGCCCTTTAAAATATAGCTTTATCTGTGAACTATCATGCTCTCGAGGGAGCAGATTCTGTTCCTCAGACAATTAAGGGGATTTTCTGTCCACTATGTCACTGTGGTTTGTCCACTGTGATCAGGCATACCCATCTTAACTCCTGCAACAACTCAAAAACAGAAAACATGAGGAAAGTCTGGGAGAAAAATGGTACAGAGGCTAGACTGTTGCTGTATGTGATTTTTTTTTCTGGTGTCTGGGTTCAATTCCCTGATCTACCACATGATTTTCTGTGGGTCATGAAGCCTTCCTGTGCTTTTGAAAAAGAATTCTCTGCTCAACAGGGATGTTGCTGAGGATAAATTAAGGGTGGCAAAGTGCCTAGCTGTTACAGAGGGGTAGTCTTATACACACAGAAAGGCTGTACTCAAATCCTTACTTTATAAAATAGGAAGAGAGGGCTCACTTGATTTGCCACCACCAAATCCACAGGGGAAGACTGAAGCAGAGCAGAGGACTGGATCTAGTTTTTCTTCCAGAGGCCTTGTGTAGTCCATTTTTCCTTGAAAAGTCCTTTTCACAGTCTTAACTAGGCCTAAACCATGAAACTTCCATATGCCTCCCAGGCAAGAAAGGGAGGCTTGGAAGACGCCACTGGGACTCCCCTTCTTCCAGCTCATCAGGGCACCTTGGTGGGCCCTGGACACCAGTATAATTTTGTCAGCATCATGGGATCCTGTCTTTACTGTTGCTCATTTTGCAGGTAAAGGGAGATGACTTTAATTTTCCTCACTTCCCATTCATCTCAGCTAATTATTAATTTCTGTCAGCAAGAAAGATCTACAAAATAGCACCAAAATGGGGGGAAAAGAAACATCTCTTCTCCACTTTGAAGCTCTATAGCTAAATTCCAGGAAGAAAGATTTGGGGTTTGTGTGTAATTTGTGAGTAATTTGCAAGTAATTTGCTTCTGATGCTAATTGTTATTAAAAACGAAAAATTGCTCTAAAACGTTGGGAAAAGGAAGCTTTCCTTTTTACGTTACTGTGCCACTAAAATGTAGAAATTCTGGTCAAAATCCAACCAAGTGACTATTATTTTAAAGCAATACCTTTGAGATTGTCTTTCCATTTTCAGGCATACTCTTCAGAAGTACATCTGTATTTCTTCATGTTAAGTGACAGGAAATGCAAATAGACCACAGTTTAAGTATGAAGATTAAGGAGATTTATGACTCTATACATTTTTTTTCTGTAATAAAATGCAGGGAAGCTATATGTAGCAAATGTTTTCTGAATTTTTTAACTAGTGCTACTCTTTCTTGCTCAAACACTACATTTGTCCTATTTTTTTCTCGAAATTGACCTTCTAGTAGTCTCAGTTTCTAATCTGAAGTTCAAAATTTTCTGTACCCAAGGTTTATGATGATGAAGTAACACCAATGAAACTAGTGCTTCAGCTGGATGAAAACCTTTTCTCAGGTGCCTCTTAATACTCAGGGGGATTATTATCTCCTGGTAGCTATATGCCTTGCTTAATTTTGTGCTTATTCAGAAACATCAAAAAGATAGAGAAATTCATCCTAGGCCTTACTGAATCCACCTCCTCCCTAGTCCCTGCTTTTCAGGAGCTCAGAAGGCAAAGCACTGTCTTTGGTTTTGTCTGTTTTTTGTCTGACATGCAGTGGCATCAGAACTGATTATTTTTTTGGCAGCATGTTTCAGGTTGAGCAGCTCCTGCTTTTCACAGTGCCGAAGATGATGCCAAACTCATGAGCCTTGCCTGCAGTCTTGGGGGTGGAGGGGTGAACAATTAGACCCGGTTCAATGTTGCTTCATGGCAGGACTAGGAGGAGCATTTGTTGAAATTCATAATGGGAACAACCTAAATTGCTTCTGTCAGCCTATACCCACTCACTGTCTTCTGGAGGAGATGAGATGGAATTTCTGAGAAAGGGAGAATATGTGGTGCAGTGAGCGGAACTGACAGGATTTGAATAGCAGGGGCCTTGCAGGGCTTTCCATTTTGAGAGGAGGACATGAACTGCCCTGTGCTCCTCCAGAAAAAAGTACTGTAACCCACAGGTGACCCACACTGATGCAAGGACATTTCTGCCATCACCATCATTGCTCTGCAGACTCCAAACCACTGTTTTCAGCTTCATAATGATCGAAGGAGATTCTGAGATTTCCTAATTGTGATAGTGGACTTAGTGTATATTACAGAAATGTTGTAATCACTATCATTTCAAAGGAGCAGCTGAATAACCCCAGATATGATGAATCAGCGAGTATTTAAACAGGCTAAAAAAGGCAGAGCTTTCTTTTCAGTTTTGTGTAATATTTGCATGTCTTCCCTGGGGAAAGGGATCACAGAGCAGTTTTCTCATGAGAATAGCATTCCTACAGCATTAATTTATTTTTTCTAGTTTTTGAGAGTGGACCAAGACAAAGACAGAGAATGCAGCCTGGACTGTGCAGGTTCCCCTCAGAAATCACTCTGTGCATCTGATGGAAGAACTTTTCTGTCCCGGTGTGAATTTCAGCGAGCAAAATGCAAAGACCCTCAGCTGGAAATAGCCTACCGGGGCAACTGTAAAGGTGAGCAAATAAAAATTTCTATTGACCATAATGAAAAGTATTGCAAACTGATAGTGCTCTACTTGAAGGGTTTTCTAAAAGCAAGTAAGATGGAATTGGTACTGTTAACAATATGTTACATAAATTAATCTTTATCCATCAGCAGAAATATGACCCCTCCACCCATTTACACTATAATAAGTCACTGGTAAGCAAATTGCAAGGCTAGGTCTTTGTTCTGAAGGACCATATCACTGGCAGGCTCAGAGTAACTCAAGATTATCTCCTGAGGTTTCTTGTCTAATGCAGCTTGGTATTTTGAGTTAGAGATTGTCAAATTCAGCCTTGTGTTTCCTAACTGCAATAATTTAGTGGGGAGGCGGGGGCGGGGGGGGGAAGGGGGGGGAGACGAGGGAAAAAAAGAAGGGTTATAATGTTTAGAGCCCTCACAGGCCATTCTTACCTACATCATCCACTCTTCTGATCTCTGTTTAGAGAAACTGAGTGGCATGCAAAGCCTAGCACTTCAGTTCCAATACTTAAAATCACAGCCAAATCTTTTCACTTTTAGAGTAGCCTGGTGCTAGAGAATGCAGTTCCTTACTGAAGTGTAGGGCGATTCCCAACACAATGATCTTTCTAAAATGTAAGAATAGCAGTGGTCATAAAGATTTACTTTCCCTTTCTCTCTGTCCAAAAGAGGGGGGAGGGAGGGGGGAAGAAAGTCCCCGGGGACCACACCGATTCAACCTCTAGGAGGCAATTTTCCACATCATCTCTCTCCATTAGCTCCAGCAAACCTCTGAAGCATCAAGACTGCTTCAAAGAGATATTCTGTCTCATCTTCTGCCTAGATGAAATACTATGCTCGTTCTTCAGCCCCTTCATAATGAGCCATTGTATTAGCTGATGGATCTATTTACTTTTGTGAACAAGGATAATGTAATGAAGCTACCTGAACCAAAGGTTTTGTTACACTCATGAACAACAGAGGGAATTATTATTCACTTTGTATTTGTTCATTTTATACATGAGACCATTATACAGTTTTATGGAAATTAGTTTTGAGTGTTTTTCTTTATTGTTTTTATTTCTTACCATATTGACAATGTTATCTGCAAGAAATTTTTTCCATAAAGATGTGTTGAATTGCCCTACTGAAGGTGTCATCAGCAATGCTGACAAATTCTTCTGCAGTTAGTAACTACAACTTGGAGAAGTGCTCTTCTGCTGTTTATTAATGAATAAATAGTGTGTCAGTTCAATTGTAGACTTGGAATTAGACACCTTAGGCAGCTTAAGTATTGCTAATAGTAAACATACATCGTGCCCTCATCAATCAGATGTTTTTAATCTTTCAATTAAATGAATGCAAACATCAATTTAATGTTTAAGTATTTTTTCCTTTGGTTAACAATAGACATATGATTGCCAATAATGTACTTGGTCATTATCAGCAAAAGACCAATGCACTTAATTTCACATTTTCATAGTACTTCTCATTCAGTCAAATCAGTCCTAAATGTTGAAGTGACCAGTTTCTTTATTCCTACCCATGGCTGCAATCATCAGAAATATTTTAAGCTGTAAAAACAAGTTTTAGAGAAGAAAAAGATGATTTGTTGGCCTACCTGCAGTTTCAGTTTTAGCACTGCTAGAGCTACTTTTGATAGTCCCATCAAATATTCTTCTGAAAGAGCTAAGGAAGTCCTCAGATTAATACCTTTTTTGAACTGGTTGCTTTTGAGTGGTGAACTTTGTTGTTGCAGGTGATGCTTGACCAGAGAGAAGAGGGTTGTTTTAGTAGGGCTAACCAAAAGGTGATTGTTCCATTTCAGGGCACCTTTCAAGGTTTCAGAACATGGAATGAAAGCAAATCCTTTGGAAGTGTTCATCTGTCTCCCCCCCCCCCCCCCCCCCCAAAACAGATACCCCATCCCTACCCCCCATTAAAACATTAGTTTTGAAGCAAGTTTTGAGGTTGCTAATGTGGGAAAAAGGGAGAGAAACATGCATGTTTGTATGTGGAAGTTATGAAGGGAGAAAAGAGATGATTTGTGGTATAGGATTCACAACTTTTAATCTGTGTCTGGTATTGATCCATCATTGATCGGAAAAGACTTAAGTCTGTGTCTGTCTCCTCCTGTGTTCTTCTCAGGCAAAAGTCCCTGTTTACCTCACAGATACCTTGCCTGAAAATTAAATACTTTCAGATACCATTTTAATTAGTTGAAAAATATGGTGACCAGCTTTTTGTTCAGTTCAGTCTGTTCACTAGAAATTTGAGCACCTTGACAGTTTATGTCTACAACCTTTTGGAATAATTTTGAGTCCATCTTTTCTTGTTTATATATTCAGAACTGTGATTTGTTTTACATCTATAAGGGATCTTGAACCACTGCCACAATGATGGCTGCTTTCTCTGTGTATTTTTCCCTGAGAAAGCCAAATTTAGATTGACTATCTTTTCTCCTCCTCACCTATTCTCAACATTTATGTCATCTGTTTGGTTTTGATCACTTAAATAGCAAAATTACAAAGGGATAGTTTGCTTTAAATGCGTTTTCTTTCCTTTCTTGATTCGAGTTTCATTCACAGAAACAGTGCTCAGCCCAGGTATTTCTTTAGCATTGCAAAGGAAACCATTTTTAGATCCTGGATCTTGAAACTAAAAGACAGAAAACTGGCAGAATTTAAACCATTTGCTTTTCTTGCACTCCTGTCCTTCTAGTTCTTGATGGCTGCAGCAGAGATCAAAACATCTTAAACAAATCTGAAAATGAATGAACCCTGAACCTTCCCCTCAGCTCTGAAAAACAACTCATCTTTGACAAAATAAGCATCAAAACAGATTGTTCTAATAGTGAGTTTTTCTGAAGACATTACAAAGTTTTATAGTAGGAGTTTTTTTGCAGTCCACTTCCAGGCAGTGCTGGAATCCATTGCTAAGCTTGGAAATGCTATAAGAAGCTACAATCTCATAAAATTTCCAGCCTGCTTTTGCAGTTTCAAAGGTCTCAAATAATCTGTGTACACTGTAAATGGACATCCACATTTTTGGATACTTTTCCAAACAAAATCTAAACTCTGAAGTTCTGGAGATTTTCCACTTGCTTGATGCAGATGTTTACTGTGCAACAGGATTATAAATCTAATAAATAAAAGTATGTTGACAGTTGAGAAATGTTATTTGTGTTTGGGAGACTGTTAAAATATCACCTGTGGTGGGGATCCGCTATGTGCACACACGAATGCGTCATAGTTCATCTGGCCTAGCACAGACAAAGAAAGAAAACATACAAGAAGTGGAAAAGCACTATGATTGCTTTTAAACTGGTCAGAAAGACACAGAGGCTTTGTCTACGCTAATTAATTAAGCAGTGCCAGGACACAGTATGGCTGCCTACACAGGTGAGCTAGCAGAGTGCTCTCTGTTACATTTTGAGCATGGGCCAGCTAGCGCTTTCCTGAGGACTGTATCCACATGGCCCAGGGGTTAGATGGGCCAGGGACTGTTCCCAGCAGGCAGCATGCACAGAGCAACATTCTTATAGGGGTTTAATGCTGTTCAGTCTGAGAACTGAGTCTAATTACTCTTACAGGACTTCCTTGACACATGTCAGGGTAGATCTCTTCCTATGACTAATACAAACTCGGGCAGAAGTCCTTTAGTGCTCAACCTTATTCCTTCCACTACAGCTGGTGAGAGTGGGACAGGAGAGCTCTGGATGTCACACAGGAAGGCTTTGTAACTTACTGAACTGAGCCTTTGATATTCTTTGTTACTGCAGGCAAAAAGTCCAAGTTGAAGTTTCTTAGTCCTGAAAATAAGACCAGTCATGCAGAAGTACCATGTTTACAGAAAAAATAGTAATAATAAAAAGCTTTATTCTAAAAAAGAAAAAAGCCCATTTAATTTATATTTCTGAATGATGCAGTTGCATATTATGAGTAGAAATTGTTACTGAGCACTACAGGCTCCCATAGGGGCAGTAGCTACAGTTTTTACATTTAATGGAGATTTTACATGATTCGGAACACAGTATAGGTTACTCCAAAAAGCTGTGCTTGTAGAAAACTGAAGTGCACAAGACATCAGCTAAAAGGGTCTTCCCCTTATGTAATGGGAGATGCATTGCTAAGTAAGGATCTCCTTCTTTATCTTACAAATAAGCCTAATGTAAGCCTAAATGTCTGTCACAAATCATGATAGATGAAACTATCTGAAACAAGTTGTTTTGTTTTTTTTAAAGGAGCATCTAGTATATCCAATAAGAAGAGGTCTGTTTTTTTGGTTTTTTTTTTTTTTTGTTAACTGTTCAAAATTCATCTGTAAAATTGTCATATTACTGTAGAATGACATTGTGCAAAGAAAATTCCAGTTTTTTATTGTAATGAAAATTTTACGTTATAAATAATAATAAAAAAAGAGAATGCTTCAACTAATTTCTGCAGACTCCTATCAGTTTCACCTATGCTAAAATCCGTCAGGTTTGCTACCCTATTTATTCTCCACTATTGAACAGGTTTTTTCCCATGAACTTTGAAAATGTGAACTCATATTTTCCTACAGGAGTTTTCAAATAATTTAGGCTTTTCAAGCAGTTTTCTCTGATGGTAAATAACGTGTATTAACTTTGAAACCTAAAATTATGATGCTGGGTGGAGGCGAGTGGGATTGAAGGTTTTTTCAGTGAAACTGTGCCTTTTTTTGACATGACAACAAGCTTTAGTCCTATCTAGGTTAGTGGAAGATTTTCTATGGGATTAATGGAGTTTTTCAGAGTTCAGAAACTTTGAATAACACCATTCCCATTGGACAGCTTTTCATCTTCCACCTCAGCGCCTTCAGGTCTCAAGTGTAGAAAGTCTGCTAGCATCTTGTTCAAAGTGAGAAATACCTGTAACAGGAGTGTCTAGTGGAGGGATCACAGTTTTTCTCTCTAATGGGCCATCAAATGAACAGTGACTACTGGCCAGCAGCAGATCAATCGCAGTTTTACTAATGGTGGAAGGGTGAATTGGAACAGGCAGCATTGTGGTTCATTGGGGTAGTTTGAACTTTAATTAAGCATTTAAGCTTTTATATGAATGTTTGCCGAGATTTAGGCAGCTTGTCAGGAGGAAGCTGAAGAGCATGTGCAATGTTGTGACTGAATTTTGGATGTCTGTGCTACTGGAAGTGTTTCACCTGAACTACAAAGCCTGTATATCCCATGGAGATGTTACTCTTAGAGTTAGCTAAGAGGAGTTCATTACTTGATTTAATTAGAGTTTGCCCTGAAAGCTTTGCAGGATAATGCACTCAGAAATACTTTTGCTTTTTTCTTCTTTTTCTCTTGTTCCTTAAATAACCTTAAGAATACTTACTTGTTCCCTTTCTCAGTTTGTTTTTAAGTGAATGTACCAGGCCCATAACTGGGGCATTGGAGACTAATATTCCAAATGTATTAAGCAAATGGCTCAGTAAAAATATTTGGTATTCTGACATTGTGATGAACAAAAAACAAATTCACAAGTACAGTCCTGCCAGTGTACCTCTGCCCTAACATAGTGTTCTTGAAATGGTGAGGGGTTTGGATATCATGGCTTCTCTACCGATACTTCACTAAAATAAGACTTCTCTAATGAGGGCTGGAGGTTTGATACAATTTGTTGATCACTATAGAATTTCAACTGACAACTTGCATCACTTTTCCTTACTTCACTGTCATCACATGGCAGCAACCTGGGTTTACAGGCAATTGTTAAACTGGACTTGGGACACATCTCTGAGCAGTCCATATTCAAAATGGCAATGTAAGGACCTTTATACAGAGTGATATTTAATTCATGAGTGGCTTGGCATTTAGTCTGGCTGGCACTCAGAGTATGTATTCAGTGTTTGCAGAGGTGGCCCCAGCAGGACCTTGCTGCTTCATGAGCACACCAAGGAGAGCTGTCACACAAGTAGTGTCATTGTTATTCTACAACTACGTAGATCCCCTTTCTCCATTGGAAACCCTAGATAGCTCATGTTTAGCTTAATTCATTTATGGTATCTTAAAGAGCCTGGCTGTTTAAAAATGTCATACTTTTATGGGCTATCATAGACATAACAAAAGGTACTATCTTCATTCTCACAATTCATATAAAGAACTGAAGCACATCAAAATATGAATGGAATTTCCCGTAAAGAGGTATTTTACTATTTTCTATTTAATTTCCTTAAAGAGAGAAACACTCAGCATTTGTTTCATTAAAACGGGGCTTTCAGCAATAGTGAGCAGTTTCACTCATTTGAGGTATTAGTACAATGAGTTAATAGATGAATTAAGGACATGCTTAAATAATTTGAAATGATATGAATTAAGGTACATTTATTTCCTTGGATAAACATGCTGATAGGATTGTCCCTTTCTGAAGGGAAAGGAGACATCACTGGGCAGTAGCTCTTTTGGGCTCGTAAATTAATCTTGGTCCCATAATTCATGAATCTAAGCAGCCTTTGGGGAAACATTACTGTTGGCTCCTAGCTGAAGAACTGGGTTGTAAATGCTGGGTATGGTTTCTGAGTGCACACCTTATCCTGTCTTCCCATGCAGACTGTCCTCAAGCTCAGGTTTGCCTGTGGGCTGGGTGTGAGCTGGATGTGCACTCACAGTGCCTGAGCACATCCCTTATGTCGGACTGTGGGCAGGGACATTGGTTTGGCGGGTCCTCCTGCTGCTGTGAGGGCAGCCCTGTGGGCTGCCTTTGGGAGGCAGAATGTGCTCCCAGCATGCTTAGTTTGGGGAGAGAATGATGTAGTGAGTAGGTTTGGTTCTTTTCTGAAATGAAATGAGTGAAAGTGAGACCGGATCAAGGTGTCAGTCTACAGAATGATCTTGAACACACACTGAGAGTTTGCACAGTCTGCAGATTGAAAGCAGAACAGTTTTCACCTGTCCTCACCTCTCCCTTTGTTCCTGTGCCTTTTCTTTTTTTCTCATCTTTTATGAGGAAAAAGAAAAAAAGACAGAGGAATGCAGGGTTTTTCTATTATTTGGGAAAAAATTGTATTAAAATGAGAATATCTTGAGAAGTGGTATCAGTTTGGGTTTTTCTGAAAATGAACCTTCTGGGAAAAAATTGATTATAAGGCAAATTTTCATCTTAAAATACTTTTAGCTAGGATCTGTCTTCTCCGTTTTCAGACATATTTTCTCACTGTAGACACCGTGTTTAATTGGTAGGATGTCTGCAACTTTCCAAACTGTAATGCTGGCAATCCTGATACACTCTTCAGCCCCAACCTCATTTTGGTTTTGAGTCTTCATTTATGTGATGTGTCAAGCTGTTATGTATCAAGCTATTGTAGTAAAAGTGTTAAATTTGAAAAACAAATTATTCGACATCTTGGCGAATAAAAGGTATCTATGTTCAGAAATTATAATTAATGTAATCTTTGAAATCAAGAGGAGTTATCTTCTGATTATACTTTCTCGTAGGTATTTAATGGAGGTGGTTAAATTTTTAAGCACATTTGGAGTATTTCTTGTGGAAAATCCTCTGCTCTTTTAAATGTGTCTACTGGTACATGGAACACAGGACAAATAACACTGAAATATTATCCACAATTTGGTGGACATGGAATTAATCTCTTTTTAAAATACTCATTTTTTCTTGATATTTCTCCAAGCAGAACTTGTCAAAGACAGACTGCACAGAAACAAGACACATAAGAGCATTCTTAGGCATAAAAAAGGTATCTTTTTAGAATCAAATGTACACTAGTGCAATTGTATGAAAGTAATATTTTTTAATTTTGTGAGTTTTCATTGCTGCTCATGTATTTTCAATTTAAGTTTCAAGTTTGATATAAAAGGAACATCTTAAAGCAAGTGAAGTAGAAACTACTAGTGCTAAAGCACTAATACTGCAGTGAAGACAAGGAAACACAAATAGTTTCAAGCCTTTTCAGAATTATAAATTGGCCCATATTAGACTTCTCCAAACTCTTTATCATATCTCTGTTCTTCTCAGAAAACCTAGTCTGGCCTTTGGTATGTAAAAAATAAGAAATCTGTAGCTTTAGTTTTTCTTACGAATAATTTATTCAGTTCTAGTCAGACTGCATCTCTCCAGATGTGACTGTTAGCAAATCGAGAGAAAGATTGTTGTGCCAAGAAGCAGTCCAGCACAACATTCCTTATTTTATCTTAAAGCTTAGCTATCTAAATTGCTGGGTGGTTGCAAAATGTGAAAAGAAAAAAAAAAAAAAAAAAAAAAAGAAAACAACAAAGAAACCCCACACTGCCTGCCTCTGTTAGATGCCAATAGAGGAGAATTTAGGCTAAGACTGCTCTGCTGTGTTGTTTGAATCCAGAATGCAGCAATAAAAATAAATAGTGAAAGAGTTGGCCAGCCCTTGTCACGAAGCACCAAGTCTTTATTTTATGGCTGTGTTGGACTAAATGTCTGTGCTGACATCCTTTCCAACCCAAGAGGCTAATAATCTCTACATCTTTGAAACTGAAACTTTGAGCACGTATAGCTTGCTATGTGTTTCCTATCATTTGAGGCTACAGCTATTTATATGCTTTTTTGGTAGACATAATCAGTTCTTTGCACTATACATTGATCTAGGCCAAATATGACAGAAAATGTTGATGTTATGAGTAGTTTATGCCATATAAACCAAAAGGTGTTTTGTGCTCTGAATAAAACATTTTTGTGCTAAATTAACTACAAATTAAGACCTTTTGACTTATAGCACTGCCAGTTAGCGAAAGGGTATGGCAGTAGGAAAGAAACACAGAAGTAGAAAAAAATTCTGGTTCTGTTTAAGGACAATTCAGTGAAGTGCGCAGGTGGATAGGTAACTTTAAACAGCTTGTGGTACTGTGTATTTCTAAATATAAGGACAAGTAAGCGTTTATAGGTATTCTGCCATAATGGAGGGGCAATAAGGGAAACCTACAGAGAAACAGTGAGAGGTGTTTGGATTCTGCGTGTCTATATAGGTCTGCTTGTTCTAAATTTATTAGAACACCCTTATTTTATCTTTAGTCACATCTATGTGACTTTAGAAAAGCTTTCTCTTTAGCATAAGAACAGCTAAGTATCTGTGGAAAGCCCTCAAGGGAACTTTTTCTTCAAACGATTAAGTTTAACCACTTTATAAGTAGTTTTAACAAAGTGGTAAATGTTTCTGATCTGTTCAGCGGGATATTCCATCTATAAAAATAACTAAATAAACTGTGAAGTGTATTTTATGCATATATACATAACAAGCCCATGTCACACACAGTAATCTCTCTGAAAACAAGCAAAGTCTGCTCAGTGTATTGGGACTGGGAAAGGTACTTTTATTCTTACTGAAATATATAGCAAACCAAGAAATACCAGATGAACTAAATCAAAATCTTTACAGGAGATTTATCTTTTCTTTTGGCAAGCTGTTTACTTTTCCATGAGAGAATCTGGGTTAGATCTCCCTGTGGAGCCCCAAAGTTGCTGTAAATTCAATTGCATTAAATGTCACTTTAGAGATGGTGTTTACACCCTTGATGAGTTTGTGTCATTGTTCTAAAGATAAACTTCTACTTTACAGTAATAAACTTCTCTCTGTGTGATATATTATTCAAGGATTAGCAGCAGAGTTGAAGTTGATGGATAGTTTCTTCCTGAAGCTCAGTGGTTTTGGTGCTGTACTGGTGGAAATAAGGTATCAAATGAGATTAGTTCCAAGTGCTGTTTGTGAGCCCAATTCTGTCTCCAGAATTTCCTTGGGTACTGCACTTTCCTATTAACTTCAGTGCTATTGCAGAAAGTCTTGTGCTCCCAGGTGTCATGTGTGACAGAATCTGGTTCTGAATCTTGCAGCAGTGTACTGGTACTACTTCACTTCATAGGTGAAAGTCTTCCTTGTTGCGTATAGAAGTTTAGCACAGGATTAAGATGGTTTTATATTCCACCTGTGCCTTCCAGACACTAGTCTCATCTGGAAGCCAGAGTTGTCACCAGGGCAATTCAAAAAGACATGCCCAAAAAGCTACAACACTGTGTTCTCCTCAATTCTGTGTACTTCTCTCCACTGCCATGCATCCATTTTTGTCTTCAGGTATTTTATTAAGACGTATTTGTCTTAAACCTCTAGCTCCCTTTGCAGTCCTGGTGCTAAGTCACAGTGGTACAGTCAAACACTGGTCAACATACTGTGCTAAAATGTGTTGAGCATTTTACCAATCCAGTTTGACAGCTAATACAGTCCAAGTGAGCTAATTTAAGGTAAACTCATGCATCTTCATGCTCAGTTTCTATGCCAGGAGAATTTTTTTCCCAGCAAGCTACTGAGATGTAAAAGCTCATCTACCTGGAGTTGAGAGGATAAAGTCTCACTGGGTCATTGACAAAATTCAAAATTGCAGCTGGGCATATATATCTGCAAAATTACGTTTTTTCTTTGTCTGTGTATAGGTAAATAAGGCCTCATTTCAGCCAGCCTTTTAGAAGCCTTAGAACCAAAGAAACTTTTCACCAGGTCATATATCAGATTCCAGCTTGAGCCTGATGGCTCCCTTATTAATACTTAAGCTAGGGAGAGAAATAAACTATAGTGAAATTTTAGTCAGAAATCAGTAACAGTTTCAAGCCCCTTATTTTTCTGCTAGGTGATTCCAAAATTTTAAACAAAAACAGATTAAAAAAAAATAAAGCTTTTTTTTTTTCTTTAGAGCTAAATATCCAATATAACAACAGCGAAACAAGGCTGACTTGTTCCCGCGATGCACAGTGTTGCACAGTGCTTTTCATCCTTCCAACACTTTGCAGACTTGGAGTCTCCTCTGCTCTCATGTTGCCTGTCACCAGTGTGACACTGTTCACCCCAAAATAGTTTGGCCTGCTTTGGTCGGGATCCATGATGGTCAAAATGAAAGCTGTGAGCTGATTAATCAGCACAGAGGTACCAGCTAAGTCCCTCCACTTTTCATTCTCAGTCTTCCTTTCAAAATAATTAGGGTCCATCCTGATCTGAATTATTTCTGTTCTAGATAAAGAGGAAAGTTGAATCTGTATGTGAGAGACTTCACTGGTATCCCCTTAGTTCCTATATATTATTCCTATAAACCTCCTTCTGGCAAGGCACTTAAACCTAAACTCACCCTCCTAATTTGATATTCATGTGAGTCATATTTATTAGTTACACTTGTGCAAGGTGCACAGAGGGGCCTGTAGACAAGTATTGTCTGGGTGTACTCACAGGAATTCGCACAGTGTCCCATATTTGGCTTCGCTGAGTAAATGTGAGCACTGACCTTGTGGAAGATTCATTTTCTTGTGGATTAGGATCTCACCCATCACTGGCTTTTGCCTGTTAGGAGCTTTAAGTTTTCCCTACATCTGTCTCTTGTCTGATACCTCTTGTTTCAGCCTTTCTCCCAGTCATGGCAAGAATTAATCTTCTTGCCCTTTTTCAGATGTTATTTTACATATATGTCCAGCACTTAAATCTTTTGAATTCTTCTTTTCCTTTGGAAAATTTGTTTGAAATTGCACAGTAGATTTAGAAGGTATTGCGACCAAGATACAGAGGCAGATGCTCAGATGGTGTAATCTTACACATTTATTATAAAAAAATATAACTTCTTTTGGCTTCAGCGATGTTTTATTTGGAAGGAATTTAGCTCTTCTGAATTAATAATCTAATATTCATTAGTATTCTGTGGAAGAATGTTTTTATATGTCTTCTTTTTATCTGGACCACCCTAATACATTTCTTCTATCAGGTTTGGACCACATCTCTGTGTCATAGTTATTCCCCTATGGTAATACCTTGGTGGAATAAAAAAACCAGAACTGGGAATAATATTTTGACTATACACAGTTTCAGATGCTTAACTTGATAAGAGATCTTCCTCATGAGTTTATTTTGGGTATACTGAACCACAGTAATGCCCAACAGCTTTAAAATGTTTCCGTGGTTATATAATACAAAATAAGGCTTCGAACGTGAATTTTAAATTCCACTAAATTTGGTCATTGTTGATTTTAAAGCATATTAGGTCATCCACAAATAGAAGGCCTTTAGAGCATTGCGTTGTTTAGGCACAAGTGGTGGACAGTTTTGGAGAACTTATCTTTCTCTTTGGCATGTTTTTGTGATAATTCAAATATTGGAGATAATTTACAACCCTACTGGTACTATACCAGAGACCTTATGTGATGGAATTTATATCACTTTTCCTTTTAGACATTTAAACCACATGTCATTCTAGAAAAACGAGGACAGAGGTCCAACAAAGGAGTGATTTATTTTCAGTTAAAACACTAGCTACATTAAAACCACATGTTATTAAGTACTGTATAACCAAACCATGCTCAGAAGAAGGCTTACGACACCAAAGCTTGCTTAAAATGTTTCTTTATTTTTTTGTTTCCCAAAAAACTTTGGGAGTGCATACATTAACAGACTTTACCTGAGCTGCACAGTAATTTGGCTATAATTTTCCTTTGATGAATCAATTTATTAAATTATCAGAGGACAAATTAATTCAGTTCCTTTTTATTTTTGTCATATTTCTGGATGGTTGAATATTTCTGTCAATTTTAGGTAACATTGTATCTCTGTGTATATCCCTTCTGAAGAAAAAGCATAGAATAAAGTTGTTAAAAGACTGAAACATAGTTTTTCAAAGTGAAACAACTTGTATTTTGGGCATTTTGCCAACATGAACTCTCATATAATGCTCCTGTGAGAAGAGTAAACTAATGCACAGAAGTAGTGCACACAAATCCAAGACCAGAAGGAAAATCAATAAGAAAATTAGAATTAAGGGGTCCAGTTCTGTTTTCAGGATGCAGATGCTGAGGACCAATTTCTGTCCTCATTATGCTACACTTCTACACCAGATTGCCTAGGACTTAAAGGGAATTTTTTATGCTAATGTTGCCAGATGGGTTGTCCAACACTTGGTGGAGAGATGACCAGTGAAGTATTCATCCTGTGCAAATTACTTCTGCAGTTGCACCAAGTTTCCATGCTGATTTTGTGCATGTATATCTGGATAATACTGACACAGAGAGGGTGCTTGGAGGACTGGGAATTTATCTGTCTCATCTGTGTGCTGCTGGGGACTGTTAAATGCCAAAACCCTGTCAAGATATGCTGGTATCAAATGGAGGAGTGAAAGTATTGCCTCACTGTTCAGATTCTGTTCAATGTGCAACTTGCATGGACTATAAAGCTTGTCCCCGTGCTTTCTAAGAACTGCACAGATATTCAGGAATCATGACAATACCCTTGCCTCACAGGTAATCAGTAGTTTTAGCCCTAAGAAGGAACTAGCCAGTTACTGTCAAACAGTCTTTAAACAAAACAGGCATCAGAAGCAGCACATTTCTCTGCTTGTTTGCTTGAGATCATTCTAATTCAGAAGTTCCAGTCACATCTTGAAATCATTAATACTACCTTAAGCTTGCCTGGTATTCTCATTTCTCCTGAAATTGCTTAGTTCAAGGAGATCCTGAAGTATTGATTCTGCATCAGCAATTTGTAAAATTTGTAGCAGCTTTAAACAAAAAAAATAAAAAAGGTACAGCAGCTTATGTTATGTGTCTTTTCTCAACCCTTGTCTGCCTAACTGAAATAAAGTATATGTAGTAGACAATAGAATTCATTAGACAAAAGAAACTCTACTGAATTAAATCCGTCTATTTTGCTACTTTGCCTTGGATGGAGACTAGACCAAGTAATTCAGGAGATGGTGCAAGAAACCACATAGTGGGCAAAAAAAGACCATGTAGTAGACTTGACTGATGCCATGTCTAAATCATAAACTGTTACACTGAATTTTAGCATAATACAAATTAATCATGTCCAAAATTATTATTGAATCACCTCCCCAGCAAGTCCCTGTGATGTACAGTATATTTTATTTTATTTTTTTTTTTACCAGCCTCGTAGGCACACCTGTATCACAACTGAGATCACTGCCTAACTGAAGTAAATGGTGTGCAAACTCACAGTAGGAAATAGAAGGCAGCTGTACTTCTGCTGCCTGTTTTGCCTTTTCTGAAGCACAAGAAAACTGGTGCTGCCGTCAGCACTGAAAGAATATTGTGGGCCACAATGTGGCAGCTATTGCTGTGTTAAATTTATAGGAGAAAGCCTGTTTGGGCTTCTGCCCTTTGGCAGCAGTTGGAGCAGCAAGGTTGTCTCTCCAGGTATCTCTCCATCTCATTACCCAGTTCTGGATTATTGTCCAGAAATTATTGTCTTTCATTGTTTGTTTTTGTTTTTCCTTAAAAATAACACAAATGATAGCACATTTTCACTGATTATATTTCTTACTCTCTTTATGTGAATCACAGAGCCTTCTTCCTTTTTCTTAATTTAGATTATCACCTATCTTTTCTTCATATTGCATCATCCAACTGACTTGTCTTCTCCCTTTCCCTAGATGTTTCCAGATGTGTGGCTGAGAGGAAGTACACCCAGGAACAAGCTCGCAAGGAATTTCAACAAGTGTTTATCCCAGAATGCAATGATGATGGCACATATAGTCAGGTTGAAAATTTTTCATTCAGTATCTTGCATGACCAGAAAGTCAGAATATGTGCGTTTGCAGAGGATGAAGAAGAGGCAGATGTAATGAAGGGAAATGTAATTTCAAAATGAAATGTAATTTGTACTAATACTGACGTTAAAAAATGGAAGGAAAAATCATGGGTTTTGCCAGGTCCTTGTTCTTTTTTTTTCAGAGTTGGCAAGCAAAAGAGCCAACATTACCATTGTTCATGTGATACTCTCCCTGTTCTTCTAGGCTGAGACGACTGAGTCATTCTTGTAGCCCCCTGAATAGTCATCAGATGGTAAAATGCTTGGAATTTCTGATCTGTTCCTGATTCAAACCAGAAATCTTGTGACCAGAGTCCATATCTTAGTGCTAAAGCATGAATCATACAGGATTCTTCCCTATTCTCAGCTGAATTTCCGCACAAGCATATGGTCTGAGATGAATTTACTTTAGGTTGGATCATGGAATTCAGAAGAGACACAGTTAGAAGCTTACCCCGTGATATAAATTCCAATCAAGATCACCTTCTGCTTCCTTTGTACTGCATTTCAGGTGTGGAGGTGTGCAGAAGACTTCTCATTTTAAGCATGGTGAGGGAAGTGATACTGGCTCTCAGGAAGTATAATGCAATTGATTTCTAAGAGGAATTCCAAGAGTTTCCTTTCTGACAGCTTGGGATATGAATAATGCTGGCAGAAGCACTCTGTCCTCCTCCTTCAGTGAGTGGAACAATGTGTTCTCTGTGTGGAAAAAAACTCAAGATTGCTTGCTTGAGGAACAGTTTATGTGTCCCTTGAGGAACTTTGTTGTGAGGTTTTCATAACACCTGCACCTCACTCTTCTGAAATAGAGTGTAAACAACCGCATATTTCAATAGTTTTCTCTTCCATTGGCTTCTGAAGGACCCACCACACTTTGCTTGCAATAAACTCTTCTTTATGCTAAAGAATCATATGTAGGACTGAGATTAGGACCATTACGGTTTATTATTCTATGTTTTGTCAATATAGTTTGCTGGAATAGTCTTTTGTACTCATGTCATAAATGCTGTGGGATAACAGACATATGTCTGACAAACTGCGCGTGATTCATGTTGTTTTCGACAGGTTCAGTGCCATAGTTACACTGGATACTGCTGGTGTGTCACTCCCAATGGTCGTCCTATCAGTGGTACTGCTGTGGCCCACAAAACTCCTCGGTGCCCTGGTAAGACTTGTTTGGCTGGGCAGGTCTCAGTGTCTCATTGTCTCATGAATAGTAGAGTTTATCTGTGGCATCTGATTAGACTTAAGGAAAAAAAAAAAATTCACTGGGAAAGTGGTTCAGCCCAGAAGCAGGTGCTGGCAGAAGCTGTGGATACCCCATCCTTGGGGATTTGCAGAACTCAACTGGACAAGGCTCTGAGAAAGTTGGTCTAGCTTTTCAACTAGCCGTGCATAAGGTCTGAGGTCACTGCCACCCTAAACCTCACTATGATTCTGTGACCCATCTACTTCATTTGTACTATAATCTAGTTATTGAAGAGGTTTTATGAAGTGGTTATTTGTACAATATTTATGTGTCAGTGTCTGAAACTATGCACCTGACTTGATGAGGTAGTCCTTTGTGATTAAAATCCCTGCACATAAACACATTGAAAAAAAATTCAGAGGGCTTTGCTTTTTGATCTTTTAAGTATTTGGAGTATAGAAAAAACCCCCACACCTGCAAAAAATACAGATTATGAATGTCCTGATTTGTAACATAGCCCAGTGAATGAACTCCCACAGCAAATCCCATGAATAACCAAACCCAGAAGAGAAATAAAAGTGAAACAAAGCCTTAAGATACATAATGGAATAATTGTCTGTAGAAATTAATTGGCAAATCAAATTCATTGCCATGTGTACTGCTGTTTCATAAGGACAATTAACAGGTTCATTGTTTTTTAGGAGTTTGCTTCTGACCCTATTTCATGGACATAGATAATAAATATAAATCCCCAGTGTGTGAACAGCTGCCAGAATTGCTATTCACCTTCCTTGAGACTGACAAAATTGCCCAGAAATAGCTCTAAAAAAAATTTGAGCTCTATGTATTATATTTCTGTTTGTGTTGCAGCATCATTCTCTATCAGAGAGTGGAAAAGATAGCTTTAAAAAGCTAACCATTTAATTTAAATGAAGCTGAAAAAAAGTGGATTAAGGCCTTTGAGGGAATTCACCTGGTCTGATCTACTTCAGTCGTTCAACCACGATATTGATGTGTTTAATAAATAGATGGAGGAAGGAAGAGACCATTGAAAAAATTTCAGCAAAGCCTGTAAAAAGTTAATTCCGCTTTTAAGGTCTATCTTGTTTAAATGATTTTCAGAATCTCCCATGCATCTTGCCTGTAGATGAACTTTAGCAAGAAAGAATACTCTTCTGACTAATTCTTTTGATCCAGTCTGAAAAGTCAATGTGGAATAACAGTCAACTGTTTAAAATAATACAAAATATTCGGAAGCCTTAAAATAGAAATAAATGTGCATTCATTTTAGTGAAATTATTGTTTATAACTGGATCACATCTTCAGAAGACACATGGTTAGGATAACATTTTTGTGCTTCAATGTATTCTTGAGTACAGGTGCTTTTTCATGTTCATAGCTAGGGCTTCTCTTAAAACATGCCTTCATTGCTTTCTCTGCAATATCAGTTTGTAGCTTCCTCCCTTTCACTGACATCAGTGAAAAAGGGGTTATGCTGATGCTGAAAGTTCAACAAGTAATTGTTTGGCAGATGTGTCACAACACATGTTGCTGAGTTAGTTACTGTACTTTCATTGTTTCTATTTATATTTGGTATTATTGAGGCACTGCAGTGTAGTTCCAGTTAAATGATAGGTCAATATTAGAATTATTCTATCTCTACAGGAACCAAATCCTAATTCTTCTCAAAGGTATATTCATGTGCATAGCAGATAAGCTGCCAGACTGCTTCAGCTCATTTTTGGAGGGGTGGGAAGGGAAGTTACTTTTACAGAAGTGCTAAGGAGAACGTGATAGTAGCACTTGATTTTAATTTAGTAGCTCAGAGATAAATAGACTGCTCCAGGGCCCAGGTGAGTATGCAGAGACTGATTTTGCTCCATGGAAGATTGGAATTTTCCAATTGTTATGACATACTTTGGGATTATCTCTGCACATTTCCTCCCCTGCTTGTATTAGTACTCTCATGTTTTACTGCTCACCACTTCTCCTTTGTCCCTCAGGAAAGAAGTCCAGCTACAGCAGAGTTTGGAAGTAGATTTGAAATACTAGGGGGTTTTGCAGCGGTAGTCACTAGGGGCTCAGTCTTAAGATGTCTGGAGAAACCTTTTAATTCAGCAGAGAAGGCAGCTACAAATTTTCTCAGAAAGTTATGTGGTACAATAAGGCAAAACTTTGCTCTTATATTGCAGAATGAAAGCCTGAAGCACGACTGCACCCTTCTCCCATTTCCCAGTGTATATGCAAAATTGCCATCTGTTTAGGATAACAGGGGTTTTTTTAACCCAAGAAGGACTGTTGATGTTTTCCAGATCGCTGCTGATTCACTTTTGTAATTTTTCTTTAGTACCACTATGCACAGGAATTACAATGAAAATACTAGTGGATATACTAAAGTTGAGTAGATGTACTCCTGTTTTAACTAGTATTTCAGGGATGCTATTTCTTCCAACGCTATTGTTCCTAGTTAGTCTAATACACTATATAATTGCTAGTTGCAGGTGTTACCCTGCTATTTTTTGATTTTGCAGGCAGATCTGTAGCAGTAGCACCCTGACACTAGCATGTTTATATATTTTTGCTTGCTTCTGTATATTCTGCAGACATGATGCTATAGCTGTGTTGAAGACATTTATGCAGATTTCTCAGTTTGCATGTACCAGACATTTTTCTCCCAGGATCACTTTTGCCACCTTTTCCCTTTAGAGGAGAATGTGCATAGACAATCAAGATGTCAGGTAGAGTCAATTGTGAACATGCTTTTGTAATGATTTTCTCATAGTAAATGTGATACCATGGAATGTGTGAAAATTTCTCTTTTTAATGAAAATGTTCAGTGTTGCTTTTCAAATCTATGTTAGTTCTTCAGTAATTTCAGATAAGGTTTGAATACATGTCTAATCAACTGTGCTGTTCCTAAGTTATGGGATAATTTCTTGCCTTTCATTTT
The DNA here is from genome assembly GCF_965140245.1 of Athene noctua. NCBI lineage: Eukaryota > Metazoa > Chordata > Aves > Strigiformes > Strigidae > Athene > Athene noctua. Next base: position 81,210,860 of record NC_134037.1, read on the forward strand.
CTCCCAGTAGAACCACCTTTGACTTTGATGAGTATCCAGAAATAGGAAAGAAGAGCATGGCAGCCTGGAAGAACTTGGATTTTAATAGAGGAAATATGGAGCAGAATTTAGGAGGGGCAGTTAGGAGTTTGGTTTTCTGATTCCATCCTCTATACATGCTATTTACTGTATGATATTGGATAGGTGAAACAGCATCTCAGTTTATCTAATTGTTAATATTGGTTAGCTGTATAACATAATGCTTCCTAAAGTTGTCTCAGGTCCTGGGACAGAAAAGTGTCACATGTATATTTTTTATCTATCTACAATAGCTGTATGAGCCATTTTTTGCTCCTTGTGTTATTCTGGTTGCTCTTATTGAAGCTGTCTTTTTTGCTAGAGACACAAGGTGTGGAAGGATGAAGTTATAAGCAGCATTAAAAGATGCAGGACTCTCCAACTGATTTATGTAAAACTTTTGCTTTAATTACTACATCTTTACCTGAAAGAGGCACTTCTATCCTTTCCAGTTATTCCCACACCAACACTTGGTACCACTAAAACACACATGATAAATCTCAGAATGCTATTCCACTCCATGGAAATAATCTCCACTGTTGCAGGAGCAGTGGTGAGAAGGAGAGTAAATCAAACACATTCCCATGACAGCATTAAAAAGAAAGCTCCTTAAAAATGATGAATGTCTTCCCAATACTTTCACTAAAGAACACCAGACATAAAAAAGACATTTTTACAGCACCCCATCTCTGTTATCAGCACTGCAGGGAACTGCAGAAATTCCACAGGCACAACGTCCTGGGAAATGGGGCAGAAATTGAGAAGCAGGTGTTAAATTATCCTTGGAAAATACAGTGTCTGCCTATTGTAGGGTTTTTACGCCCTATTAACTATTCTAGGCTTTTGCCAGTGAGATTTCAGAGGTATGGAGACATGTGTTATTATTCTGTGAAGCAGTTTTTCTACATTACAGTTAGGATGGCATGATCATCTTTTAAGGCCAAAATACAACTTTTAAAATTTACATTATATTGCTTTTGTTATCTAGGAAAAATATCCATCCTTAAATTATCTAGATCTTCTGTCCCCGTACATAGTACCTCCCCTATACGTACAGAGTCAGACATACCCATATGTGAGATAAAGAACAGCATAGAAAGTCTTGATATCTGCATTCAGTGATTATATATCAAATATTCTGTATTAGGAGATCTGAAGTCATTATCTAAACTAGATAATAATAGACTTTCACCTTCCCTTTTAAGTCCAGTCACATGTGACAAGAACTATAGAAAATGGATGTGATAAAATCACAAACTACAAAAGTCACATCACATTCCCCGAGGATTTATTGTGCCTTAGAAATCGTTAGAGTGAAACTGGGTGGAATTGTGGGGTTTTCAATAAACTAAGGCATGATTATTTTCACTTTTTTTTTTTTTTAATTCATCAGAATCATAAATTAAGATGGCTAAGCAAATGTACATGCTAGAAGGGTACTAAATTCTCCCTTTTAAAATAATACTGCTGAATCTCCTCCTTTCTGCCTCCAATTCCATAAATATATTTGTACGGTGGTTTGGTTGTTTACAATGCACTGAAAACTTGGAAGCTGATTGTATTGCCTAACGGTCAAATAAGTTATAATTTGCTGTGTCTGTTTCTTGCTTAGCTGAAAATATGAGCATTAGTTGTGAGTATTGAAGATACAATTTCCTAGAAATTTGCAAATGCAACTTCCTATCACCATTTAAGCTAGAAGTACTTCTACCTTAAATATATTCAGAAAATGGTAGAAAAAAAATGATACAAGCTCAATAACCTCTCCTTACCTCCAGCTTGGCGACAACAAGAAATGTTTCTGCTTCATAAATTAAAAATTTCAGGTGAAACTCTGTGAAGAGCACAGGTTTCCCATTGTAGGAAAATATGTGAATATTTTTGTTAGCTTCCTAAGACAAAAAATTAATGTTAGCCCAGTGAATGTAATTTTCCTAGCATTCATTTAATTTCATAGTGAAATTAGATTCATTATGATAAAGTTATCTTCTGTGAATGCTATTGTCTTCCTCCATCCATCAATTTTCCATCAAAATTTAGGGGGAAAAAAGCAAAGAATAGAAAAAATAATTCTCCCTGACTGTACATGAATATCATATAGCCATTATTTCTCACCATTTCATATACAGATGGAGTAATCTGAAGGCATCTTGGTGTTAATGAAATCTGGAAAGATTTTTCAGATTTGGTTTAAGATGTGCAATACTACATAAATTTCATCAATGTGTTATATTACTTAGGTATAAACTGAATTTTAAGCTCAATCTGTAATAGTGGTTGTGAATGTACATAGAGACACAACACTGGTGTCAAGCAGGCTTTACACAGGCTTTTTAGCACAAAGGGGCTATGATCTTCAGTCGTCTCACACATTACTCATGCTGAGATGTCATTTCTACTCACAAATGGTCTAAAACACTTTAGTGTGGATAAGAATCAGACCTAAAATCTCTGTATTTGCATGAGAATTATAATTTTAGGCCTGTGCATCAAAATTAAATTGAGAAACTACAGAGTTAATTTTAAGTGGATGAGATTTGAGGAAAAATTGGATCACTGCTATTTAGTGCAATTAGAAGAACCTGTAATTTTGTATGCAGTATTTCCTAAAACTGAAACGTCTTATTTGAGTTCAAGCTGAGCCTCTTATCAAATTCAAGCCAAGCACCAAAAAGCTCAGATATTCTGGCTTCAGCTGGCATAAATCCAAGAATCTGTCTCCTTGTCAGAGTGAACAACATGGATTAGTACTGTAGTCTGTTTAGAGCAAGCTACCCCAAACAACCTTGGATATAATTTCTACAATGATAATGACATTATTTTTCCTGTCTGAATTAATACCAATGCATCACTAAGTATACTGAATTTCTGGTGATTCAAATGTAATAAAATAAAAATACACTACCACCAAGAAAGGAAACAAATCTAAACTAGAATATTTTTTATATAAAAGATGTATTAAAAGCTGAATTCTTCAGAAGGTAATACCAACCTGACTATATTGTCATGTATTCTTTATGGAGAATTTAAAATCAGCGTGCCAGATTTGTGATGCTAGCTGTCTTTCCTCTGGCAGACTCCTGTGTCTAAACTTCATGTTGAAGTAACCATCAGTTCTGAATGATTTAGTGGGTTCTCTTATTTAAATTGTCCTTTTAGAACAGGTTTACTGTGCTGCAAGGTTTGGGTCTGTTTGTTTGTTTTAAACCCAGTGAATTCAGTTATTCCAGAGGGAAATACATTAAGAAAATAATGGTAACCAAATTACTATATGTCACACAATTCCAAGCATCTGTCAGATGCGGGTTTTTTTCATTTAAGCAGGTGTACATAATAAGAGACTATGTGGTAGGAATTCATAGACATGCTTTTTTAATTTTTGATCACTCCATGTGGCTCTTCAGGGAGAAAAATATCACTTTCACAGTTTTTTTAACACAACAGAGATAGATATGTCAATAAGAACTAGCCAGGAGTTAGAACCATTGAAATTGTAGTAATGAGACATAAGCAAGAAATAAGGAAGTATTTCTATTTTAAACTCTAAGGACAACTACCTCATGTAAAAACTACTAAGAAAACCAGTAGATTCTCCATTTCTTGATGATTTGAAATCAAGACTGAATGCTGGGTTGGGTTGGAGTCCAGGCTGGTAGAATAATCTGTTAAAACCCATCTCCTGCAAACTTCTTAACTCTCTTCCCACCACTGCTGTCTCCTTTCTCAAAGGCCACCACTCTGGGGACGTCTTCTTGCATCCAGCTCAGGCTCAAACTCAGAATAAGGCACTGTCCCTGCCTCCCCCAACACACACACTTCTCCACACCAGCATAGGGTTTCTGGAGGGCTTTGTTTGAGGTATTTAAAGCAGAAAGGCGCAGTTTTTAATCCGAGCCAGGACTGGGCTAGAGGCTGAAGTAGCCCTTCAGAGCAGCCGAGGGGTGTGGGCAAGACTATGTGTATAGGAAGGGTGCTGCCCTGCGCAAGGGACTGCGAGGGGTTAGTGCCAGGGCAATGTGTCTCATTGCAGGACCTGTCCTCGCTGGGTCAGTGTGGGAGGGAGACGTTGACTCTGCAGCATGTCAGCATGTTCTTGCACTTGTGCCTTTGTAGTGTTTAATGTTTTTCTCAGGTGCTGTGGTGGACAAGAACTAGCACCTGACAATAAATTGATCATACACAACTGCTGAAGTCAGGCAAAGATAAAATCTTTGGTTTGCAAGGGAAGAATTTGCTGATATTTTATGCTGTAATAAACAAAAATTATTAAAGCTGAAGTGAGTTTCTTGGAAGACGTATTAAAAATGAAAATAATACTTTTCTGGTTAATTCTTTTTTCCAATTGCAGGTTCAGTGAATGAAAAGCTGCCACAACGGGAAGGTGCAGGAAAAACAGGTAAATCTCTTAGTTGGCCTTTAAATAGAGACTAAAATAGCTGTGAGATGCACCACTGTGAGTTCCATAGGTTTAAATTATCCATATATAACCATCATGTATTAAAGCTGCATATATAATATATGTACATGCATATGACTATTCATTTTATGCCTGCATTGTAGATATTTAGTAAATTTATGAGTATAAATATATACATATATATGCATATATTTGTTTATGTGTGCATAGACATTACATTTTTCTAGTCTCAACCCTACAGGCTTTGCTATTCTGTGCTGTTTGGAAGATAACTTAGCTTCCCATAGCTATACTCAAATATTTTCCCATACTGTTTGCTTGCCCTGGAGGACAGATTATTCTGTCTGTTTGATAAAGACAGCATTCTGCAGTCCCAAAATCTCAGGAACTGGAGTCCTCACTTTATTTCCATAGCAATCAGTGCTTGAGTCATCTTGGACCAAGCACTTTGCTCTGCATTGTGATTAATTCATCTGATGGTTCACATTCATGGCCAGATGATTGTTGTTGTTAGAGATAGATCATGGTGTATATCTTGTTGGCAGGACAAAATCTGATATGATTTCAACAAAGCTGGTAGAATTAAGTGAGGGACATCTCATTTAAAGAAAATTAAAGCTTACACTCTCTAAACACTTAAAAGAATTTTGAATTCAGCTGAAAATATCATACTAAATGTTTCTGTCAGTCACACTGGCATAAATTAATTTTAAAGATGTTATGCATATTCATGCTAATGATAATGACTATCTGTTTGGTCCACTGTAAATTTAATTGAAATATTTTTTTTACAGGAACTTTTGCATCATTGTAACATATCCAACATTCCAACATTTAAATAAATCATTACACTTTCAGATTAAGAAAATCAGTACTTCTTTAAAGGCTAATAATTACAAAATACTGGAAAATTGTTCCTTGTATTTCCAGACAAATTGTGGGTTCCACTAACCTTAAGTTACCATTTGCTTTAGGTCAGCACTTTCATTTTCACCTTTAAACTGAATGGACTATCCAATATATAAAACTTTTCTGGAATCCTTTATTTTGGTTTGTGACTGTGGTGGCTGAGCTGCTGAACCCTGAATGATCAATCATAGAGCAAGGAACTTAAATGAACATGATTTATCAAGTCTCCCTTTGCATCACATATATTCGTGTCTGAAGTGACATGGCTGCATTTTATGCACGCTCTGTTTCTATTCTCCAGCACAAGCCTGCAGCGTGAAGGGCCACTGACCTGGTTCCCAGGTGGTCCCTAGTTCTTCTCAGATGCTAACTGCCTCTCCCCACCCTTCTTCCAGCCAGTCATTTCCTTATGCTTTAAATAAAGTCATGCTGTCAGAGACATCACAACCTCTTTACAAACCATCACAGAGTGGTGAACAGGATCAGCTATCTGAGTTAAAGTGCTGTGCTTCAGCTTCAAAGTCAGTGTAGTAAACAGTATTTCATAGCTCAGCATGAAAGGGCACAGCAGCATTTTTTGAAATAACCATAGAGAACTCCTGCTTGTGTTTCCTCTGCAAGTTCCTGTGGACTAAACAGGGGTGCCTGGATGGGGGTACCTGCCTGTATGGTAACCCAGCAAGCTTAGGCAGGTTCGTGACTTTTTCACTACGGAGGGGGGACATGATCCAGACCTTCAAGTGTGGTACTCTACTCAAGAGGCAGCATAGATTTATCCTGAGACAGTCTCTTCTTCCAAGATGTCCCACAGAGACTCACAGGAGAAGATGAGCTGGTGGGCCTTATCTATTGCAGTTGTGCACCTCACTTTCTCTGGGAGTTCCAATACTGAAAGAAAATGCCCAGCAGCAAATTTTGGAGATCAGGAGCTCTCTCTGGACATTTGCAAATTTGCACATTAAACTGAACAGGAATAAATCTTAAAATAAATTGCTAAAGTATCTTCCCTGTCTCTGCAGTTCCCTTCTCTATCCAAGGAAAGTATTCAGACTATCTGAAAAGCACAGGTGTCAAGAGATGGGATCACATCTTTTGTTTCTGATTCTTAGCTGACTGCAGGACTCTGTTCTTGGCAACTGAACTCTGACAGAAAACAGAGTGGTTTCTGTTTAAATGTATGCACATATGGACTGGTATGGATGTGCCAGCCAGGAAGATCTATGCAATTAACCTGTGAGATATCTAATTAACATGAAGATGAACTGCTCTATGGTAGTGACTCTTTATTGAATGTTGTTTTGAACAATGAAATGGCACATGCCGCTTCAATTTTAACACAAAAGGTTTTAATCAAAAGATGATGTACCTGACAGACTGCAAACAGAAAATTAATATAGGTGTCTTCCTGCAGATGAAGGGTAGTTCAGGAGCTGTTGTAGCTCCTCCAGTTCTGGAGTGAAGTTAATACCTTTGAGATTATATAGATATCCTATACCAAATGTTTGGTTCATTGATGACCAAAAGCAAACCTCTTTCTTTCTTTTGGGTGGGGAGAACCTGAGGCCAGTTTTATGACTCAATAATTAACCATCTGGTGAGTTTAAAAAAAAAAAAATTGATAAACTGTTTTAAATGCTGCTTGAGCAAAGTTCAACAGGATAATTTTGGTTGGGCTGATAATTGCTAAAGTTATAGCATTATATCAGAATTTCAGGTAATAACATAAGATCAAATGTGTCACAAACTGAAATCGTGTACCAAAAGATTATTAGAAAAATGTCATTTAAACCTCAAACTGACTTTCTAACTGGGCTCTTGGTTAATATGTACCTACTGTAAGTTACTATCTGAAGTTCTGGGTTTTCTGAATCACATACCAGCTGGTGATCTAAATATATGTCTTCATTCTCAGTACACTAGGATACTTTATGGCTTCTCTGAAATTAATCAGTGGTTTTATTCCACCACCCAGAGGACACCACAAAAATGCCAGCAAAGATAATGAGAAATGACAGTCTGTTATCCTGTCATTGCATAGATGTGAAGTATAAGCATCCTTAAAAGAAGTCTCCTTATACTTTGGTTAAAACATTTTTCAGAGAAATTAAGTTTCTATTGCTGCTGCTTTGGCTTTGTGAAAAGCACAGAGGTTAGTGTTCCATGGGTGCAAATTTGGTTTTGCTTGCTATCAGTATTTACTTGGTATCTGTATTTGCTGTAAACTAGGTTGTGACCTCCAGAGGTGAAGATCAGAGGGCCTCCAAATCCTCTGCATTATTTATGTAAAGACAGTACAGATTTACAAAAATCTATGATGGTAACAACAGAGAGAACAGAAGGAGGCTGTTCTGAATTGGAGTAGCAAGAAGAAATGGAAACAGTATGTATTAGCCTTAAAGCCGTTGCTCAGTGTTACCCTGGCAGGACTGCATGCAAGGGGAAGCTTCTCAGTTACATTGAGTTCTAGCTTCAGTGAAAATACCAGGAAAACAATCTGGAAACTACGTTGGTCCAGTTGTGAAACTGCAAGCAGTGCTAATAAATCCTTTTCATGGAAGATGCTGCTTACTGCAGGACACCTTGGATTTGGAGTTAGCTCCATGTTACAGGAAACAATAATGACTCAAAAATATATACTAGCAAAGGCCTACTAAGTCATATTTACCCAGTATCTTCAATAATTTTAAAAAATTAAAATGTAATAAGGTAAAGATGGGCCTTTCTCACAGAATGCTAACTTAAATATTTTTTCATACTGAATTTTTCTTTTCCAGCACTATTTCCACTGTGTTTTACTGAACCTAAAATTGCTCACATCCTCTTTTCTGTAAATTTTCCTTCCTCTTTTCTTGCAGTAATGGTTAGTAGTGGATGGACAGAGACAGCTGACAGGAGGATAAGAATTATGCAAACATATTCTGGTTCTTTAATCTGTGAATCTTGCTTATAAAATCAGTTTGACTGTTAAATAGATCCAGCTGTGCCAAAAGAAACTTTCTTTTAATTTTAAGGTGTCAGGATGTCTACAGCCAATCATTTGCCCCAGACTCCTTTTGCTTTCACAGGTTTTACCCCTTCTACACATTTATCTAATTGCATTAGAAATACTAATCTGATCAGTTATAATCTGTAGGTATTACTGTGCAGCATTAAAAACAAAGAATTACTGTCCAGGGAGCAACTTGATCACTTCGTGCCTCATCAAAGTCCCTGCAATCAACCATAACCTCAAAATCCATCCATTTGTAATCTGTAGATGTAATACATTTGTGCTGTGTAGTGCCTATAATGTTTAAATTATTGTTTGTTTACCGGCCGGGGCTATGTGCAAATCATTAGTATCAGTCATGTATATACACTTATTTAGCTTACTCTCATAATTGTAGTCTCCTTGCAAATCTTTTCCATTCTGAATTCAGATGATGCCTCAGCTCCCGCGCTGGAGACTCAGCCTCAAGGTGATGAAGAAGGTGAGTATCAACAAGAACTTAAAAGTGTGATATTAAACTATGAAGTATGGACCGTATACCACAATGTCAAATGCTCCATTAAGAGTTAGAGTAACTGCTGGGGCAGCTGCAAGAAATTGCAAGAAATGGAAAACATCTGTGCCTTTTTGCAGATAAAGAGAGCAAACACAATAGAGTATTTACTTAGAAGTAACTAATTTTATGTGAAAGTTCTGAGATGACACTGTAGCTATGAAGTCTGACATTAGCAACTTTAATTGTTACTACTCAGCAGAGACAGGTTTTAAATGTGAGCCAGAGTGCAGTTTAAAACTGTATGGCCAAATAAGGAAGTTAAAGGGCAAATTCTGTCCTCAGCAGGTTGCCTAGTAATATTAAGTTTGATGTTTTGTCAGGCTTATTTGCTTCTGTCAAAATTTGGTGCTCTAAATGGAAAGCTCAAGGCCTGCATGCAGTGATAGTCCTATATTGTGGCTGCATTACCACTCACTGCAAATCTCACAAAATCTGAAGTTATTACATATTTTGGGTCCACACTGGGAGATTTTTATCCTGATGAAACATAATTTTAGTTTAAAAATGTTTCTTTTGACCTTCTGTATGAATGGGATAAGAAAGGAACTATTCATGCCTTTGCATGAATAAAGGTTTTAACTTTCCTAATAGAAACCAGGGTGCCCTTTTACTTTTTGAGATCCATGTATCTTTAAAACTAGCCATTATTCACATGCTAGTAACTTAAAAAACATCTAACATTTTCAATTTTTTTTCTTTTTTCTTTTTTTGTAGATATAGCTTCTCGTTATCCTACATTATGGACTGAGCAAGTAAAGAGTAGACAAAACAAAACCAATAAAAGCTCAGGTGAGAAACTTGCGTTGTCCCTACTTTGCAAAGCTTGTGTGAAGACATGTATTAAGCCTTGTTAAAACTGAAGCCATTCAAGTGAAAGCCATTTTAATAAGCATTATGCTTCCACTCTCATCATATGATAGCGACTTAATAATTTGCGTTGTAATGATTTTGTAGTCTTATGCATCATATATTCCTTTTATATGGAAATATTTTTGGCCAGGCTTTACTAGGTGTAAACTGATGTTACTCCACTAAAGTCTCTGTCTCGCATTTATTTGCATCTGTGAGTGGAACAGATGTTTACTTTTTTAATTCTCTTTAATTCTCTGCCTCTTTGTTACCTACTTTTTTTTGGGGGGGTGGGGTGGGGGGTTGTGTAGCAAGAAGGTGCTTGGAAAATGACACTGTGAATTACATGTATATTTGTTGATAAATCTTAGGAGGCAAACCTGAAAAGAAGCAAACTCCCATCAGAAACTAATTGTCAGTTAACAGGAAATTGGAAAGACAGTATTACTTGCTTTTTGCTACATCACTCACCTGTTATTTATAGACTGATTGCCAGTTTAGTGTGAATTAATTATGTTGCCTTTTTTATAATTGCTGAATTTTGGCTTTACATTTTTTCACAACTCTTCAGAATTGAGCTTTGTAAACCTGGACAAAGAATGTCATGCAAATATCCTAAGACTCAGTGCTAAGATTCAGTGCTTTGGTGTACCATAGGTTTTGATGCCTTCCTAGCTGTTCCTTCCTTTCAGTGGAATAAACTTTAGATAATTTTGAGTTTCTTCTCTTTCTCTGGGAAAATGTTTAATTTGAAAGGAAACATTAATGATACAGACTATGATTCCGTAAATCAACCAAAAGCACACTTTAGATCCAGTGGAAATTGAGGTTATGCTTTACATTAAGTATTGTGCTTAAGTATTTTACTGAATTGAGATCCAAAAGAATTTAAAAAGACAAGCAAGCATCATAAGACAGACATATCCTTACTAAGAGGTTTACAGATTCCTTTATATAAGCTATTTTTAACATCAAAGCAATAGTTATTAATACTTTGTCCTCTCCCTGATTCGCCAGTAAGCACTTAAGGGAAGGACCTTAAACAGACTGTAGACAAGAGTTTGAAGCAAACATTTCCCATGCTGGAGATTTATTCTGTCATTTCTTTAGTCAGTGTTAGCAAGAACAGAATTCCTTTGAGATTTCTGTCATGTAAAATACATATATAAAATATATCACTTTTAGGACTGTTTATTTAATTTTTACAGTGCTAGAGACTAGATCTAAAGCAAGAATTCTTGAGTTTGCAGTGCAGCTTCTGGAAGCCATTGCTTCTACACACACACACAGAAAAATTAGAAAAAGAACAAAGAAAAGGTGGGTTTGTTACTGGGAACTTGTAACCTCCAGTCCCTCTAGAGACATATTTACAAAGCAAAAAAAAATCAGAAATGTAATCTACCAGTTTTATGATCGATAGCCCATGGTGCACTAGCATCAAAAGCATGATTGTGTTGGATTTGCTGACAACAGGACTTCCTCACAACTGTACTATGTACAGGGGATTCTCTGGAGGACTAGCAGATGCTGCAGTCTGTGATACCATACCTGGACTAGCAGAAGTAGCCTTGCTTTAATTTGTAGGCATACCTGGTGAACCAGAAGGGACCACTGCTCTCTCTGATGTAACTTCTCTTGCATATGTAATATGGCATAATCAAGGTGCTAAAAACTGTCTTTACCAGTTGTACTAGGCAGTATCTCTCTTCTAGACTGCAAAGTATAATGTGTGCCAGTGACCATATATTTATAAATGGTTTTGATGTCCAAGCCTCACTGATACATGGTCTTGAAAAAAATAAGTTAGATTTTCCCCTTATTACCTCTCGAAGTGGTGCTAAGGCTTTTGATAACATCCACAGAGAATGAACTCTGGGCTGTTATGTGTATGGAATAGGAAGAACCTCATGACTGAATCCACTGGATTGTAAACCAACCACCTTTGGAGACTCAGGCTTCAATATAAGGGATAAATACAGATGTCTTCCTCACTCAGTTTGCGTAGCAAACTGATTCAAACTTGGTCATATAAACAGCAGAAAGCTTATTGAAATGTATTTGTCTGAGTAAAATTATGAGAATTTATGTCTGCATATAGACTGTGTTTATAAAACAAAAGATGAACTCCAGTTTTTTCATAATGGGCTAAATTTTCCGTTGTTGTTCTATACTAACCCAAGTGCTTTCAAAGAAATTCTTCAGATGCAAATAACACTGTGACCTAGCCCTGCCTGTAGAAAATAACTAAAGAAAATAATAATGCTAAAAATTCAGGGAAACTCCAAGTATCCTACTTAAACCAGGACTATTTTAGTCTGTATTGCTTTTATTTTTTCTAGGTTTTACCTGAATATATGTCCTAATATGTCTTGGCCACAAGTCATACTCAACAAAAGAATTGCCTTGACCTGAGAAATCAACCTCCTTAGGAGAATATTTTTGTGAGTTAAGGATCACAAATGAATACGTTAAATTTATAGTACTCATTCTGAAATGGTTTGCTTTTGGTACTCTGCAAGTGACCTGCCAGTTACAATTAGCCAGTAAAATTAGCATAAGCTTTTAGGTTTTGGAAGATAGAAAATAATGTCTCAGGAAATTCTACTTTATGTTAGTTATCCGGTGCTTTCATCTGATTAAGTCAACCTAAATTAATTTAGCAAAGAGTAATGGCATTTGGGAGACTTACAGATGCAGGGCATGAAATTACTGCATTACATATCCATGCTCTGTAATGACTTCTAGTGCATATTCTTTTTTGTTGGTTCAGAGAAATAGGCCTTTGCTGCTCACTAAAGGCATTTGGAGAGTGGTATTTACAGTATTATCTTTTGATGACAAAATGTTGCTGCTGGCAAAAACCTCATCAACATCGGGTCATGTAATAGTAGCTCTCTTTAGTGGTGGATTTGTGTAGAAACATCTCCATTTTAGCTCTTTTTGTATGTTGAAGGCGATTTCCAGAATTTTTTAAAAGACTTTTTCCTTCCAGAGTTAGAAAAAATGTATGTATCTGGCTGCTAAAATACCATAGTGTTTGCTGAGATTACATTTTATACATATGCCTTGGTGCCTTTGCATGTATTTTGAGATTTTTTGTTTCTTCTGCATTTCTTTATGCCTCCACACTCCTCATTTCTTCCTTCATTTCACAGAAAATATTGTGAGTTTGCCACATCAAATTAACAAAAGTAAGAATTATAGCAACAGCTTTCAAAAATAACCAGAAATGCATTGAAAACACTGAACATGGGACTATATGGGTTCTGATGAAGACACCAAATTGTAGCAGCGTAGATGCTGCTGTCTGTATGTGAACTCATTGCCTAAACTCCTGCTGTAGTTTGTGGAGATGCACCAGCGCAGTCAGTGGAGCCTAGAGGGTAGCCCACCTCATTGCAAAGCTGACATCTGCACCTGGCCAGCTAACTAATTAACTGGACCTCACTGAGTGGGGTGACTAGTTTTGATCTCTATGAAGGTATCTGTGCTTTAGATGAACTTTATCTCACCCCAGTATGAGTTGAAAATGCAGGTAGTATTCTTTTAGAGCTTTTGTATTCTGAAAAGACCAGAGGAGAGAAGGTTTTTTGCCTTGAAGGAGCTGGATACTTTGGACCATGTCTTCAGCAGTTGCCAGTTACTGTAGCCTTGGGACTAGGTTCAGTCTTGATGTGGGTGAAGAACGCTACATGACAGTGCAGATGCTTTCCATCACCTAATGGGAAATGCAGTTCCTTGAGGAGAGCTCATGTTGGACTGTAGATGTCTTAGGTTCTCCTTGCTACATCTGTTCTACCAGCAGTTTATATCCCTGTGGGATTATTGGGAAAAAAGTTTGACATTTTTCAGAGGATATATGCCCTTTTTTGAGCTTGAGTATAGACAAAGGAAGGGTAGTTTAATCCTTTTCACAATGGCCAGTGAAGTTTAGGATTTGTTTTGTTATCTTGAATTTAAGAGCCAAATTTTTCTAACAGTCTGCTGTGGGAGCACTTCCATGAAAAATAAATATGGTGAGTTTAACTGATAATATTGTTCATGTTAAAAAAAAAAATTCCTGAAGTACTGAGTAATTTCAAAATACAATCTGTACACCACACAAATGAGAATAAATAATACTCAGTGTAAAATTTCATTTATTTTACTAATGCAGGATGCAAAAAGTCATCCATAGTTTGGAATATACTTAGATATGTTCTTAAGGTCTTTAGAGATTCTGGTGATAATACAAATTAAAAGAGATGGGATTAAATAACATATAATTGGCTAAGACAGTGTAGTTTCACATATTTACTATTCTCTTATTATTAATAGTTTCGTATTCTGTGTCCTTAAAGATTGAATGGGAATGGTGTGACATTATTAGCACTAATAACTTATATGTCCATTGATCAGTTGTGTAGTTTATTTAATGAGCATTGTAAAGTGATATTGAAAAATTATTTTTTTGTGATAATCTGCTATGATCAGCAAAATAAGAGAGAGGAAGACATTGTTGCATTTCTTTGTACTTACTGAATGTGACTATGATTCATGTGTAAAGTTTTAAACACATGAAATGAGTAGGTAGAAATTTAGGGCCCCTGGCAGTCAATGGCAGAACTCCCAGACAGCATTTGAACAACCATTCATACTCTGACTGCATGCTACTTGTTCACCCAGTAGTTCACATTTCATCTGGATCAGGCACAGACACATGATGTAGTGCTTGTGCCAGCTCTCTGTTTGCTGCCAGCTTTATGCTTAGATGCTTTAAGCAGGTGCTAGAGGACAAGCCATACATGATCCAGCATAAAATAAGGTCAGCCCAGAGGAAAACCTGTTCTGGCATAAAGCCTGCTGAGGCAGGGTCACGCTGTGAAAATTCTTAACACATCCATGCATAAAGTAGTAGACCATGTGTTTATAACAGTTTGCACCCAGAGCAAAGAATCCTAAATAAGAATTCTTTGTCTCCTCAAACTATGACTATAGTGACTTCAAGAGTGCCCAGATTTCAGCTACTGTACCTGGATATTCTGTTAATGTAGAATTATCTTCAGTTTCATTTTTGGCTTTGGCTGTGCACACATGGAAGGAACATATAGCTTTTAATTTAATTTTCTGACAACAGAGTAATGTTTTATCACTGCTATTTTGCTACAGACCATCAGTTTCAGGGCTTTAATATTCTGTTACAAGATTTTATCGATTAACCCCAGAGAGCTTGATCCAGCAGGAATTTCATTCTCAAAATACCATCTGGGAGAATAGTGAAGTGCACCTACAGTAATGTAGTATAGGCTGTCTGCAAATGCACATGAAACTAGTTAGTATAATGTCTACTGTGAATACATTCTTAAAAGATTAAAATAGGGAATATAAAGTGTTAATGTAACTAGCAATTATGTGTCTATATCTATACCAAAAAGCTGCTTGCACTTCTCTGTCTGTATAGTCTGAATCTGTTGGCAGAGTCTGCCAGTGAGACTGACTAATGTGACAGGGTGACATTCTAAGATTTGAGTGCAGTCTTTATTGCCTCGTCATCTGACTGCTTTACAGCATTTGTACGTATGAGTTTTTCTCACATGGAAACTATGTTGGTTGTCAGTGAGGTTTCTGTTTTGTTAGCTTGCTTTGTTTTGTTTCTCAGGGGCAATTGTTCCAGTGGGATCCCTGTGTACTGATCATTCCCTGCAAGTAACCTTCTTACAAAGGACCAAGACAAACCTTATTCCATATTCCAATGGTCACATTCATTCAAAACTGAGCCTGGCTAATGTCCTCCTGCTATGCCTATCCTGGCAAAATTTAGCCCTGAAGTTAAAAACACCAACATGAAAAAACAAAAATTACATTTTATTTCAAAAGAAATAAATGTAAGAGTTTGTGTGTCTGCCCAGTCACACCAATTCTAATAGCCATTCCTTTCTAAGCATAGGAAAATTAATAACTCACAGAAAGAAAAATGAGTAACAGTTCAGGGACTTTGTGTTTGTTCTCATTAATTGCTGCATTTTCCAGATGTTGCTTTTAATATTGACTGAAGATAAATTATGTGCAGTTGAAGATGTGTGAGCTAGCAGGAGAAAAATAAGATCCAGTTGCATGTTCACAGTTACATACCTATTACAAATTAATTACAATTTTTCTAGAACTATTTTGAATCAGGCTTATTTTGCAATGTGAATATTTGAGATCTGAAATCAGTTATAACAGAAGGAAATCAAAATGGATATCATAACAAACTGAGAAAAGAGCACAGGGAAGAGGAGGAAGAAAGTGTTTTAAAAGCTTGTTGCCTCTGTTTTTCAGTAGGGATTCCTAGTAAGTTGTGTGTTGGCCTGCAAAACTGGCCTGGCCAGTATTCCATTCTCAAATTTGCTTGTATTCAGCATTAAAGGTGGGGCAGGTGCATAATTTACAGCAGAATATACATGTATGTCCAAAGAATCCTACTCACTCTGAATGCATTACGTCTATATTGGAAACTCAGAAATTGATTTACATAGGAAAATAGCCTGACTAGGAGTAGTTAATTAATTGCAAACCACTGAATTACATAGGAAAAACTGGTTTTTTTCCCCCATTATTACCTCATTTCAATCCTAAAGGCAGTGTTTCCTTCCAACAACTGGTGAGGTGTCAGCCACACTCAATGATGGGATGTTCATTCCCAAACCTGTGTTGTAAATACAACCATTAACTGTAGCTGGACAAACCAAGAGCATGGGAATAAGTTGCTAAAATATAGACATCTAGTGCCTTCATATGGCCTAAGATATCTGATATCTGCATGGTCTCGGAGTTATGACAGTCTACTGGAAATATGTGATGTTCTGGCATGTAGGTTTGATAGTCCAGAGTACCTGAAATGACATTGAATTGAGCCCTAAAAACTTCAATTCAAGCCATGAAAGGAAAGTAGAAGGCAAAACTATCGATTTTAAATGTCTTCAAACATATAAATTGGCTATCAAGTCCACATAATGATTCTGTCAGTGGGAGCTCAGTACATTACAGATGGGCACTCTCTGCCAAATTCTGGACAAGTTCAAATCCAGATTTTACTACTATGAACTTTATAGCTTGGCCGCATCTATAGGTCAGTTCCCTACACAAGAAAAGGCACTAGCATTTTTTCATGACATCTGCAACTGAAGTTTGAAAGTTTTGTGATGACCACAGATCTGGGTTTTGAGTCTTGTAAAATTTGTATGTGCTGGAAGACTACAGCTGGTAGAGTATTTGTTGTTTTGCCTGTTATCTCAGCAAGTTGTTCATTGAAGATAAAAACATTGTGTGATGAAATTGAGTAAAAAAACTGATACAGAGGAGGACTGGATACTTCCAGGCCAACAGTCTTTTGGATTGGTTTTCATTGATAACTCTCTAAATGTTCCCTCTAGAGTTCCTGAATAAACTTAGTTATTTGGAGTGAACTATCATTTGTGATTTATATTTTACTATAAACCCAGCATTGTTAAAAAACTATTTGGGAGGGAGACGTGTGAGGCACTGTCATGTCTTGTTATATACCCCTACTGTTTTATTTTTAAATATTTTGAAAAGTAGGATGTAGTTCTCTTTTCTTCCATTTTTTGTTATTTTTCTGTCAAGAATCAGAATAGTTTCAGAGTAATATTCTTTTAGAATACTGGTTTCAAGATACTTCTTGTCAGCTGAAAAACTGGTGGCTTTGAAACTACTGATTGTTCACACCATCAGGGCCAATTTATAAATGGTTGACTCAGTTCCTAATGGAGAACTGTCTTACTTTTCAGTAGCAATTTTAAATTTTAGACTAGTCTTGATTTAGCTGTTACACAAAGAGAGAACAGTACTCTTCACCCTCTTCACCTGTTAAGAAAATTACTCTTCATACTCTTCGGTGCTCTTGCCTTGCCTTGCCTTGCCTGTCTAAAGTTGGTAAAAGAAAATTACGGTTTTCTTTCAGTTCTTTCAGCCTCTTCCAAGAATCTAAAACTTTCCAGACCTCCCCACAGTGCTTGTATATTATGATATATTCTTAATTTGCAGGCTGCTGGATCATGCTTATTATAGTACTGTCCTATCTTTAGTAATCCTTTTCACAAGGATTTTAATTTATTTTCATTTCATTTTACGTATTAGAACAAAACCTTTATAAAGATCAAGCACTGACATTTCAATTTTTTTCCTCCCACTACAGGGGAAGATACTCCCATCCTAAAACATTAAAAAAATAAGAGTTCTGTTTTACGTCCAGTTGATCTTTATGCTCAGGATGTTCCAGGGTTTTATTGGATTCCCACTGTGAGAGAAAAAAAAAAAAAAAAAAAGAAGAAAAAAAGAGAAAGATCTGTTTTATGCAAGGTTGATAATTTCCGTTTTACTGCATGTGTTAAAATTTGATGCCAAAAGATACTAATCTCTCCTGACCATTTTTAATTATATCACATTACTTTCTGCAGCAAGTAAATGACACAAAAGTCCTGCTTGAAGTTCAGTTTTTAGATATGCACTCCCCCACCTACCCGCAGCTTTCCACAGTTTACCAGACATCAGATTACATTATCATAAAAGCACCAATAAACTTCATAAATCCTATGAAGGCTGTCAGGCTAACAGTCTATATTTTAATCGCAGATGCAAAAAAAAAAATCACATAAATTATGTTACTGCACAGAAACATTTTGAACTGGATCATATCTAAAGACATAATCCTCTGGGAAATAGATAAATCTTTCAGACAAGACAGTCTGGATCTGACTATGGCTATACTATGATCGCTGGGTGATATATAGAAGATAGGTTTTCCAAATTTTGCAGGCAGTTAGAAGTCCAGCAGGGTTGACAGTAGGAAGAGTTGCCAGGACTTCCATCATCATCCCAATGACCTGATAAGAGGAAATGTCTATGCTCCATGAAGAGATGCCTTCCCTTCCCTGTGCCCTCATAAGCAAACAAGCCTAAAAGCAAGAACATATCCAATAATCTTTGCAGATCTTTATCAATTCAGTAAAGGCAAAATTTTCCTTGATTCTGATGCACCTTCTTGGTTAAGAGGGCCAGCTCAAGTGTGAGCATATAGAACTAGGCATCTAAATTTGCGAACTGGCATCTAAACATTTGTCCTATTTTTTTCTGAAATATTAAGAATCCAATACTACTCTTGAGGTCAAAAAATATATCACAAAATGAAAGACATACTTGCAATGTCAGAGAGCGCTGAGACTCATATTTTCAAAACATCACTAAATTGGTAGTTATGCTCTTGAATAAGAAGAAACTGTCTTTAGAGTATAGATATAGAAGTAAGAAAATTATTCCATCATTCCAGGGATATCCACAAAACTCTTTCCTACATTTTGCAAGGTTAAGAACTCCTTATGTCTTCATCTGTGAGCTGATAAAAACTCTGAAAAATGCTAACTTCAAGAAAACCAAAATTTTAAGTTTCACTCTTAATTTTAATCAAAGTCATCCAGTGAGCTGTTCTGGCAAGATTATTCTGGTTTTATAAGACAGACCAGACTGTTCTGAGGAAAGCAATTTTCTATTTCTTCCATGAGGATAAGTCAAATGACCAACTGTTCACCTTTCCAATACTTGTGTAAGCAGTGTTTTAAAAAAAGCCAAGACCTCTTATGGCAAAATATTCCACTGTTAATATCTCATGTGAACTGTGGAATTCTACTGATTGATCTGGCCACATTCTGCACAAAAAACTCTGATTGCTGTTAATGGAAATATGGCCATGGAAGGACTGGTAGCCATGTAATCAGCCCTTATGGCTGGAGTCAAAGCTTTACTTCAATTTCCTGACATGTACATTTCTGACAATCTGAATTTATTTCTAGATGTTGCCTGGTAGATCAGGTTATGGGCTGTCATGGTGGTTTAAATTTGGAGAGATTTTTAATGGGATGATATACCACGTATGACTTCCAACTTTATTATTTGCCAAACCATGTATCTCTGAACAAGCTTCCTGAAAAGATTGACAGCTCTGTGCTACAGTTCACGCATCGCTTAATTATTTTCCAATAAATTCTTGGGTTTTTCCTTAATTCTTGAAAAAAAAGCCATGTGATGCAGGAACTTTTTGAGGCTTCATCATTAATGTTAGATTTTCCATTTAGTACAAAAGCAAGAGAAATTCAACTCCTACAAGGATCTCTGTGGAAGGACTGGAATTCACCCCAAAACCTGTCCATTGGCCAGATGTCTGCAATGCAGCTATAGCATCAGTCCAAGCCTTTACTGCAGCCTCTGCTTCTATGGACTGTTAAGATCCCAGGTTAATGCTGTCATCCATGGATCCTTTTCCCTAACCTGCCCTTAATGCAATACACTGTCTTTTCTGTTTGGGACCAGCTCAGTCTCTTTCCCATGAAAAGCCACACCAAGGGTCATAATTGGCACAAGGAAACTTGTTCTAGTCAAATTTCATTGCTCACGTACATAAAACCACTTTGAAATCTTGTCATCTGCAAGATGCTGTATATACCCCAAGTGTTGTATTATTACTGGCTTGCTTTCTGCTTCACTCCACCCTGTCCATCATGCTCTATCCTCTCCCATAGCAGACTGTTCCAGATAAATGCTAGACACTGCGTTTTCCCTTCACTCTGCACTGTCTAGAAAAAACATTAAGTATTGTTGCCATAATGCTTTAGAATTCTGTGTTACTGGAGAAGAAGCAGTGGTTGAAGAGACAGGCCACTGTTTTTCATTAAGCTATTTTTAATACCTGTTTTCATTTAAGAACGGCAGGCCAACTATCTGCATTCAACCATAAATAAAACTATGTTTAAATAAGATTAAGGCTGTAAATTAAATTTCAGATCTTAAATTCTCTTGGTGCATTACAAAACACAAGAGAAAAGAGAGGACAAAGCTTAATATACCAAACTGGTTGAAAATGCAGCCTTCTATGGAAAAAAATAACTTCTTAGGGAACTCTTTCTGAAAAGATAGGCATTTTCAGCTAAAAAATTGTATTTTCAAGATGAAAAGTCAAATAACAAAACAAACCTTCAAAAAGCTGAATAGTTTTGGCTCAAAACTCAAAATCTTCATTGGTCATTGTAATGCCTTGTTGGAGCTGTAATTTAAAAACTTCATTAATCCCTTCTTTTTCAGGGGCTGGGATCTTTAGTCTGACTATACATGCAGGATATAATGGTCTCTGCATTTTAAAAACTCTGAGATACCTCAGAAAACTTGTAGGCACCTTGGATTTTGTGGTCCTCTGGGAAGTTCAACACAAAGAAACAACTTGTTGTGGGTTTTTGGTTTTGTTTTGTTCTCATTAAAAATCACATTTTTTATTAAAAACAAACACTTTGAATGAAAAGCATCTTTTCATTTAAAGACTTGGTTTTCTAGCAAACACAGTCACAATGGAATTTTTCAACCAACCCTATTATAATAACAAGCTATGAAAAAATTTATATTATCACCACTTAAACAGTGGGTTACCTTGTTCCATAGTCTTCAGTGAGATCCTAATGTTATTTAAATTTATCACTTTCATTGTTCTTCCGTGAGTAAAGACAACTTATCAAAGTGAAAGGACTTTTATTGTCCTTTATTTGACTGGCTGCTTAGATGCAGTTTTTGTTGGACTAGAATACATTATAATACATAAATTCCTCAAATGTAGGTGACCTGTAATGCCCTTGAATTGTTTTCCAGTGCACCCAGTTAGATCACGGCAATAGACTGGTTGATGTTTGGTCTGAAAGCAGAGGAATATTAAATCAAATGAATGCCTCTTGTGCCTGCAAAGCTGAAATACAGTGTTCTTGCAGTTTCTAATCAGGTTTAAAAAGCAATTTAAGGTCATTTTTGGGACATGGTTTTTAGTTCCTTTGAGTTGATACAACAGAGAAACAGCAAAGCCAAAAATATCAATATAAATGTCAGTGGTTTGAAAGGTCACTTCCCCTTTCCCTACCAATGTCCCTAGTACGTAACACTGACTTGTAATGTAGTCACACATCCTGTAGTTCATCCCTTTAACTAAACAGTCCAATATAATAATAGCAAATGACTGTAGGAGGAGACGTTTTAGTTTCAGCAGGCGTGAAGCCTCATTTTACTCATAACAGTGTAAATAGGAGTGACTCCACTGCAGTTAGAAGGGTAATGCCACTGGAGGCCTTATGGGAAAAGAAAAGAATCAGGTCTGGAGAGGTTTTTTGTTTTTGTTTTCTTTCAATTTTCCTCTAAATGGGGACATCAGTAGTACAGGACTGATGATGATGATGTTGTCTCTCTTGGAAACACAGTGCACGCTCATTTTTTAAAGTAGATTGTATGTGGTATACCAGTCTGCTGGATCAGTGTTAATAGGACAGACCACCCTGATCCTGCTGCTATTGCATAGCTGCGATTCCTTTTGACTTTAATGGATGTGCTGTCAGTACAAGGACTCAGCTACTCCACTTGTATTGCCAGCTGAAAGAGTGAACAAAGTATTTTCCCTTTATTACCTTCCTGTACAACTCCATTCTCTCCAGATGAGGTGTTGTATTTTGCACATTGAAGTATATTAATATTCAAAAGCATTGAATATTCATCAATACCTTTATGCATGTCTGGGAATATAATGTCACATAACTAACCATAGTGCTAACCTCAAGGATGTCATGGTGCAGATAGTTTCACTTATCAAAATGAGCCTGTGTGACTTTTATATGGAGCATCCCCTGTTCATAGCAAGGTAGAAGAAAAATGCCTTGCTTTGGATCTTTTTGTCCCCTGGATAATTAAGTTTGTGGGTCAGTATCTTTAAGCTTAATTCACCTTTTTTTCATACCTGTGTTTATTGGAGCCTTATGCAGTTTTAACATAGTCTTTGTTACTGATCATCCTCACTGTTGGTTGCACACACAGAACTCCCTGTTCTGTTTTCAGTCCTTTCTTTGCTGTCTGCTTTCTTTTCTGTCAATAGCAGATCTTCACTGTGTATTTATTGATTTTTGCCTAGGTACCATTCTCCAATCTCAAATGCTACTGTTTTAGGCTTTTCTTGTAACACTTACTTCTCACCTCTCTGTTCTTCCACCTTCTCTTTTTGACTGTTACAGTCAAAGGCCATAACCCTTATGAGGAGAATAACCAAGGAATAAAAGCTGTAGATCATGCTATGAATTTGCAGGCTGTATTCTGAAAATGCAGTGACTCCAAAACCAAGATGAGATTTTTTAGGAGCTACTAGTTGAACAGTGCAATGGATAGGAGAGAGAATTTGATTCCTAGATTGAGTAAGCATGGAAAGGTGTCATTACCTATCTGTGTAGGATTTCAGAGACCATTTCAGGGATACCTTGTCCAGTTGTGGTATCCATACTGCAGGATACTGAAGGATACCAAACTGTGGAAGCAACTAGGTGTTTGATCCTAAAGCTAGTGGAGTATATTTTTGGCATTCATCCAGTGCCATAAGTAAGAATGTTTCTGTAGTCAAGGCTGTGAGTTTTTTGTGGAAGTTAATTTGTATTTTTGAAATAAAACTTAGCGCAAGTGTTGTAACATCAACACTGTTAGTCTGAATGATCAGTGCTTAGAGTCTTGGCCTATATTCTGTGCCAATTTTACTTCCTCAGGATGTCACGGGGGATACTTAAGCAGCTTATGAAGTATTGTATGTGAAAGCATCTGACGTCAACTAGTGCAGGGAGACAGTGTGGTTTCACTGCTTACATTTGGGGCAGCTAGCCAGGAACTCCAGGGCTCTAAGCCTGGCTCTACTTCTGGGAGGGCTGCTGCAGTCTGGACAGATCAATGCAAGCAGAAGCAAAAGTTTCAGAGGTGGTTGAGATAGTGTCTAATAGAAGCTTGTTGAATACAATAAGGAGCTTTACAGGCTTAAGGCTTACCTAGTATAGAAGGTGGAAGTGAAGAAAAAGGTGTACTGACCAGCTGAAATAGTTGCATTTCTCAAAATTAAAAGGCACAACCCTTTCTCTCAGTTTCAATTTTGCATCTAGACTTCCTGCCTTTTGTTTTGTTTGCTGGTTTCTTTGTTTCAGTCATGTAAATCATGACATTGTGTTTTCACTCTTTTTCCTCGCAACTGATTGACAACTTCAGAGATCCCTTCTCTTCTCTCTGCAAACTCTACCTGCCATTACATGATTGCGATAAATATATATGTAGAACACAAGCAAAAAGATGTCCATGACTTCGG
Organism: Athene noctua; assembly: GCF_965140245.1. Lineage (NCBI taxonomy): Eukaryota > Metazoa > Chordata > Aves > Strigiformes > Strigidae > Athene > Athene noctua. Next base: position 81,234,804 of record NC_134037.1, read on the forward strand.
TGCAAGGGAGAGCCTGTGTCTTCACCTCCATATTATCTTAATCTAAATGAGCCTACACGTATGAGGCAAAGTTTCTGGCGTGCGGTGGTACTTGCTATAGGACTGTATTGTAGTCATTCACAAACGTGACCCAAGGCAAGGAGGTTTGTAAATACACAGGCTTTTCCACTCTTCTTTAGCCTGTGTTTATTCCTCCTGATTGATGAAAACAAGTCCCACTAAAGGCCCTTGTGGACTTCATTAATTATGCCAGTGGTTGATTGGTTTGGTCCAGAATGCTTTATAACAATAGACAGATTTAATCAGCAACAGCTCCAGTTGCAACAGCTTCACAGCCTCCTGGGAGCATCATGCACTGAGCTTCCTTTTGCCTTATTTTCAAGCCATTAAACAACCTTTAACCTTCCCAAATTAAAAAGAAAACAGAGCATACAATGTCTAATATGTAGAAAGAATAACAGAACTGCCTTCACATAAGCAATAATAAAAATGTTTTCTTAGGTGACTGAATGCCAACATTGCTGTTTCCTGTGATGCTCGTTATCTGGAAATGTTAAATATTTAGAATCTGTTTTATTTGAATAGTTCTGCCAAAACCAGTCCTTTGGATTTTCTCTGTTTGTTGTCGAGATCTTCAGAATAAATGAGTCCTGAGGCAAATGTGCATGTGTGTGTGAGGAGACAGGATATGGCAGGTCTGAAAGGGTTGAAAGTATGTGTGGAAAACAAGCAAAGCAAACACTTTGAAAAATAACAGTTTCTGAAACCTGTTCTTTACCATCACACACAATGGACTGATGGTAAGTATTTATGCAAGGCTTATTCCGTTGATACAGGTCATTTTTGTGGCACATTAAACACTTAAAACTAGTAATCTCCTGAGCACTTAAAGTAACCATGGATTGTAAAGGAGTAAGGATCATTAGTCACACTTTAAAACTGTAATTTTACTGATTCAAAAAATCTTTGACTTTGCTACTGTGCATCATCTAGGGACTGACTTTTCTGTTAGTGATCCCTACTGTATTCATAAAATGGTTTCAGTTTACAGGGGCAGAAATTGTGGCCTGGGATTTTAAACATGATAAGGGATCTTCCATTCTTTAAAAGCATAGGGATGTTTCACTATCACACCATATTTAGCATTACCTACACTTCAGATAACTATTTCTTTTTGAAAATAGAGATGAAAGTGGGGTGTAATTGTAATTTTTATTTTTAATTTAGATTGTCCTTGTTTTCTTCCAAAGTTTGAACGTAAAGCCAAGCCAAAGATTTGGCTTTGCTATTGAAACCAAAGCACAAGCTGAGCTGTTTAACCATGGCCATATGAGAAAAAGAAAAAAAAAGCAAAAAAAAAGAAAGAGCTACATAAAACTATATTAAAAAGTTGTTGGAGCTGAAAAAGATAGTATTAGAATATTCTTATTGGCCTTTACTCTTCTTTGTCTCTTCCTCTTTATTGCACACAAAACTTGGCTGAAATGAGTAAAGTCTTCTCTCTCAATCCTGTACTTCTTCGGTTATGAGTACTGTCTCTCTACGTCCTATATAAATAGTGTGTTTTGAATATAATGTGCTGGGGGGGAAGGACCTGTACAGCATTTAATCTAGGATGAGCCTTTGGATTTGTGCAGGGTTAAAGCCGTGCATTTACCTTTTGACCAGCCTTCATGTTATTTGTTGAATCTCATACTGAGGACAAAAGTTAATGCATTCTGGGATCATCATGACTCAACAGATGATAGCACTTTACAGAATTTGCTTCTTGATCTGTTAAAAGACATTTAATTGCACAACACAGTTCTTGTAATTAGAGATATGAGCAAAAATGTGCATGCTAGTTTTCCACCCGCTTCTTGCCTTCTCTTTGACAAGATGAAAAAGAGCAAGTCAATATAAAAGTGGCTGGGTTTTGATTCACCTGTTATTAATTAGCTTTTAAGGGTGCAATTATATTCTCAGCATTAGTGGGTTTAAAATGTTTTGATTTTTTAAATAAAGTAGGTTTGAAGGGTACATATCTGAGAGCCCTGGAGGTGGAATCGTTCTACTTAGCCACAGAAGAGGCAGTGGGAATAATGGTAGCATAAATTTTTGCATTATGGCTGTCAGAATAACACTCCTTGAAAGACTGAGGAATAAAGGAGAATTTGTTTCAGCAACCTGTTTAATCTCTATATTCCTGCTCAGTGTCAGAGGGCCAAATCTTACCCTTCAATAATGCCCATTCAGTCTGCTGTGAACTAGACAGAGGTACATATTATGTTGATAATTTTGTAAGATACGCGGAGACATGTAAAGGAGAACTACCTAAATGCAAAATAATATTCTGTTATTTTTTTAATGCTCTACGTATTTTTTTAGCTGTGCATCTTGGGCCACGTTCCTGTAAAATAGCCAGAAGTCCTCCTAGCTCCTGCTGACTTCTGCAACAGTAGTCAGGGTTCTGTCTGTAAGGTGGTTGGAAATCAGTTGATACTTAGAAAATAAAGTGTAGGTGGAGTGCAGTCACCTCAGGCAGGAGTTAAGCAATAAGGCTGGAAAACACTGCACGATGCCAACAGCATTAGCAGTGTGGACAAATGGCAGGAACATGGCACAAGCTGCAGCCAGAGATGCCACTGTACACCTCTGAAATTAAAATTACGTGGGTGCCTAAGGTCAAGTATCCAAAGTCATATCCAGGCATTGATGTAAGTATCTCAGTTTCCCAAATGGTGAACAGAAACATCTCCTGTTTCACTGAGGGGAAGCGCTGGGTTGATAAACATTCCTGTAAGCTGGCTGGCTTATTTAAGTGCCAAAGTATGAATTTAGGCACTCCAGTTTGCACATTTTGTTTTGTAATTTTTAGTAGAGCTATTCAAACAAATACTTACCCTCAGCTTACCTGGCAAAGACTTAAATTTTCACAGCTCTGTGGAAAAAGTGAACCAGCTTTATTTTAACTTCAAATATTTCTTTAAAAATGAGAGATTTTTCCACTGGCAGAAGACTAACATTTGCTGGTCAATATACTCATAAAGCAAGAATGGTAGCTTTGCGCAATTTTGTTTAATGAATAAGCCTTTAGATTGCTATAGCAAACTGGCCAGCTAGCCACCGTGTTTGGGTAAAGTCAGTGATTTTCATTTGCTGTAATTTTGGGTGGTGGCTTTTTTGTTTGGTTGGTTTTGCAGTTTGAATGCTATGGTGCTGCTCTGCTTTGGCAGGGTGAGACAGCTGTACCTAACAATAATAGAAACCAATGTTTCCTCTTATGTAGCAAAGCCAGTTTTCATCCCATTTGGCAAATAACTGCTTTCAGATGCATCCTTGCAGGATAGGAGAGTATTCTGTGCATATCCTTTCTCATTTTAGGGGAGACAGGTTAACAAAGTCAAGCAAGAGCACTGGAGATGATAATCCATCCTCTCTCCAGCCTTGTAACTCACTGAGAAAAAGGGGATGAAGGACTGTCTCCTCAGACCAGAAGATTTTTCACTCTCCTTGTGAAGCCTGATGCCGTATGATTGACCAGCTGGCTTAAAAGGACTTTTGATTTGTGTTCAGGTTGCATTCAAAGGTCCATTGTTAGAGGGTAGGGTGTAAACAGTCCTTGGATCAAGTCTGCCTAATGCAATACGCTTTGCAAAGACTTGCTCTCACTTTCACACGGTGCTGGTAAAGATTTAACAAAAATGTGCTATTCTTGGTTCAGTGCTGTCTCACATTTCGTAGTTGGTACAATAAATGTTTGACTCAGGATGTTTAGGATATACATTTTGGCTCTACAGCAGAATGTGTCTTTGAAATAACTGAGATTTATAATCTAATGTATCTAATGTATCTAACTTCGTGTTTCTCTGTCATTTATCTATATCAGGAGTAGATGTTAATACTTAAACATTTAGAGTCAGATTCTGTCACGCTTGTAAATAAAGACTAGCTTCTCTGTGAGTTTTCATCAATTTAGTGAATAGATCTCACACTGCTGTTTTATTCAGTCTAAATAAGAATGGCAAAATATAGAATTACATTTGGTTTAAAAACAGCTAGCTAGTTTGACCTCTTATAATCTGTACAATGGTAGTGTGAGAACTCAGTGAAGGAGAAAAAGAATTATAAATGAATAATTGAGTAATTTATATTAGTTATTCTGTGAGAGGAGAAATTTGGACACAAATAGTATTTCTCATTTCTTTAATTAAGAAGTTGGGCTAAAAATTAAACAAGCCGACAAACAAACAAAATGCTAAAATAGCAGGCTTTTGTGGAAAAACTGTTATACAGTGTTGTGGTTACAGTCTTTCTCACAGTACTCCTAGTATTTAGGTTCATATACCTAGGTTCATATACCTAGAGGTATGTGCAGAACCTTCCCTAAACCAGAAACTCCTCTAAAAATTCCAGTAGGCATGTGGATTTCGATTTTGGTTAAAGAGAAAGTCATTCTATTTTCATCTCTTTGTCTTATGGGCCCCCAAACTTTCGCCTATAAGTAGAAACACAATTTGTGTATTGCAGAAATCTTGATTTGATATAGTGCTGCTTGGCTACTCAAACCCAGGGTTAAAGTTGAGAAAATCCTGGTGTATACAGGTAGATTAAATTGGTTGTGATCATGTTCTTTTCAGCTAAAGCTAAATGGGAGCTGGTGGGCTCTGCTCTGGATCTTTATTTCCATGGGTTTAGTGTATTTCCAGATGATCTTCCTTGTGTATTGCAGTGTCCTTGCATATAAAACCACATAGATAAATGAGAGCATCTGTCTGTGATTTATCCTGCTTTGCTCAGTGGAGTAAAGTACATAAATTAATCTTTAGGGCTGTGTTGAAGCTATGAACTTTGTGTTTAGCCACAGTCATCTACCCAAGTTCCAAAAGTGCAAAATAGTGATCGGCTGTACAATGAGACCACTCTGCAAATGCACACAAAGGGCCTGAAATATTTGGTTCCCACAAGTTTTCACAAACAAGAAAAAATATGGGTAGGAATGTTGCCAGGTTTCTCCAGGCCTTGAGAACCCTCACGCTGATGTGTATCTGAACCTAATGTAAATCAAAACACGTGGCGCCAGATGAGTATTAACACTGTAATTTAGTCTTAAGTTTTGGTTGCCATCTAGATGTTGGGACTAAGGTTCAGTGTTTATTAATGTTACCTATTCCTTACAATCAGTACTTGGTCCATGAGCAAATATAAGCTTAACTGGAAACATACGTGCATGTGGATGTATTCAGCTGAGGCCTGATGTATTGTCCATTGAATTTAGTGGGTATTTTTTCCATGGTTTTCTACTGGGGGAAGACTGGGCCACATACATACTTTTTGCTTGATTTAGGTTAATGAATAGTCTTTATAAGAAGCTAGTTGCATGAGAAAATTAATTACTACATTTGTTTGTAGCACTGAGCTGCGCTTGATTTCTGTTAGAGTTGAGTTTATTTGAAACTGTCAAGAGAGGGCAGGCAGACAAATTCTTGTAAAAACAGGTCTTCTTAAGAACAATTGGTGTGAGATGCCCATATGCTAACCATGGGGGATGATGAAATAACTGTGTAAATAAAAGGTATGAAGTTGGCATCTTAAACTACGTTATATCAACTCATCTACCTCTTCAGGGAAATAATCTGTTATGCTAGAGAAGGTCTAAACAAAAGCTAGAAACCCTGAAAGAATATGAAGCCATAGAGTTACACGTCTCCTTCACTAGAATGAAATCAGTTAGGGAAATTTTGTAATTCGTATTAGTTGTGTTTATAGCAACAACAGACATGATGGATTCTGGGTGTTGAAAAGGGTCAGATTCAGTAAAGAACCTACTAGTTTGAAGATGCATGTTTGCTGGAGTTAGGAATAACAGGGCTACTGACGTAATGGATCATTTTGCCATCCAGTCAATGTAAATTCCTTTGCAAGGAGAGCATAGCTTGAACAGAAATTATCCCACTTCCCGCTGCCTTTCTAAAGTGAACATGTTGGTCATATGTGGAAATACATAGTGTGTAGTGCAAGTGGAAATCCATTCAATGAAATCTGAAGACTGTGAAAACTAGTTGAAAATATAAAACCACATTGTAATCAGTTTCCTCAGGGCCTGTTAACTTCACTGGTTCAGGGAGGGTTCATCCTAAGCAAATGGAATAAATTCTTATGCCTGTGAGATGTGAATTTGTTGGAGGCTTGCATGGGTGTCAATAGAATGACAATTTATCCATCCTAATTATTATGGTTTTGAAATAAACTAGCACAAAACTTGTGTAATCCAATGCTTGAAGTGTTCTAAAAAGGTGCCTAAATTAGGCTAAATTAGGGCAGACAGATGATTTGCATAACATTTGGATTAGCAGAATTTGACGTAAAATTTAAGACTCTACTGAACTTTCAACATGAATATATTCTGTCTGTATATTGTCTCAGAAACATGTGAAAACTCTAATATTAACTGTCTCTAATGTTACACAACACTCCTTCAGAGCATGCATATCACTTTTCGGAGTATTTTTGTTCACAGGTTTCTTGTTACCTGCTTTCTGTAGAGGACATTGAGCTTCAAGGCCTAATAAAAGATTCCTTTACCCTGGAAACCAGGCTGTCTAAATTGTCCTTTCATGGCCCATTATGTTAATAAGAAGAGGAGGGAGAAGGAACCAACTGAAAACAGAATTTCTTGGAATGGATTCTGTTTGTTATATACACATTGTGGGGTTAAGAAAAATTGGAAAGAAATATTTGTATAGTGGCAGGAAATGTTAAAGTAACATACAGACACCTTTGTAATTTTCTGCAGGTTTGGCAACTTGTCTGTAGAACACACTGAAATTTAGACATAAATACAGTGATTTACATTTGAGGAAAAAAAAGTCAAAATTATTTGTAATCATGATATTCTGCATTTTGGGAGAAGCTGTGATAAGACACAACACAACTGCCAGAATTTCTGGAACAAGGGGCTAAAATGTGTCCTGTTACAAGACTAACAAGATGATTAACATAACTTACATAATACAGTGTTTGGTGGTTTAGATGTGCTACAAATGCACAGTTACATAGTTCAGGATTTTTCCAGAAAGAACACCTCTTTTCTCCTCTAGGGCATCCCCTAGTAAGCATTGATTAACAGTTTAAATAACCTATCAGAGGTGAATAAGTGGAGTCTTTCATTAACAGGGATTTTACAGTGTTACACACTACTACTATTGAGGTATTTTTCTGTTCATGTAAATTAACTTGATTCATTGAAATCGGAAATGTTTTCTTAGGGATAATTAGCAACAAGAATTGACTGAAGATTTTATACAAAAGATGAAACTTATCCAGAGAGGTTATTATTAGCTGGACTATTTTTCTCATTGACAGAAGATGCAATATTTCAGTTGGTTGTTTGTAATATATTGTAAAGGCATCTTGAACCAGGACAGGAAAAGTATAGTTAGTAACTAACATTTGAAGTAAAAAGGGAAGAAATGAAATAACAATATGACATAGGAAGACCAACATACATAACATTTAAAGCAGATTTTAAAACTCATTCTTAGCGGTGAGCAAAAGTTTTACTTCATCATTTGAAAATTTCCTTATCAGAGTAAGTGGATGGCCATTGGGTGGTACAAAGGCTCTTGGTGTAAAACTGGGAAAAAAGGTCTGTTTTCTTACATGATTGAAATTTGTGTGTTGAATTAGTAATGCTTATGAACCTGGAATAAAATACAGTTTGGGACAGAAACTGCAAGAAGGTTTATCAACCTGAAATTAAGGATCCCAACTGAGCAACAGTGTGGCTGGCTAACATGGTGGAGTGTGTGGAAAGGGTTTTTCAGCCATGTCTAACTATTTTATTGAACTAAGATGCTTGGAGAAACATCCTTTTTTTTTTTTCCAGCAAGACAAAACTGAAGGAACTAAGTGAAATAGCAACAGTGTAAGCATATTCCCTGAAAAGAAGAAGCTGGCATGTTGGTGCTTTTCTCTTCCCAGAAGGAATGTTATTGTAGTAACACATTCCATAAAAAGTTTGATGCATTTTAATGATTAAGGTATTTATCCTACTTTTATTGTGGCATAGATCTTTTTCCATACTGTCCACTTTATGAAGTGCTGGAATCCATCTGCTGTGGTTCCAGATCATAGCTGTCAGATTGTTTGGACAAACTGTCAGGCATTTTCTGAGTTAACGACATTTATCACTGGTTCTCCTGGCAAAGGAACGTTTGTTGACCATGACTCTTCTGACATTGCAAAGGCAATTATTTGCAGTGGTATGGTAGCTCTGTGATAGGAGCTCTTAGTCATCACAGGGCTACAGTTGCATCTTTCCAGTACTCCCATTTTAAATAATCGAAAGAAGAGTTTGAAAGGGAATGAATGATTCCCTCAGAGAGGAAGTTACACAGAGGTCTAATATTCTGGTTCTGGGAAAAGCAGGCAGTATTATAAGTAAACACTTCAGAGCAGTTTTCCTTTATGCAGAAAGACTGTTCTAGTGGGGACAACAAGCAGGGAAGTAGTAATGGTGGCGTAAATGGTCATGTCAAAAGCATACAAAAGCATTGGACTCTGCAGATATGACACTCTTGGGCAGTCACCAAACAGATTGCCTGATAGCTGACCTGAAGCTCATTAGCCGTTGTGTAAGGGAAGAAAACAAACTATTTTGCACTTTTGGTGAATAAAACGAATGAACTGGGTTCAACAGATTAGTAATAAGGCTCAGTGATTTGGCACATAGAGATCTGACAAACATAGTGTCCATCACACTGATTTATATTTTTTCCAATTTGTCAAAAATATCCTACATTTTATCTGACAACTAATTTAGGGCTAATGATAGATCCCTCTTGTTACAATTTCCAATCTGTAGGAGAAGAGTAAGAAATTAAAGGTTCCAAAAAGGGGGAAAGTCCTCCCTGAAAATGCCAGTTTCTTTTATGTATGTTTTTTTGTTTGAATGCCTGTGCTGATGCTGCTCTTCAAAGGCAGACTTTTCATAACCAGAGTCCTCCTAGTTACAAGACTTTTACCTTGGCATTTGGTATGAATCCTGGTTTTTTTTGTCTGTTTTTCATAGACTTCCTCCATTAAGAACATACCTTTTTATCTTTAAACCTTCCTTTGATGACTGTCACTGGCTGCCTATTTCCAGTCTCACTTACAGTGTTAAGTTCCACCAGTCTTCTGACTGTCCCTCCTGAAGCCATAAGCCACATTTGCAACCCTCCTTTGGCATCTCCCCCATAATACTGCTTTTCGGTATCTCTGAGACTTAAACCCAGACGTAAGGGAGAAAAAGGACCAGAACAAACTTGACCTAGTGGAAAAGAGACAAATTTCTAGCTTGAGGAGCAGCTTGTAGAAAACCTTCCCTCAGCAAGTCCGTCAGGAAAGTAAATACCATTTATCTAGATATGTACCACCTGCTCCTAAATCATCACAATGCAAGTGACTGCACTGGCCCATGACTCCAGTGGTTTTGAGTCAGCAATGTAGTCCTTTGCTGGGTGTTTCAATCAGTGGAAACTAGAGCTTCACAGAAATTAGGTGGTGTATCTTATGCTCACAACTGAAACAGTCCGTATCTGCTTCTGTACTGGGAATTCTCCATCACATCCTCGCTGTGTTGTCACATCTTGTCTATCTGGATGACTTGACTATGTGGTCTCTATACACCAATGTGTTTTCTAAACAAAGCTGAGAGCATGAAAATGTATCACTCCTCTAGGTTTGCAAGAGATAATAATACCTGCATGTCTGCCAGATTGTGTTGCTAGTTACAAGGATGTAAAATGAGACAAGGTCACAGCAGTAGCTAATGGAATAGTCCCAAGGTTTGTCAGTATGAAAGAGAAAAGAATTTAGTGGTGTTCAAAGAGAAGTAATGTTTTCCTCCCTTTCACTGCAGCTGCTTCACCCTGTTTGTTTCTTTTTGCTTGATTATATACAAAACGTATTAAATGAACAACTGAGCTAAGTGATGTGTTTTCCAGAGTTGTCGTACCTTGTAACTTGATAATCATCATAATCCAGATTCACTGGAAAAGATTTGGTTAGTCTAAGAGAATGTTGGTGACAGATTTCTTATTTGTGAAAACAGCTATTTCTGTGAAGGTTTTAGCATGCAAATAATTAGCCATTTACCTTTTTAAAAGGAACCTTTCTGTCCTCAGTACGCTGATTCTCTAAGTACAGTTTATGATTTAAACACTAGTCCTTTGAGAACTATTCCATCTCTGATCATGTCAGTGGGTTGACCAAGACAAAAAAATGCAAAATCAATCATTTTATCTAGCTGTCCTGCTCAAATATATGAAACAAAAGAAGAAAAAAAAAGTCAACCAAAGAACTGAAAAAACACTCCATCTGTGCCTTGTAATCAAGTTATCGAGTAATATGCTTATTTTTTAAACCTTTTACATGGATTAGAACAAAACACACTGTTTTGGAAACCAGGCCATTGTATAGTTGGAATTGTGTGCCATTTAAAGCATGAAGTTGTTTAACTTCCTGCTAGTTTTTCCCCCACAACAGAAGTCTCACTGGTTTTGGTCATCTGCGTTTAGAAGAAGCTAGCAAGGAGCAGTAGCATTCTGGACATAACTAGTAACTTTCTGTCAGTTTTTGCCTACAATTTGCAAAGAATTTTCAGAATCTGTGGATAAGAGTAAATGCAATTAGACTGAAGCCGAAACTCATTACAGATGCACTAGAAAATCCAGTGAGGATTCAATTTGTATTTCTGTGGGTTAAACTGTGAAAAAATCAAGAAGTAAATCCTGCTAGAGATTCAGAGAATAAGTGTGACATTAGTCTTTAACTGACTTGAAATAAGAGCAAATATTACCCACAGATTTTTTTTTTTTGTAACATTGAAATTATTTTTCTTTAATTGAAGAGAATCTTTATTGGTTGAGATTCCAGTAACTTGAAACTTTCCTGTCAGTAATTTGTGTGTTTGTAGAGTGCTTAACATTTTTGTTTTTCAGATATTTAATTTTTGTTCACTGGATTAGTTTGAAAATTATACAGAAGCTGTTTTATTAACCATATAAGTTTCACATAATAGGACACTGACTTTAAAGTTCCTGGAGAAATAATGGCTTGAGTAAATAGTTTGTCTCATTTATTATCTCTGCAGTGCCATATATACCAGGTCAGTAGTGATCAAAAATCCTGAGAAGAGGTGTCTTTTTGCTGATTGGTGTGAACTGACTGGCATTCCTCAGTCCCTGGGCTTTCTCCTCTTTGACCCCTGGTTCATAGTTTCACATAAAGGCTAGGAATGTGGAGACATGTGAGCTTTTCTCACATTCAGAAGAGATCTGGGACATATTGTTAATGCGGAGATAAAGAATGTATTACATTTTCATGTGGATCTTGGTCTCCAGAGCAAATGGTACATCACCAATACCAGAATCACTGAAAAAAAAGGTGGAAGAATTTTCACTGTATTAAGAGGTTGTTCCAAAACTGGAAAGAAAGAGCAGAAAACAAATATCTAAATGACTATCTAGATTAATAATTCATATAAGAAATCCTAAGAAGTTAGATTTTTACATTTCCATCTGAAATGTAGTAGGCCCTTTCCATATAGTTTCTTCAGTATTTTTTCTTTTCCTTCCAAAAGCATCATCATGTGATCAAGAACTTCAGTCAGCCCTGGAGGAAGCTAAACAGCCCCAGAAAGACAATGTGTTCATTCCAGAGTGTGCTCAGGGTGGCCTCTACAAACCAGTGCAGTGCCATCCTTCCACAGGCTACTGCTGGTGTGTTCTGGTCGATACAGGACGTCCCATCCCTGGTACATCAACCAGGTAAGGGAATACACATTCAGTGCTTAGAAGCTGTAGTGAGAAGATGCCTTAGTGTGCACATACTGGCATGATTTCTATTGGTGGTGGAATTATGTCATATAGGTTTCTTCCACTATGAAGTGAAATATTTCTAAGAGACATCAAAAGTTAACGCTAGATGTCCACAGACTCTTTCACTGCAATTTCAGAGGCAGTTTGCTCCCCTAAGTCCTCTTTTTTACTTCTGTTTTGTGCTGGGAAGCCAAGGCTTGGAGAAGATAATGAATAGGCCCAGAAGAAACCTCACACTGCTTAGCCTGAATATAGAACCAAGTAAGATGGTCTATGACAGAAACCACATCCAACCTCAGAAGTGTTCAATTATTTTTCCAGCAACCTCCTCAGCTATTTCATATGACTGGCTTTGATGGAACAACTGCTTGGGAACTCATAGAGAGGAAATATCATTTTAGTGTGTTATTAATAGAAGCTTGGAGTTCAGTCATCTGAGCTGAGCCAGAAGCATGGTAAAGTGTTGTGAGCCACATAGAGCAGATGTAAGCAAAGAAACTATCAGGTTCCAAAGAATGTTATTTAGGCTGGTTACTGAGGTTTGGCCCTTGTATGAATGCTATAGAAGAAACCTATTTAGAGCTGGTGGACTGTATGGGTATCTTGATGCAATCATAAATCTTTTCAAGCTTAAAAAAAAAAAAAGTCATTTGTATAAGGTTTGTGAAAAAATATTATAGGCCACTTGCTGTGAAGTATTATATTCTTAGGGAGTGTTTTCACATATTCTTCAAGTGATGATTCACTACTGATAGCTGTTTATACCATAGTCTAGACCATACCAGTTAGAGTACCAGCTAAAGGAAGCATGACTTAAAGTTACTGTTGATCTGATTTTTCTGGCAAGTTGAGATCCATAAGCTGTCAAAACAATATAGTCCAAATTTGTTCCTGAAACTGTATGATCAATACACATACTGTGTGAGGACCTAGAGGTGTCCTCTAGAGATTCCAGAGGTTCCTTTTTCTGCTCTTTCTCTGTTCTTCACCCCTAGGTTTGTTCACTCTTTCGAAAGTTTTTACGGCTAATTCTTCTTCGAATTATAGTTAAAATCATTTTATGGAGCCTTAGTTCCTATTGTCTATTTTGAGTCCAAATCATCTTCTCTCACTCATCAGGCAATGGGGCTTCTGCTGATTTTTTGGTAGTTCTTCTTTAATGAGTATCATTTTATTGTTGAATCACAGAATAGTTGAGATTGGCAGGGACCTCTGGAGATTCTCTAGTCCAACCCTTCTCCTCAAAGCAAGGTCAGCTAGAGTGTATTTCTCAGAACTGTCCAGTTGGGCTTTGAATATCTCCAAGGATGGAGAGTCCACAGCCTCTCTGGGCAGCCTGTTCTGGTGTTTGATCACCACCACAGTTAAAAAAAAAAAAAAAAAAAAAAAAGAAAAAGTAGTTTCTTGTGTTTAAATGAAATTTATTTCATTTTGTGCTCATTGCCTCTTTTCCTATCACTGGACGTCACTAAGAAGAGTCTGACTCCATTTTCTTTATTTTTCCCCCTTTGATATTTATAGACATCGATAAGATCCTCCCTGAGCCTTCTCTTCCCTAGGCTGAACAGTCTCAGTTCTCTCACCCTTTCCTATTATGCCAAATGCTCCAGTCCATTAATCGTATTCATGGCCCTTTGCTAGACTCACTCCAGTATATCCGTGTCTATCTTGTTTGGGCAGCCCAGAGCTGGACCCAGCACTCCAGATATCTTACCAGTGTGAATAAGAGGGGAAGGATCACCTCCCTTGACCTGCTGGCAGTTCTCTTCCTAATGCAGCCCTGGAGGCTGTTGGCCTTTGCTGAAAGGGCATGTTACTGCCTCATACTCAGCTTAGTGTTCATCAGAAATCCCAAGCCTTTGCCACAAAACTGCTTTCCAGGTGGTTGGCCCATGCTGGTACAGGGGATTAATCTTCTACAGGTGTGGGAATTTTGCATTTGCCTTTTTTTGAACTTCATGAGATAACTGCCAGCCCATTTCTCCAGCTTGTTCAAGTTCCTCTGAATGGCAGCACAATCCTCTAGTGTATTAGCTGTTCCTCCCAATTTTGTATTATCTGCAAACTAGATAAAGTTGTTCTCTGTTTAAACAATATTGGCTCTAGTATTAAACTCTGGGGCACTCCACTGGTGACTGGATTCCAGCTGAAATTTGTTCTGCTGATCCCAACTCTTTGAGACTGATGGTTCAGCCAATTTTCAGCACACCTCACTGCCCATTTATCTAACACATACTTAATCAGTTTGTCTATGAGAATGTAATCAGAGACAGTGTCAATAGCCTTTCTAAAATTAGGATTAACAATTATCTGCTCTTCTCATCCACGGAGCAAGTCATCTCTATCATAGAAGGCTGCAGGGTTGGTCAAGCATGATTTCCTCTTCAGAAATCCATGCTGACTACTCTCAATCACCTTCTTGTCCTTCATATGTTTTGAAATAGCTTTTAGGAGGGTTTGCTTCGTCACCTACTGAGGAATTGGGGTAAGGCTGACTGGCTTGTTATTTGACTCCTCCTCCCAGGAACCTACCCCAGTCACTACGACCTTTCAAATATAATTGAGAGTAGCCTCACAATGACATCAGCCAGCTTCCTCAGCACTTGTGGGTGCATCCCATCAGATCCTATGGATTTGTGCGTGTGCAGTTTGTTCATGTAATCTCTGATTTGGCCCTTTTCCACCTAGGGTGTATCTTCCTTGCTCTGGACTGTAATACTGATCTCAGGGACCTGGGATTCCTGAAGACTGGTCTTACAAGTAAAGACCAAGGAGAAGTTCTGCCTTCTCTATATTCTTTGTCACAAGGTCCCCTGCCCGACCCAGCAGCAGACCCACATTTTCCCTAGTCTTCTTTCTGCTGCTGATACATGTGTAAGAAGTCCTTCTTGTTGTCCTTCATGCCCCTTACCAGATATAGGTCCAGGGGGCTTTGGGTTTCCTAACCCCATCCCTGCATGTTTGGACAGTGTATTTCTTCTGTATCACCTGCTTCCACCCTTTGTATCCTTCCTTTTTAAGTCTGAATTAGGGGATTCCTGCCACATCCTGAAGATCAGCATGAATCATTCATGAAGCTAGAAGTGGTGATCCTTGAAAATCAACCAGCTCACTTTCCTATTTGTATGTATAATGTGCATGTAGTGTGGGTGATTTTGTCTTCTACTGTCATGCAGACTGGAATTCTAGGTCTTCCCAACCTCCTGATGGCTCACTATGGATCTAGAATCAGGCTCCGTCTTTTTTTCCTATGTGGTCTGCTGGTGTCTTGTGTTTGGCAACTATGCAATCATTCAGCTGTGGGAGAAGAGGTGGCAGGGAGATTTTTCACCATACAGTACTCCAAATTTGGACAGCTGGCAAATTGGATTCATTTCATGCATATGGTTTAGATGCAAATCTTCTTGTGCTTGATGAATGCTCTGCCTAAGGACTGATAGGAGATCAGCTGCTGTGGTCTTGACCTTTTCTAATTTTTCCAGCTCTGCTGGATTTATGGGCGGTTTTCAGTGGAGCTCTGAGGAAGTAATATTTAGTAATATCCCTGGAGAGGACATTTCTGAGCACAGATGGATAAGTAAAATACTCAATTTTAGGAGTTTCATACTAAATAAAGAATGACTGGTGTATTTAGGAATGTATAGTCCTGGTAAACAAGCAGGTGGGATTACTGTCTGGAGTTTAAGAGGAATATCTAGACCACATTTCTGAATAAGATTTAGGTGGGCTGGAATCTCAATCATTATTTCTTTATTTTAATATTTTTTTCCTACATTGATAAAATTAAACTCTTTTTCTCTGGCAAAGGGAAGTAGAGAGGGAGCAGAATATGATGAGAAATATGCACTTTTTGTAATTCTTTCTTACAGAATGGAAAGAGTGAACATGTGAGTCTTTCCTGGTTTAAAAACCAGGGGTTCATGCAGAATGGTGTATGCTATCTTCCAGCTTTCTACTGCAAAATACAAATTAGAAGAGTAGGTGTTAAAACTCTACTGCAGGAACTGATAGCTTTAGTACTCCTGGTAGCAAGATGGATGCATTATGTCCTGGAATCTCTGTTCTGCAAATCTGTATCGAATCACAAAGGAATAAGAGTGAAAGGATAGACAGATCTGGGAAACTGTTGCCAGAATGACTTAGCAATTTGCATGTTGTTTGTTTTGAATACATTCATGAGGATGAAATTTGTCATATCATCAGGCTATGAATACCAAAATAAATAGTAGTTGCATTAAATTAGACCTCCAAAATGAAGGGAAGCTATTAATACTAATTCACCTTCTAATGTCCTGTCATCTGAAAAAAAGATAAATCATTTGCTAGTGGAGGTATTCCAGAAAAAAAAAAGGATCTCATTCTAGAGTTAAAATAAAGATATGTGAATGAAGAACCACTCTAGGAAATTTAAGTCAGTAAAATTCATGAAGAAATAGGTGAAGTTGTGGTATAGATCTGGCTTTTATGAAACCCTAGAGGAAACATCCATTTGACTAAAAGGAAATAAAGGGTACAAACAACCATTCCTCCAAAAGCCTATCAGTATGGTCCTCACCATCCAGTTCCCAGTGCTTCCTGGACCTCACAGGGTGACCCTCAGCCTTTTTGCTCAGGAGGGCCATGAGCCTGTGTTCTCACATGTGACTTTTCAGCAACTAGCATCATGGGCAGAGTAATCCCCAATTCACTTACACAAGGTTCTCTAAACTTAACAAAGAACATAAATCGGTGGCTTCATGAGGCTGCCCACACTGTAGAATCCCTGTGAAAGCCTCCATCCTCTCTTGCTTTGCACACCTTAGTAAATCTCAGTGCTTCCAGCAGTCTGCTCAGAAGTATAAAGCAGCCTTCATAAGCCCTTGCCAGCTCTAGATATGCATTCACTGCTAGGGATCCTTTCCCCTTTAAAATTCAAAAGAGTAACTTGGGATGTCTTTTGACTACATTATTTTTAACCTGACAGTGCTCCATTCTGACATGTTATCTCTTTCCAGTCTTTCCCCATGAAAACTGAGGCAAGTGTGTTTTTCTTATCAGTTCTTAGCATGGCTGTCCCTGTACGGTAAATTTCTAATGATTCATTTTCTTTCTTTAATTGCTTTAAAGAGTTAAACGTAGACTTTTCACATTGTAGCATTTTAACACTTATTGAGCTTTAGAAGTTTTACTTTGTATATGATGAACAACATGTGTATTTAACAAAAACATAAGCCAAAAGGTTAGAAGAGTAGAGGCCAAAACAGAAAGTGTAGGCACAGAGCAGTAACAAAAACAGAAGAGGACCAGGGGAATGCAGAGTCAGTTATCAGATTAATTGGGGACCAGGCTGGTTGCCAGATACTGCATTAGTGAGTATTGCTCAGAGATTTCCCTTTCACTCTTTTCTTGGCTGATTGATGTGGTCATCCATCAGGTATCTGAATCCAACCTATGCTATCAAAGCAACTTCTATTCCCACAGTTCTTTAGATTAAAAAAAGTGCCTGTACCTCTCCCATGCCCATGAAAAAAACACTGTACCTTCTTACAGCAGCCAAAATTTGATGGGCCAGTGGTCAGTTTCATCAGATGATGTCAATATGAATTAAGTACTCAAAGGAAAATAATACTGCTTTTTATTCATTCTGCCTGATAATTAAGATCAGAATACTTAGGAATTGTTCTTAAGGGCACTTGGGCCTGGACCCAGGACATAGCCACCATTTAATGCTTTTAAAAAAAAGATTTTGTTCCAAAATCCAAAATCTCAGTAAACATTATTTTGTGGAACTTAGAATAGGAGAATTTCAAAGAAAGGTGAGCAGTTATATAAAATACGAAAGAACCTAATTTCAGTGAACAGGTTTGTATATGCACAACACATGTATCTGGACAGAAGTCATATTACTAAGTGTGTTTAACTGAGAATTGAAACTTTCTCTGAAACACTGCACACTAAATTTTGCAGCTTCAAGCTACCTTAGGAGAATGAGAAAGTAAAATTTCTCACAAAGTGATTCTGGCAAGCTGAGCGAAAAACCACCATGCATCGATAGTAGGACATAAGAAAAAAGGAGAGATTCAGCAGTAGATGCTCCTATCCCTCCCAGTCTTGCATAAAATACTTTGCTAGTGGTGTTGTGTAAGTCAATGTTTGTGAAAGTACAAATAGCAGAGAGTTTCTTATTACCAGCTGGACTAACAAAGTGACTTTAAGTAAACTGAGACAGCATAGCGGAACCAGAATATTCAAGTAGCAGGTGGAGATTTAGTCTTTTTCATGATCCATTTCAAGAGTTTCAGCTCAATTCCCTTCCTTCTGAAAATCCTATCAGTTCTTTGCTCTTGTTCAAAATGTTAGCAGTTCATGGTTAGCCCTTCTTATGTAAACAAACATTTTTATTTTAGAGACAATGCAGTAGCATTTGGCTTTAGAGCTGCAGTAGTAGCTGACTACAGTACCTGTCTTCCTGATTTTGAAATTGGTTCTCTGATGTTTTGCAACATGAATACTGTGTCAGATGTCAGAATTTGATATATTATTGATGGCTTTTTGATTTGGTAGGTGGGAGGAGAGCCTGACTTTGGTTTGGGTTCTGTGTTTTTTTTGTGTTTTTTCTAAATTATTTGTTATTATGTATTATTTTAGAGCAATTCCCCAAAGTTTTCTCCTTCCTCAGTTCTCCTTCCTGTAGAATGGGCTTTCGAATAGATAATAATTTTTTAGTATAGTATCAACCCCAGGAGAATAAGGATGTTCTGGTTTCTTTGAAGAAAGTGAAAAATAGGCAAATGAATTTGCATTGCCCCTTCTGAATGAAAAACAGGCTTATTCCCTGAAGAAAAGAAGGTACAAGTTTAATTTGGACTACAAAATTGAAAATAGATTAGTTCTAAATCAAATTAACCTTGACTGGTTCTATTGTCTCCCTGTTTGTTCTGTAGGTATGAACAACCTAAGTGTGATAATGGTGCCAGAGCTCACCCAACCAAAACAAAGGATTTGTACAAAGGACGCCAGCTTCAAGGTCAGTGAAACAGATAAATTTGGTTTCATGCATTCCAATGCTTTGTTTATTCACTGCAATAAATTAGAAAGCAATTTTTTATCCTATATCAAAACAATGCATCTTTTAGATATAACTATATTGAATGCCACTGACAGAGGTCTTTGACTTTGGAACATTGTAGGTAAATATGTCTTGGAATGTTATCAGAGAAAGTAAGGCTCATTTTTCTCAGTAGTTTAAAGGCAGTCACATTTACTTACTGGAATTATTCCTTGCTGTGGTCATAGCAGAGAAGTCAGCAAACATGTCCATACTTCATAATCCTTGTTCTAGAACAATCCATGGGAACTTGGCTTCTACCTTCAAATCAGTCTAAAAAATGTATCATCTGCTTACTTTTTTCCAAGAGTACCCTTGTCAGTTTAGCTCAGAATAATATTATTTTATTTTTCTCTGTTGTAGGAACAAACCTTGGTGATTTTTCATTTTTATTAAATATTAGATTTTTCATTTTTTTACACTTCTTATAAGCATGTGAGAAATCTTATCTCCAGATAGTTGAGCTACACAGAAGTCAGTAGTGTTGCTTCATTTTTAAATGGCCTTTTGATATGTTATATAACTGGAGGTGTAGGAGGTTTAGTGATATTGTACATGGTATGAATCACTATCAGTTATTGTAAAGAATCAGAAAAAAGCAAATAATGTGGGCACATTTCTTGTATCACGAAAAATATTTCAGTTTAGCCACCCAGAGAAACATCTAGACAATAATTCTGAACTAAACATGCCCATTGATGTTGAAATGCATATTGAATGAAGCATGTCATGAAACAAAATTATTTACAAGCTATAATAAAAAAGAGTAAGAAATATGAATGATATGTTATTATACCATATACAATTATATGTTGTGTTCTACATAGAAAGAAGTCAATCCTAGGATTAACTGTAAACTGTCCAATTACTGTGGCTGTAAAAATGGCGAGTGTGACCCAAAAACATATCTAGCTAGGTATGATGGGACAGACAGATAGGAACAGGACAGACAAGGCAGACAAGGAAACATTAATGGCATTTTAGATAGCCCTATTATTTTTTCTGGATTTTGTCTAGAACTGTGGGTACAATTCTGGTCATCTGTCTTCCGGAAAATGAATACACAGGAGAAGTTAGCTAGCACTATTCTATGAGGGAAAACAGCTACCTTCCAAGAGAAGGCAGCTGGAATTTGCTTCATTTAGACAAGATGAGATCTGGAGGTGATACTGTTCCTCTGAGACCATGAGGAAAGAGAAACTGTTTTCCTCTGTGACAATTTTGGCACAAGAAAAATAGGTATGAACTACCCTAAATGAATTTCACCTGGGAGCTGTAAAGTGGTTTCCAACTATTAAAGTAGTGAGGCAACAGCCTTCTAAAGGACTAGTAATGGGGCAGAAGATCTGGTTAGTTTTTTAGGTAGATTTTGACTGCTTTATGAAAGAGACAGTGGGAGGCAGGGTTGAATGAGTGAGGTACTCTGCATTATGGCTTATCACTTAAGATACTGAATATACTAACTGAATATACTTAAGATACTGAATATACTAACTGAATATACTTAAGATACTGTATATACTAACAGATGAAAAGCTGATTTACACTAAAAAATTGCCTTGGAGCGTGAATTTCATATCTCTTACCAAATTGTCTCCATTTCTGTTCCTTCAGAAAAAGGATGGAGCATGCCTGACTTGCAGTTTTGGTGTTTAGGTGTTCAGAGTTTTCAGCAAGAACCATACGTGCCACATAAATCCTCATATATGTGAAGCTTAGTGGCAAATACACCTCTGTTGACAGTCATATTGATGGTATTTATCCATCATTTTGTCAGCCAGTACTTGCTTACTGAAGTTACTTACCGCTGTTGTAACTTCAGGGAAGTTAGCAGGTATTTCAGGGATAATTTGGGAAATATTTTGGACCTTACTGCAGCCTTTCAATACTTAAAGTGGGCTTATAAGAAAGACTGGGACTGACTTTTTAGTAGGATCTGTAGAAATAGGACAAGGGGTAATAGTTTTAAACTAAAAGAGAGTATATTCAGACTAGAAATATGGAAGACATTTTTTACTGTGACAGTGGTAAAACACTGGAACAGTTTGCCCAGAGGAATGATAGATGCCCCATCCCTGGAAACATTCAAGGTCAGGCTGACAGGGCTCTGAGCAACCTGATGT
This sequence comes from Athene noctua, assembly GCF_965140245.1. Lineage (NCBI taxonomy): Eukaryota > Metazoa > Chordata > Aves > Strigiformes > Strigidae > Athene > Athene noctua. Next base: position 81,255,857 of record NC_134037.1, read on the forward strand.
AGTTGAAAATGTCCCTGCCCATGACAGGGGGGTTGGATTAAATGACCTTTAAAGGTCCCTTCCAACCCAAACTGTTCTATGATATTTTACAATCCTCTTTCCATGGAAACCAATGGAAAATTGGCCATCCTCAACAATTTATTTCAAACAGCACTTGCACAGTTACAGGCTTGGATAACTACTTGATTTTGTGTGTGTTTTTTCTGAGTGAAAAGAGTTTACACTCAGAAGAGAGTATAGCAGAGTGGAAGCTGAAGAAGCAAGTTTTTCAGTAGAAGATAGCATTTTCTGGTCACTTACCTTTTGCTAAAAATTCTGAAGAAACATTTGCTAGCTCTAATCTTAGAGGGAGGATGGGCATGTGAAGGGTTTTAAGTTTTCACCTATCTATTATACAAATTTATATATATATATATATATATAAAAGAAAGATTTATCCAAAGTCAAGATACTTTTCCAGTGAAACAATTAACAAGAACTTTCCATGCTGTAAACTCCTACCTGATAAATTCATTTTCATTAAGTTATGCAATGATTCTCTGATTTTCTTTTTCTACTTTGTGGTATTTTGCATTATGTGAGCTGTAGTCCAACAAACCACTGCAGCAGTGTGAGCCCACAATTAGCGGAAATTATTATGTATGACATGGATTTGCTCTCCCATTTCTTCTATTGCTTAATCTTTGACTTTCAAATGCTTTATATTATTTTAAAATAAGACAAATACCAAAATTTCCTAACATTTCTTAAATACATATGGGCTAACAAGAAGAGCAGGGAAAGAGTTTACTTCACAGTTGCAGTTGTGTTAAGGTGTTTATTTTTCTTTCTCTCAAGGCTTTCTCTTTACTCTCTCTCCAGACTAGTCTATTAAATGCCCACGTTCTCAAATGGCAAATTTCTTATCATACAAACACTACATCAAATAAAAATTAATTCAGTTTGCTTTAGATAGTTTTTTTGAATAAAGAAGGTTGAAAGAGGATCTTGCACAGCTGTGGCTAGTTGCTAACAAGTAACATAAAATGACACAAATAGCTAATACAAATCCACTTTTTAGTACAAATGAACCACTGTTTCTCTGTTGTAAGCAGTGTTGCAAAGTCATGTTTGCATTTGTGTCATCTCAATTTAAATACAGCATCTGATTGCTGAGTGGTGCCAGGACTGAATAAAAAGTAGGCCGTGTACTTACTTTCAAGGAATAATACATTTTTGAATGGATGGATTTGCTTGATTTGCAGCTTATACCCACAAAAATGCAGTAGCCCTGGGTGAAACCACTGTGACTGCCTGCTGTGTAAAACCAAGATTTTAAAACAATTACTTTACTACTATGAAGGATCTTGAAGTAGGATAAAAACAACTGGTATGTCCTCAGGTAGATTAAATTGGCATAGTTCTCCAGCTATGCTGATTTATACCACCTGAAAATTTGAACCTATTATATGTTAAGACAAATATTTTTACCAATAATTTGCAAATAAATCAAGATGCAGTTTTTGGCAAACAATGGTATCTTGTTAAGGCAAAATTGTAGAAGGTAAGGGCCCCTTGGAGTTTATGGCAAAATTCCCACTGATTTAAACCAAGCTAAGAATATATCCTCACATCCTAAGGGTAACTTAATATAAAGCATCTGAAATTGAAGATTAATCTAATGTTTGTAAGAACGATCCAAGCCACCTGTATCTGTTAGATTGGGCTGAAAGTTATATAATAATAATTCTTCCCATTAGATTTCTAGTCCATTTTTTAAAGCCAGAGCATTTTTCTGATGTTAGTTGTGGTTTTGATCCTTCTCAGAAACTAGTTATTCTGAGATAATGAAAATGAACCCAAAAAAGGAGACTGGAGAATGTCACATACTGGGGAAACAGGAGGTTTTTTTACTTTTCTAACCATCAGTTTTCAAAAGTTTGTATTTTGACCTTTTGTTTTCCTCTGTGTTATACAGTAAAATGGAAGTCCTGTGATGAAACAACATATTCTGTAAGGAGTCTTGAAATGGTTTATTTCATACTTTTGGATAACTGGTGTGTTAAACAGAAATTCAGTTTTCTACACAAGCTGGTCAAGAGCATTTAAAAGGGCATAGCATGAATGCTAGTTAAGCTAAATCTGTAATACGATGGAATTAGGTGTAGGTGCCTCTGTATTTTCCTAAAATCATGAGTGGTAATAGGTCAAATTCAGCCAAGCTGAAGAAATGTCAGTTCCTGGAACTGTATTTTTTCAGGCTCAGTCTGCGGGTGACCCAAGAATAATATATATTCACTAGTTTGTAATAGTCATTAAAATATTTTTCAGCATGCACCCTCAATAGATATGTATTTATTTATAAATTATACCAATATAGTACTGTACTAATATATTAACTTCATTGTAAAACATACCCAAATACAGAAATTAAAAAAAGGATGAAATGAAGATGAAATAAACGAGTTTAATAATATTATTATTTATTCTTCTTTCACTCCAATTGATTGTCTTGTATGTATGTGCACCCCACTTTGGAGACCAATGCCTTAGACAATGGTTAAGCTATCTGTTCATAGAGCTAGTCTTCCCTCTGCTCTAAGCAACCTGGAAGAAAGGAACTTGGATATGTAAGAGAGCAAGACATGATAGTGTATTGAGACAGTGCCAGACCACTCAGCTAATTTGCCTCAAGGGCAAATCTTTTTCTTATTTAAAAAGTATGCATCGAATGCAAGAAGGCTGTTTTAGGTTCCACTGTGTGTGAGGGCTGGATAAACTTTGGATAATCCTTTATATAGGTTAAGTTTTTTGTATTCTTACTTAACCTGGGAATTCATCTGCTTTTCCTGTAATATAATTTTTCATTACTAAAACCTGAAATTTGAAAAGTGAGTGGAAATTTTGAAAAGTATTATTGGAAATGTGATTTTGCTCACACAACATTCTTTAATTAGCAGTACCCTTTTCTTTTGTGCAGAAAAAAAAAATAAATCCAAATGAGTAAAAGGCACACAAGCTTGAGAGAGACACAATGTCAAGCTGGATTTTCAGACTTTATTGGGTTTCTATGGTTTTGTGGCTTTAGGTCAGATCATTAATTTTGTTTACATTTCATTTTGGTTTGTTTAAATTTCTCCTTCTCTTTAACATAGTATGTTTTTTGAAGTTCCTATAGTTAGTGATACTTCCTTTCATACAAAAGGATAATTTAGGAGGGGAAACTGTAGTCTGGAAATGACAATACCTTATAATCTCTAACAGTAATACAATCTAGTGACTTGGGTGAATGTGCAGATTCAGTAAGTCCATCTACGAAGAGTCCTGAAAATCAGCCTTTTCTATTATTTTCTCAGAATAGCATAGCTCTTCACAGCTTAATATTTCCTTTTGCTGAGATGCTGATCTCAGTTAACCCAGCTGGAATCCAGTAGAATGCATCAACTGCTTGAAGTTACTGTAGATTTCTACCAGTGAAATAAGATCAGCATTTCACTCTTATTTTTGGCAAATCTTGAAGCTCTCTGAAAAGCCTCCCTTCAGATGCTTCTGATTCCAAGTTTTGATCCAAAGATCCAAAAAGACTCCAGAAAGATGAGTATTTCGGGTTTTTAAAAGCATTCCGTTAATAATCATCTGAAAGTCTTCACTTTTTAATGTCTAGGTTTTATTCAGCGACACAGTAAGGATCCAAATTAGAAAAACTGGCATCTTTTCTCAGCCTTTATGAGACAGATTTTAAATTCTCAGTTTGGACAAGAATATAGACCATTGCCCCCTCCTCTCCACAACCCCAAAACAAAAACCAGTGCTTTCCATCCAGGGCCTAAGCTCTGCTGATCACTGTGTTAGTACTGTGATGGTCTACAGTTTAAGTGAAGCTAAGATTGTTAAAATATTACTTAATTGAAACGTCTTGATGCATGTCCCTTGTATAGTCAATCAACTTAATAACTCTTCATTACATATGGTTGTGTTGAACTACACGTTGTTTTCTGAAAGTTTAGTTTAACCTTGGCGTTCAAGCAGTTAATATTTTCTCCTGAAAATCATGCATGTTTAACTCATTCATTATTTTACATTTGTGTTATTTAAGAGAAACGGAAGTATTCTAACTGTCCCATTTTCTTCCTTTTGTAATGGATTTATTTACTGTGTTTCTGATGGGATAATCCAGCACTGACCCTGAACAGTTTACATTTTGTGGAGCAAAACTCATGATTTAAGTTATGGGCGAATTATGTGTGGATAAGTACAGTTTGCTTTTGGTTGTTGGCAGTCCATATTTTTCCAGAGTTAAAGAGAAATAATCGGAAACGCTCAAACCATGGTGATGCAAGACCCACGGGCAAACAGCCATCATATAAAGTGTCTTCAAAAGCATCTTTAAAAAAAAGTGATAGAGGCTTAACTGCTTTTTCTTTTGAGGTATGTCCTATTATACTTTAGCAGTTGCTCCACTTTTGACCATAAGCACATCAGATTTCATAAGGTACTAGACTATTTCTCAGCTAAAATGCTGAGGTACCACCACTGGTGTACCTTATCTGGCTTACTGTATTTTCCATACAGTTCTTCACTTCCTCTGTGCAGTCTGGTACCGGCACCGAGTAGAACACATTCTTAAACATTTGAATGACTAAAACTTTGCTTGTTTTTAAAGATACTAGTTAATTTATTATTTTTGATAATAATACAGATTATGTACATAAGCCTGCCTTCTCATGAGCTTCAAATTGTTAGGTCATTTGGCATGTAACTTTCTCCACTGAGCTGTGATTTAAAAGGATTATATTTTTATGATGTAACCAGCTTTTTGGCTGGATGAGCTAATATTTAAAGTATCCTTTTCTGCTATTGAATCTTAAAGCTCTGGGTTGTCAAACAACCATTTTAAGCTGCTGGCTGTTTTGAATGAGCCTGGAACTATCATCTCTGAGCGCTATACTGCTTTATTTACCAAGAGATATGTGGCAAAAAAGGCTCTATATGGACCAGACCTGCCTAGCTAAGTGTTTGAACTATGACCAGGAAACACTGGTGCAAAGGCGGTGTGAACCTTCATGGCAGTGAGGGCAGAACTGAATTGCTGTGTGGCAAGGATAAAGGAGGGGGCTTGCCTAGAGGCTGGCAGGACCTGCAGGGAGGATGGGAGAGGTGAGGCTCAACAGCCTGAAGGGCCAGGCTTGCTCCTCCTCAGTCCCATAGTGCTGGGGGAGGCAAGGGAGTGTTGCTTCCCCTTTCAAAGCAGTAGCTATCTCATCTAATATAGGAAGCTGCCTTTCCAATACCATAGGTGTCATATAGGTTAGTGACAGCTCAGTGAGGGTCCCTTTCCACATGTTATGTCCACTGCAATTATCCTGTGCTGTCAGCCTGAGACAGACGTGGTGGGGGATGCTGACTGGGCAAAGATGAGTTTCTCTAAGTGGAGGTCTGTGTGTCTCACAGTCCATAAGCTTAATGCAACTCCAGCGCCCTTGGTGGATCGGAAGAGGGGTATCACCAGCCCTGGCTCAGTCTGAGGGCCCACACTGTAACACAAAAGTTTATTTAAGTACTGAGCAGTGGTGGTCTGGGGAGGACACTGGGCTGAGGCAGTACTTCTCACGACTGCGTAGGTCTACTCGTCAAAGCTCCGTATAAAGAGGGACGTCTGCAGCACTAAGTCCTGAGGCCACTACTATGGCTTCAGAGCAGCTGAACCTCCAAAGAGGACTCTGTCTCTTTGACCTACAACAGTTAGCTTGGGCTTTTGCATTTAGTAGCTTCAATATTATTACATTATTGCCTGGCTACATGATTACACTGTAGCCTCCCAGTGGGCAGTTTTGCTCCAGAGGAAGGAAGGCCTGCAAATTATTTTTCGAAGCTCTGCTGATCACATTTATTTCCTGCAAACGCTCTTCTGTCCATCTCCCCATCCGGTCTTTTATTACTGATGATCTGGCCGCAGTTCTTCATATTGTTTTATTTTTGCCTCAATTTGTAGTCATTCCTTAACAAATCAGTATGATTCCCCCAACCTAAAGCAGAAATAGAAATATCTAAAACAAACAAACAAAAATGCTCAAGCAGATAAGAGCTGCTGTAACTTCCAGTTATGTGTGTATTTGTGTAAAAAAATTGCAGTGAAAGCATTTGAACTACTAGTGAAGTGCCAGTGGAAGGCACAGCTCTGTCACAGCTAGCAAAAGAGAAAAGCTGGCTAATTAAAGGTGATGCTACTGGTTCAGCAATACCATTTCATTCATTGGTCTATTTAATATTAACCTATAATTTTATGTTTATTTTAAAGGGCTATATTAGGTCTAATAAACACTGACTTCATTTGCTTCTTAGCATTAAAAAAAATGCTGGAGGCTCTGCCAAATAATGTAAATTCTGTTTCTCACCTCACTTGTTGCTGTTCTCCTTTTCCAGACGTTCCCTTGTTAAGTAGAGCAGCCTTGCCTGCCGTGCTGCTCTGTGCCATTGAGTCCTGTTCTCAGTGGGAGCAGTGGAACACCTCCAGGGTACACATGCCTAGAAAGGGAGAAAGTTCTCCTGTGTCTGTCTGTCTGTCTGCCTTCCCAGTAGGTTGTTACCCAGCAGCTCTACAGTCACTGTCTCTGCACGGGCACTCTCCAAATGGGTTTCTGACTGTGTTTTTTGCCTTCTGGGCCAAAGAATGATTAAGTGAGATAATCCTTTCCCCCAGAAATGCCTTTTCTAAGTCTGAGAGGGCATCAGTAAAGTTTCACTGACCCTCAAGAAGCTCTGTTGGTTTACCCATCAATGATGTAAATATGTAGACAAATGCTGCTCCCAGCACTTGATGATTTTGCCATTGATTCTGATAAAGATGGATCTCTTTCTTCCATCTTTACTAGGGAAATTATTATTTTTGAGTCAATACATATATACATACATAAATATATATATATATATATATAAACACACACACATAAACCATATTTGTTTTCCCCTCAGTGAGAAGTAATAAGCTAAGTGAAAACTGTTCCACCATAAAACTTCAGTAAAGCTCAAAAAGACATTTCAGAAAGATATTTTAATTCTTACCTGTAATTTTTCCATACAGTTTAATCCATACATTTAATCCATAATTTAATACATATGATGTTCTAAATCCAGCAATAAAAAAACTTGGGTTGAACACATTTGGTTTTCTTTTTCTTTTAAAATACAGAACAGCATCATGGATTACAATCTCATTATCATGAGTATTGTTAACTCATGGAGCTATTTTAGAGATGTTTAATATTTTTTTTGTGTCTTTTACTGAAAAGTTTCTAACTGCTCTGTAAGTCTGTGCTTATATTTAGCAGTTCTCTGCCTCCACATGGTGTAATTTTGCTTGGATATCTCTGAACTGCTTATAGGAAGGAGCACACCCATTAACAATAACAAAACCAGTGAACTTCCTACCTAAAAGCAAATGTGGTCTTGAAAGACAGTGAAAAACTGGACAGGCTTTGTAATGCCATGGCAGATTAGCCTGTAACAAGAAGAGGTAGGACATAGCCCTCCTGGATGAAACTCAGAGTGCATTACTAGTCAAACCACACTTGTCAGAGTAGGAAAATCTATTATAGGCTTGTAGTCATCACACCAAAGAGGGGGAAAAAAATCCACAAGTCATTCATTCTTAACCATCCAAGCAAATGGTAATTTTTGTAGTATCTAAAGGTAGAATAGAGATTTTGGTATTGAAATATTCAATGAGTTCAGATCCTTATGCTAGAATTATATCTGTATGTCCCATTAGTATCTGGTTTAGACTGAATTTCTTTCTGGAAGTGCCTGTCTCCATCATCTGTAGAGGGAGAAAGAATGAGTAACACCAGTAGTTGAAAATATTCTGATAGCTCAAATTAAATGGCGTAAATGCCACCTTACCTGAACAGATGATGGTATTCAGATGAGATTGAATCATACAGCAACATTTTTTTCTTGCAGTGTACCACTCTGGAGTGCTTTTAGCAGGGAAATAAGTCTGACAATACTAATAGGGTATGAGAGCATGTGTTTGAAAAATGGCATTTTTTCAGATACTCCTTTATCTTGCTTAAGTATTTGGAATATTATCTACACTGTGGATATCAGGTCAGAGGGAGGGAGAGAGGAATGACTAATGGCTCCTAAAACCTATTTAGTCTAGTGAAATCTTAAATTTCATTCTCCTTAAACTAGCATTCCGTGTAGATTGCTTGGCCCTGCTTACTGCTGACAAGCCCCAAGCCTCTGTGCATGGACTAATACTCTGTACTTCAAGAGATTTCTGTTGGTCAGCCTTCAGCTGCTCAAAAATACATAGTATTGATCCCTCCCTGGGGATGAACAGAGATGGTCTCGAACTGAGAGCTAAGAGCCCTTCCTTTCTACTGAACATTATATTTATTCTCCTTTTATCTTTATATTTTTTAATGCCAAAAAGATGAAGAAGGAAATTAATTTTATGTGAAATATTTGAATGCAGAAATTAGCCTAATCAAGTAATCCAAAAGAAAGTGCAGTACGGTGCATGTTAAAACAGCTTTGTTTCTTTTAGAAAGAGCTCTGTGCAAAAAACAGGTGAGTGCTAAGAAAATCGGGATACTTATTGTCTTTAAAAAGAAATCTGAAATTTACAGTGGAAAAATCCTCATACCCTTTTAAAACATCTGCTTGTAAGTACATGACTATAGATACTGAGGTATTGTCTATGCCCAGTATAAAATCCTAGCATAAACAGAATGAAACTTTGATCACATTGGAACCTAAAAGGGATTAAAATATTTGCCCTCACTGAACAAACTTTGATGCTGTGTTCCTAAAGCCACTAAGATTCAAGAAGTACATTTAAAAGATCTTGAAATAATTTCTGGTACAGTGAAGACATGGGAGAGGTATCTCATAATAACTTGGGGCAACTAGATTGCAGTTCCTGGGTGAGGAGTAGAAAAAGCAGCACAAGAAGAGGGAAAGATTGCTGTAGAATAAGCTCAGTGTTTTCTGCCAGAATGCCTGCAATCATTATCATCTCACAATCTAAATGATGGCAGGAAAAACTCATATAACTGAACGGAAAAGGCGAAAACCTTTTAGTCTGCCAGAGCTGTAATCATAATGAAAAATGACACCTGAACCGTATCATGACAGCGAGTGGGAGTCACATAATAAGACACTATTTCCTCTAAGATGCATAGTATGGCGCTTCTCCTTTTTCATCTGATAAACTGAATAAAAGCATGCCGTTGATTTGTAAGGCTGTTCCCTGCAAAATGGATATCTTGGTTTGTTGTGTTTTCACAACAACTTGGATACAAGTTCTCCCTGATTTTCTGGCAGAAACAGCTCTCATGTTTAATCTGTAGATAGGGAAAAATAAATATTTTCATTTCTGAATGAATATATATCTACAGCTATATTTTCAAGAGGGAACAACAATGGTTAGGCATTTATTCTTTGTGTCTAGTCACTTGGAGAAGTGTTCCAGTTTTCAAATAAAAGGAACACTTAGTTCCCAGTGAGTTCAGTGGGATTTTCAGTTCCAAGCAACTTTGAAAATACCTTGTACTGATAATAAACCACCCTAGTAATTTTGTGCTTGGTATCAAATAGTGACTTTTGGAAATCCAAGCAGAGTTATGAGGTTAGGGCTTGCAAAAAATTAAGCCAGTGCAAGACTTCCCACTTCCTAACATTTTGAGTAAGTTAATATATAATACAGAAATAAAATCAGTTTTGGCTGATGAATAATGACTGAAAGTGTCAAGCAATGAGTTTAGTTCAAGGAAAATGAACAAGATGTAGTCAAAATTGTGGATATTCTCATCTCACATCAGTAGGTATATTTTTCTGAAGAAAATCAATTTTAGCCTGCTGCATTAATCTTTCTGTTCACTTACTTTTGAGAAAAAGGCTGTCCTGCCAATCAGAGAGTATATTTGATGCTCACATTTTCTAGATACTAGCATGGCTTACCTGAGAAGACCTGTGGAACTGATCACCAGTGTAAGAGGCAAAATCAGTGTTGCATGCTCTCACTGAGGTTGGTTTTATTTTAGAAAGTAGAATAACGGTATTAAGCAGAGTTTCTAGCTGAGGTTCAGAAGTAATGCCAAGTTATCTCCTCCTAGTCATGCAGGATCAAAGACATGATTGACTATACATGCTATATGTCTTGGTAAGGAAGTGCTACAGTCTTGGTGCATCTGCAGATAGAGGATGATATACCTGCTACTATTAATATAGAGAACATGGGACCAGAGATGAGCTTGGGAAGTGTCTGTGTGTAGTATAGTTAATAGTTTGTATCACAGTACTTTATAGTTTTATAGTTTGGGATCCCAGTGTCCTGGGCACTGTGCAAACACAGAATAACAAGATGATGTCTGGAAAATATGCAGCCTAGATGATTGCAAAGCCAGCTTGGACGACGGGTGGACAGATGCCATCAACTGAAGATGCGGTGAAAGTTCCTGCCAATTCCTCACAAGTGCTTTAGTCTGCCAGCATGTGTCACCTCCATTTCACATTGGCTGAGCTTAAGCCAGGTGACTTTCCTCCAGGTCCCCTTTTACATCAGGTAAATTTATACAGTGGGGAATGCATTTCTGTGGGCTCAGTGAAGACATGTAGAACAAATATTCTTGTTCACAAAGATGAGAGTGTATACAAGTCTATCTCAGTAGTTTTCAAATACATGATGCTGTTCCTTCGGTTCAATACAATGTGTAGGCCTCTGCAACTGAGAGCCCTCGAGGAGGAAAGAGAATTACTCCATAGAAGCATCTGGGAATTCTTTCAAAGTATTCAGAATGCTTCACGAGATCCAGAAATTTGCTTCTCTGTAGCTCAGCAGGAGTGCTACTGTTCATAGATTCCTCATGTTAGCACATGGCAAAAATCCATGAATAATTTTGGGAAATAAATTATTCAGAAATTTTGCCCTTTATGCTTGTGAAGTTCTTGAATTTGTTTGCTATCTAGAAATGTCTGCCAGTAAAGCCTCTTGTTCTGAAGTCATCCACAAGCAATTCATTGTAAATATTCCTAAAATACAATTCATCATGACCTGCTGAACCCTGATGCTGCAAACACTTACCCACATTCTTCTTGTGATTAGATCCATTAAAATCAAAGGAACCTTTACATGTGGTTGTAAAGTTAAGCCCAGGCATAAGTGTTTGTAGGACAAAGGTTTAGGTTGGTTCCACAACCCTTGATATTCTGTGTGCTATGTAGTCTCTTATTGATAAATGAGATGCAGGCACTCAGAACCAGTGGAAAGTCAGGGTTTTTCAGTCCCAGGGTACTACTACTCTTATTCTCTAACTGCAGAGTTACAGAATCCATCCTTACAAGTCTGAATTTTGCATTCTTTGAGTACATAATCCAGATTTGCTGGTAGTGATCCAACTTGAAATTAGATTTGTAACACAGTTAAATGCAAAGCAAAGGTTATTGGATCAAATTCATTGAAGAATCAGAGTGAAAATTAATCAGCTTTTTTAATGACCTATTTATCACTACAGACACTTCTGTGCTGTGAACTTTATAATGGGGAAAAGTACCAATAAGCAAAGAATTCCTAGGTTTTGTAACCATCCACAGTTATAACAGAAAACTTTTACTAGGGCTGGGCAGATTTATTCAGAGAAATAAACCTGGAGTTTGAAAAATTTAGCTAACTCTCTGAAGGGAAAAGGCAGAATATAGGCATAGCTATTAACGGGGATATTCAACAATGTAGTTAGCTGTATTATATCTACTACATATCTGGTGGTGAAAAGAATATACTACATTTTGGATTTGACTCATAAATTGCATTTGGTGTTCAGTTCTACAATCTCACTTGCCATTATTCCTATGTGTCTCTCATTTTCAACATTTCGAGCAGGAAGGCATGATAAAAAGCTTTATTAGTTGTGTATGTCTGTGCATCTGAATAACCACCAGTGACCAAAAAGATTTAGTCATTGTATGCTGGAGATTTTCACCCCCCTAATTTCAGTTCAGAGAAGTAGTATTTAAATGGTCATGAAACAAGATCTCTGAACCACTGAAAAGAGAAGATTCCTGGTTTTCTGTTAAGATATGCAGCACATATTTCCACCCCTGGAATTTTTTCAGTGTATTTGCTACTTGATCCATTAGGCTTTGAATGCAGAAAGTAAATTTTAAGTAATGTAGAGAAGTATTTTATTAGTTAGAATTCTTATGTACCTCTGAAATCGGTATAGCTGAATTCACACTATCAAAGAGCCGGAAGGATACAAAAAATATTTCTTCTCTAAAATATTTATACAAGAGAGTTTTGTATTCTTTTTATCCAAATAACACATGCTTGTACAGAGTTTCTGAAGGTGCTTTGGGGTATAGTTTCTACTCATGTTTGTTTGGGGTGACGTGTGCTTGTAATTTTATCACACAGGAAGAGTGTGCTTCTGATTGATGCAGATTAACGTTTTTACATGATAGCTTACATAGCCCTAAATTTAAATCTGTGTTTATATTAACATATACATGTGTACACACAGAGATCCTCTTATGCCTTTTAACTCACGTTCCTATGAAAGGATCTTAAACAGGTTCTACTTATGAATATATTGAAGCTCAATAAAGAGTTTTCTCATGTATTGAATTGAACTGGACCCATTCTGAGTCTGCTGTCTGTAATGAACTGTTGTGACATACTTTAGACATGCAATTTTCCTTAGCCTCACCTGGCTGTATTGTTCAAAATTAAGAAAAAAGTGGTTTTGTTACTAGAATTTTAAAATTTGGTGTGTCATTTTATTAAGAATAAGAAAAATAAGTAAATAACATTATGTCATTACTTCCTCTAACATTAGATGATATCATCCATTATACAGAGAAGTGGTTGAAAGTAGCTTTGTAAGTGATCTAGTAAATAATAGTTTATTGGCATGTTTGGCAGTTAACTTGCTTTAAAGATTTTTGTTTTATTTAATCTGTAAAACTGCAGTTCAAATTCTGCTTCTAATTCTTTGTTTTGAATTGAAAATAATCTCACTGTAACCAGTTCTGTTAGAGTTTAAAGTGGTAGAATTGACACTGATAACCAGGACAGGATACCTGCTGATCCCTACAAAGAGCTCAGTATAAAGTAGAGTGCTCTGGTATTTTCATTAGTATTTTTATTGCTTTTTACTTCACCGAGGGAAAGAAATAAGTGAGGTTCAGTAGCAAGGGTTGTTAGAAAGTTTCAAGAAGTGTGTTACAGTCCAGGTATCTCTCACAAATGCTAACTTCCCGGAGAGTGGTGGTGGGACCTGGCATGTAGATGTGATGTTTTCTGCTCTCCAAATGTCTGAGCAGAGGTCCTTTGCTTCTGCTCTCCTGCTCCAGAGCAAGGCAGCTTAGATGCCAGACTCTGAAGGGCCTGCGGGAAGTGAGGTTGGGGTGACAGGAGCTGTGTGCACCCCTGTGCTGAGTTGGGACAATTAACTCCTTCCACATGTGGCAGAAGCCAGCTTGCTCAGGCTTGAGTTTGGGCTGGGTGTGAGATGTGATGAATGAATTCTTTGTATGTTTTTCTGTCAGTGAGACCTAGCAGGGGTTTTGAACTATTCCCTACCAGAGGTGGGATTAACTGCTCTGGCAAGCCCACCTTTCCTATAGGCACTTGTACGTGCCTGCATTGATTGCCTAGGGGTTGTTGTGTGACACATTCCTCCGGGGAAGAAGAGCTACCCTATGCTGTGTTGGTGAGCTCAACAGCCTCAGGTAATGTCAGATTCACTGCACATATCATATGACTCTTGAGCATATCCACGCTCTCCAGTTATGATTTCCATGCACCTTGAAGCTACTGAGTAGTGGGTTACTATGTACACCACTAGAAATGGCCGTATTTTTCACTCCTTTGTATCTGCTCTGCATACTTATGTTTTAGATTTCTCATGCAGACCTATTAATACATTGGAGTCTACTTAAACATGAGAGAAAATTTAACTTTCTAACCCTTACAACTGCATCTCATAATCTTTTCTCTTAGAAAAGCAGGAAGATTGCTTCTGGAAAAATATAATTGATGCAATTTATGCTGTATATATATATATAAAAGGACTACTTTCTGTATACAGTATGAGTTTGTTTTTTTTTTTTCCCCTGGCAAGCCAGGACACTTAGTTAATTAAGAACTTTTGGTAAATACCTCTCTTCCTCCTTAATCATTTAGTGGAATCCAAGTTTTCCTATCTGCTTGTGCAAAGCATACTTCAGTGTAATTAGAACACCAGCTGGGCTGCAGAGTCTGGGATTATCTAAACTCCATAAACAGCACCTACAGATAGTTCATGCTCCAGATGTTATTGACATTGCCATATCAATTTGAACCTAAGTAATGGATAAAAATAATTAATATTAGATATACAATCCCAATGATAGATTTTGAAACTAAGTATGTTTCTCTGACTGAACTTAGTTTGGTTCCTACTGAATCAAAGGAAGATAGTCTCTCATTAAAAAGATTACTTTGTTTCCTGAATTACTTTATTTTTTACTTTTTTTTCATGAAACGCCAATGCTTTCCTATTGCAAGCTGAGCCAGTTTATTTTTTTTGCAAACACTAAAATGCCAGTCTGTTATGAGCTGTTTGAAATCATGTTCTCTGTTTTGACTGTCCACTTTCTTTGGCACAATGCTGATTTCATCCTTTGTCTGCTGTGTTTCTTTTTCCCTTGTTCTTGCTTCTTGATTAAAAAAATCAAGGCACACAGAGCCACAACATCTGTGTCTCACATGGTTACAAGCCCATTTCATTAGTTCTATGAGCTGTGCAGGATTTATACATAGCATTTTGTTCACTTGATGTATTTGTCAATAGGAGAAATTTAATCCAATAGGGATTATAAAAAATCACTCATTTGAAGTTCCTATAAAAAATTGATTTCTTGAGACAGGTATTTTGACCCCTGCATTAACAGGGTGCGCAGTTCTCTTGGAGCCAAGCTCGTGGTTCAAGGCATGCATCACACAACCTCTTTGCAAACTTGGCAACTGAATCAAGGAAAGAGATTAATGTGCGGTGCAGTGGCTGGACATGTAAGGTCCAGGAATCAGGCTTTAATTTGCAGCTCCCTGTATGGCTTGGTAAAAAAGAAGGCACACTGCCGTAGTGCTGGCATTTCCGATGTTTAGAAAAGCAGGGCTCACTGTTCATTGCAACTTGGTTTTACTTTTAAAGTTTATTAATTTCTCTGACATAGGCAGGTGGCTTGGTGAAACTAGGGTTATTTGGGAAAGCAGGACTCTTCTAGGAGAGTAAAAACTGTATGGTTTATTCTACAGTGAAACCTTGTTTTGTCAAATTCCTCAGCTGCTTGAGCTTTAAGCCCTGAGACCTAGCTAAGCGTTTGGGTGAATGCTTTGTTGTTGCTGTAGCTCTCGTTCATATCTGGCTGTGGGGGATCTTGCGGGCAGGCTCCACTTGATAGTTTCTTCATGTGGAAGGCTGGGGGGTAAAAAGGAGGAATGTGAACAGATACACACTGCTCTGATTCTTTACAATCCACCAAGGAAAGTTGCCCTGGGAAGCAAGTCAGAAAACTGGTTTATGAGAGAGGAGAGGCATGCGTTTCTTATCATAAAACTATTACCTGAAGGAGTCTATTAAACCTGGACTCCTTATTCCAAATCAAACCTGGTCTTCTGGAGGAAGGGTGAAAAAAACTCCACATTAGACCCACTGGATCTTACTATAATTGCAATGTTATGCCGTTTTCTTAACTCAGGAAGAGATGCTGATATACAGAAAGTGAGCTCATTGTGGGGTACAGTGTATGTCTTGATGCTGAAGTTTTCCCTCCTTCTACAATGAATTTCAGAAATTGTTCAACGGTACAGAAAGAGAAAGGTACCTTGTATGCCTTATACCTCAGATGGCACTTGTAATTGGACCTGTTCTCAGTCCTAATAGAGGAATACATGTTGGGTTTGTTTTTTTTTTTAAATATTTACAAATGTTTTTTATATTAAAGTAAGGATTCATAACCTGTGCATAGTCTCAAGTCAAGTTTCCCCTCACAGATTAGCTTTCTCTCTGTTGTTTAGGTTCAGCACTTTCCCTTAGAAACATTTGTAATTTGGAGACAAGTAGGAATTAAGTGGATTAATTTGCTTGTAACCAAACCAAAATTTGAACTCCTTTCTTCAACAGCAAAAGATTCGTTTCCCAGCCCCTCTACCCACCATTTGCCTTCTTTGTGATTTATCTCTGTTTACAGATAAAGCAGAACACTTTAACACAGGGCAGATAAAGTGAGGACATTCTATACTCATTATATTTTCAGTAGAGACTACAGATAATGCCTGTCGTAAAAGAAGAGCAATTTATTCTTAAAACATGCTGTGATAGCTAGGCAGTTATATTCTTTTGCAGTGTTTCCTGGTAACAATTTCAAAACACATCAGCAGCATTCATGGAATCGCTCATATACTTGAGAGATGAAAAGTGATCCTTTTCATGCAGAAAAAATAGAAAACAGAAAATCTAAAGGTCCCTAAAAATATATTGTAAAACTTGAATGTGCAACTTCCATCCTCTCCCCGTCTCTTGATAGATGTTTCTATCTTTATACATCCATGAAATTCATAGTTCAGGTTGATTCTGCTCCAGCAGATCACAGGCATCAGAACAATCCAAGATACACTTAATATTACAGACAATGCTAGGTGCTTTACTAAGTCATGTCATTAAACATAAAGTTTGGTGATGTTTCTGAAGGTATGGTGTGAGAAGTTTCCTTTCCATTTAAAATTTAGAGAATTGAATTAAAAATATTTCATGAAAAGAAAAAAGGCGACTGAAATGAAGCCTGCACTCTGTGTTGTGAATGGAAATATAGAAATATAGCTATTAAATTGAGCTAGAACCACTGATGTATTCTGTGCTTTTTGTTGCCCCTATGAATGATCTTTCCTTCTTTTTTTTTTTTTTTTTTTTTCCCCTCTCTCCCATGATGTTTGAATGTTTGATTCCCTCCAGCTCCCCTATTTTTTCCACTGTGTTCTGAATTCAACTTTATCCTACTGGAAGTTGTATTGTCTACCCTCTTTATGTCTCCTAAGTGAAACATTTATCTTGAATAATAGACAAGTTAAATACTCAATTTTAAATAGAATGGATTTAAAGTTAGAAAATAAGATCCAACAGAATTAGTAAGTTCCTATATCAAACAACAGGCTTCTTTTGTGTATATGCACTGCTGAAAAATTTAAACAGTGGCTTATAGTATGGCAGAATGATAAAGTGCTGCTTAAGCATCGGTTCCCACAACTCTGTTGTTTGGTAAGGCAGAAAGCCTTGAGTCCAAAACATGCAAGGCAAAAAAACTTATTTACTGAGAATCTGACTCTTCAGTATGCAAAGTGCAGTGGCCTTGGTCCAGCAAAGCACTGAAGCCCACGCTTTTCTTTAAGCTCACGAAATCATTTGATCTAGTGAGAGCACTCTGTTGACCTACTTGCGAGGCTTTTTGGAAGATGTTGGTTGCACTTCTCTACACCACGCAGGATTAAGCCCTAATTTAAAAAACATGCTGTCCAGTCTGACACTATTGTTATTTTTCTGAAGAAAATGTTTTAATGTAGCAGTAGAAGTGGTTTCTGACACTCTCTTTGTTCTGAAGAGTTTGCTCGCAACAAAAGGAACCTTTCTGTGGATACACAATAGCTCAATGATTAGAGCACTCAACTGAAGAGGAAAGGACCTAGGTTCAAATCCCTGATCCAAACCAGACAGAGCAGGGAATTGAACCTGACTCTCTAGTGTCAGAGATTAGGGTACTCCACTGGGATAACAGCAAGCTGGGTTTCAACTCCCTGCTCTGTCTGGTTTGGATCAGTGAGTTGAACCTTGGTCTCCCCCATCTCAGCTGCGTGCCCTCACCACCAAGCTATTTGGCCAAGATGGGATGGAGTGTTTGTTCTTAAAAAAAAAAAAAAAAAAAAAAAAAAAAGGAAGAAGGAAAAAAAAAAAAGCAGCTCATTCTGCATCAGAGTGAAATACAAATTACCCAATCCTGACACTTTCCACATGATGGAATTGTTTCCTGGCCAGGCCTAGGGAGAGAGCTACTTCGTGGTCACATACTGAGAGCAACAGAAGCAGTGGGAAGATGTAAAAACCCTGTGTCTCTGAAAATGCAGCTAAAGATGCAGAGATTCAGCCATGTTATCCACATAGCTTTGGCAGAAGAAGAGAAAGCAAAACCACCAGAAGCCTACTCATGTGAATGCCAGAGCAATCTCAGTGAACTAAGTTTTGTTTGGAGGAGAATTGGGGAAGAAGATTAATATTCTGTCAGTGTCAGTGCTGTCAGAGGTGTCTGTGTCAGAGCACAGGCTGTCCGTGTGAGTTCACTTGAAACTTCAAGCAGCCTTTTTCCCCACTGTTTTCTATGCCTCTCTTCTTGCCCTTGGCTTTCTACCTGATTCTCTCTAATTTCCATGCTTGTCTCCCCTTTTCACTACCTTTACCATATATTTATGGGAAGCACCTTCTGCTTCCCATAAAGAAATTTTTCTGGCTTAAACTCTGATTTTTGTGATGGCACATGTAGTTGGACCCTGCTGCAAAACGCTCTGTGAATATGCTTATATCAGATGACAGAAATGGATGGGTTTTAACTGTTTATCTTGTCCTTGTAATCCACATACACACAGTGAATTTCTTAATCTAATTCCAGACATTTTTAAAGGTTTAGGGATCTCTTATTACCTTCTCTTCTGCCTTTTGATTTTAATCTGCAGACCACCTATTGATTTTTGACAATCTAGCATATAAACCCTTTTATAGCCATCTGCAGAGGACTTAGTCTACTCTAGTCATATAAAGTTCATGGACTGAAAGTCTGTGTCTTTTTTAATTTGCAGTGTTGGGTATCTCCAATTATGGAGCATGGACCTCTAATTTTGAATAAGAGAGCTTAACACTCATTCACTTGAGATGGAAAATAACTGCTGTTTACTAAATCAACATTAGAGTACGCATATTTATAACAAAGAAGTATTCACAGGAGAGTTAGAATGGAAATGTGGGGTGTTATGAATTATAATCAGTCATTATTTCTGTTCCATCTACCAACAGGCAAGCACTTACTGTTGCAGAATTCATGTCTGGAAATCAGGTTATTATACACGCCAAGAGGGACTCAGTTTTGCTGCATATGAGGATTTGAGATGCTGCTGTTGGTCATTCAGATTTTATTTTCCTTTACCCCCTCTATGCCCAGGGCACAAAGATGTAGTGTGATGTCTTGTTTCCATCTCTCTTAGCTGGGTTTCTGACCAAATTCAGGACATGCAGCACACAAGGGAAACAGACCACACTGTACACAGTGAAACTACCACACAGTGTAGTGGTCCAGTGAAGAAACTGTCCTCATAATCCATAAAGGAGTGCTATCATGTAATTGGATCTCCTTGCTGTAAAGCAACCCAAGGCACTTGGTAATCAAACTGCACACTAAACTGGTTTACATGAAGTTAGCTGCATTGCATCCTTCCTGGCAGATGCTTTAGAACCATAATGACATTAATGTCCACCTTTAATTTACTCCATTCTTCTTCTGTCATTGCAGGATCTTTGCTACCAAGTGCTATGCATTTATTACCACAGTAAATTGCAATTAAGAGTGACACGATTAACTCTGAATTGCCCTGCTTTTTGTGGGATGAAGTCAAGCTCATCATTACTTGAACATTACTTTATTGTGGTTTAATGAGGTATACAGTGTTATATTTGGCTTGGGGGATCCATTCCAAATAGAGGTCAATTTGCGAAGAAAGTTAGTTTGGAAACCTGGTATAGCTAGAGAGATCTCTCTCTGTCAACCCTGGAGAAGTGAGCTGAGTAAGGAGTGGACCTTCATTTTTAAAATAAATGAGTAATGTCAAATTATTAAGGCTTGAGCATTCAGTCTGTCATAATATGACCACTTCCTTCAGCAGGAACTAAGGGCGTTTCATTCTTGCATAATATCATACCTTGTAAATGTTTCATATGAGCAATTGTAAGACTGTATTTATGCTTTTGTATTAGTAATTTTACAGCTTTTTTATTTAGCAGAGGATGAGCCAGTGAGATTTGAAATGGTATTTGCAGAGGAAATCCGTCATGTTTAATGGAAAGTGTCCAGAAAGGTAACACAACTGCCAATCCCAAATTAAATAGAGAGAGATTTTCGTGATGCCAGGTTTCCAAGGACTGGATCATTCCATAGTGTTCAAGTAATGCTTTAGTGGTTCTTGCTGACTCTTGTTTCACTTCAGTTACTTCCAGGATTTCCATTTTATAAACCTCTTTTAATCACTGCTGTAAAAACTCATTCTGAGTTAAAATTCAGTATATAGTTAATGTTCCAAGAAATAGCCGTGCCTGCCTCCCCTTATTCCCAGCTTCTCTCTGTGTTGAAAATCCAGTTTCTAAATAATCAGATAACATTGATAAAAATTTGTGTCCTAATTAAAATTGGTACTTGTAGGTATAAGCAAAATACAGCATGGGTAAAGATTCTGATACTTCATCTGACTGCTTCCTGCTAGATCTATATATCTATAGATCTATAAAGCTGGATCTTCTGCCTTGTTTCTGCTCCTTCCTTCCCCATCTTTTTTTTCCATCTCATCCTACGTCATCCACCAGTATACTTTGTATCTTTGTATCAGTGATTTAGCATCATAATTAGTGGTTCTTCCACTGCTTTCATTTCCACAATACAGAGGCACCAAGTCACTGCATCTGTGGGACTCCCCATTTGTGCACCACAGGTTGGGGTTGTTCTGTACCATCTGCATTTGGATTTACAAAAAAAAAGAAGTGTCGTCTTTCAAAGGTGCATTTGAAAAAAATCCATCTTGTATGCAACACTCTTTGAGGGACTGAAAGGTATCATTAAGGAGTTCTGGCCTTACTTCTCCATTCATCCCATGTTATGACAATGTAAGAACCACAGACTGGCGGGAAGTTTCAGCTCTTCTCTCTGAAAACCTGGTAGCACTCTGTGGGCAGGGAGTCTTCAAAACCAGCTTTCACATAAATGTGTGCTACTGGGCCAACATTTTCTAACTCACCTCTGAATTTCGTTCATCTTTTTGCTTCAATGACCATTGGTTCTTAGTATCTGAATAGAGAGCTTTTTTGTGACTTTAGCTGAGAGTGGATGCTTTTGGGATTTTCAGCTGATGTCTCCAATGGTAAAAGTCTCAGTAAGAGATATCCAGAAAGGTTAAGATCAACATGAGTTTGTAGAAAAGACTGCTTTTCATGCCTGTTTCCAAGGAGCAGGCTGTTTAGATTAATTAAGTAATGTAAAAACCATCCCCACTAAGCAAGTCCCCATAGTTCAATTTTTCCAGCATGAGACCAGAATTATGCACCTTACTTCTGAGGTCACTTCCATAATTGCAACAACATACATTTTTTGAAATAGATTTTCCTTTTTAATGCATATTTAAATGGGGGTAATTAAATATGGTTATTTCATACTCATCTCCTGAGAGGAAACATAACAGCATGATGAAAATACAAGTGAATTGGAAGCAATAAATGTCTACTAAAAAGAACTGCATTTTGACTCCCTTAGTAATATTGGCTGTTAATTGTTAAGACTCTCAGAGTGATAATGTGGAGATTTAGATGCCTGCCATACTACACAAAACTGGATTCCAAAATGTTTGAATTTAATAAGCTTTTGTTGAAAGTGTTACTACAGTCAGAATTGCCAGCTGTATATCTCAGGGACAGGCAGTTGTGAAATATGGTATGTAAAGCAGAAGTATAAAATTTTGAAAATCGGATCCAGTTGCTTTTCTCTTCTGGACTTTTTTTGGCCCCCTTTTTAACGCTGAAACTCTTCGCTCTGTGTCGTAAGCAGTGGGCTGATTGACTTGTGTCACTGTGCCAACACTTCAGTCAAATAATATGTTGTGTTTCTTACACTGGAGCTGGGCCCAAATGGCTATATTGCAGGCCATGTGTAACATAAGGAAATAAGCCTCTAAATGTTAGGAGTTTGCATTGGCACAAGCTGAACCTAAGTGCTCAGAATTTCAGATTCTTCTCAACATAGTGAAATATCTGTGGCCTCCTAAACTGGGGTAGATATTGTGTAGGCAGTGATGACCTAATAAAAACATCAACTACTTTGTGCCCAGTGAGGCAGCAAAGGAGCAAGACCTTATCATCTGAGTTTTCAGACCTTTTTCCTGTTCCCGTTCAAAACTAGAAAGGTAAGAGTCTACAAGAGAATGCTTTAAAAAGGCAAATAAGGTCCACAGACCTTCTCAAGTTCTGCTTTGAGTTTTAGATGGCATCAGAGAGGATTACAGTGTTCTAGCTGGTTTATCCCTTCTCACAATGACATCTCTGAACTCTTAGCAGCAAGAAATTTGCTTCTCAAAAGCCTTTCAAACTCTCATAGAGGAAAAAACAAACTAAGAAGTGGTAATCAAAAGTTAGTCGTTTCACACTGCCTGTGTTATGCTCTGATGTTCTCATTGTCCTTTTTTACCAATCATACTACAAGAACTGAAATAAATGTAATGAACTGCTTTTCCTATCAACAAATTCCCTAGCCTTTGTCACTCAGTTGCCCGTGAAACGTGTTTATAAGATTATATGTGTTTCTGCTATGAACATTATCCCTTCTTTCCACCACATTTACCCAAAGCATGAGAGTAGTTTGAGCCTAAATGAACTTGCAAAACAGATACATATAGAATTCATCACAAGTAGTTTTACACCACCGTGGAGTGTAAGTTAGATGTCTTGGCTTCCTCAGTAGTTAATGGAGAAGAGATACATTTTGAAGGAGATCCTATCCTATTCTAAGAAAAGGTAGTTGGGATGAATGCCTTCTGAATGGGTTCCTTTATACTGAGTTTAAATAACTGTTATGAGTGAGACACCTCATTTCAGCAGGCTCAAGTTCAACAAATCCCACTTAATGCACTTTGGTATGATCTGAATGCCTTGGATTGGAGGGTAGGGCCTTAAAAGAGCATCCTTTGTAAAGTCTTTTGTTCTCCCTCCCCCCTCGAAATTGGAACAGAAATAAAAATAAAATTGGAACAGTAATAAAAATAGAATTAAATATATGTGAAGAACTGAAATCTTCTTCCTGCCCTTCTCCAGAAATAATACTTCTTCCCTGTAAGACATAGAGATCTGGGGCTATAAAGCAATTGATCTGTAGTTCCCCTCCAGCTACCATCTGTTCTGTTATACTTTATTATTTCTGAAATTTGGGTAAGCACAGATAAAAGAGAATTTGACTCTGAGTTTAACTTAATTCTTCTAATTGGTAAGAATATTGAGAGAAAAAAAGAAAGGAAAATTAAAGAAAAGGAAAGAAAAATTTAAAAAGAAATAAAACATTAAATAAAATAAAATAATGGGAAAGGGAAGGGAAGGGAAGGGAAGGGAAGGGAAGGGAAGGGAAGGGAAGGGAAGGGAAGGGAAGGGAAGGGAAGGGGAAGGGAAACAAAAAGAAAAGAAAAGAGAAGAGAAAAGAGATGATAATTCTCTCAGTACAATAGAGACTAAGAGGTAGATAATTAATGTTTGTAATTGGTTACCAGGAGATGAAGTGGGGGAAAAACTGCAATGAGCCATAAAACCACTGACTCTGTTGAGGACATGATTTTTAGTCTCCAGCAAAGTTACAAATTTCAGTTCCCAGGTTCATCTTTTGAAGGGTTTTTTTGCTGGAATGGGACTCAGGAAGAGCTCAGGAAGTCCTCCAAAAAATGAAGAGGGCCCTCAGCATATCTAGACAAACACAGACTTGTAATTTATATGGATCAACACAAATAAACCATGAACTGTGCATATATGTGTGTATAGATTAAAAGTAAAAAAAAAAAAAATTTCTTTGCTCTCCCAGTAGCACTGACAAACTTTGTTAAAATCTTTTCTTCTTTATACCACTGCGTTTCAGTGAAGTCAAAGCTGTAAAAGAAACATGAATAGTTCTGATCATTCTGATCAAAATTTATTTATAATCTTCACAAGTATCTCAGTGATCATTGTATTTTAGTACACTGCTAAGCCTTTCATAATAATTCATATTAACAAACGGAATAAAAAAGAAGCTTTAGATTTGCCAGTTGGAAGTTACCATGCCTTTAATTACTTGAGTGACTGACTCAAGACAGTTTCCTCTCTTGCAGTAAGATTAACATAAACTCCCTTTTAAAGTGATTAATCTTATCTAATGTATTCACATTTTTACAGAAATGAACAAAATACTTTTCCAGCCGTGACTTCAGATGTGCTGTAAAAAGATAATCTTTCAAGATTGACAGTAGTAGATTATTATCAACCAAGCAGGGAGCTCCAAGGCACTTGGGTGAATATTTTAGAAGGTTTACAGACAACTGCCCCACATATTTAACTTCAGAAATCCATCCCCAGTACTGAAGGTAGATATATTTACAGAGAGACACATGTACATATGAGATATATAATGTATAATGACGATTCTTTGATTACCTCTATATTATAGCTGAAATGAGGTGTTTGTATGTTCCCGTCATTTGTGGTATGTATTTGTTGGTCTAAGGTTTGCTCTGGGTAAAACTATCCTTAAAGCAAACACTCAACTCTGTGTTACATCTCTAGACCTGTAGGTTAACTCCATGTGGTTTCAACTTCAACCCTTTAACAACAAATTATTATTTATGTAAGCTGTCAAATCCACACAGGGCAAGCAGCTGCAGAAGAAGAAATTGAAGCACATAAACCATAGTGAGAAGCATAAGACTCCCATAAGGGACTAGTCTTTCACTTTCTGTATTTAGTCCAGTAAGAGTGAATTATTCATTACAATCAAGCTAAAGCTGCCCCAGTCTTGCCATTTCATCCGCAAGTCAGTTGAAAATTAAAGCTTAGCGTGAAGCCTCCAGAGAATTATTCTGAGTTAATAACACCTGCAAAGAACAGAGATTTCACTGTGAGGTAAATTGCTGTGTGATTGCCCACACATCAGCAAAAATTGTAATTGGGAGAAACTGAATATTTTCTCTGTATTTAACTGGTGAGGATTTTGTGGGGTGTCATTTTACGTTAAGTAGAGTTATAATTTAGAGTCTTTCACAGCAACTGATTGTGTTTGTTTTAACAGTGACAATTTTTTTCTATGAGAAGATTTGTATTACTGTCAGCTGCTATTGCACCTTTATGCAATACACATTTAGAAACCTTTCTTATTTTTAGGGAAAATTGTCAGGCTTTAAACGATGGCATTTTTTTCCCCATGATTTCTTGTGAATTTAGAAGTTGATACTTTCCCCTACCTAGCTGTATCTCATAAATAGCAAGCTAAGTCATGATTGTGATCTCTACATCTGTAGCATAAGTATGCTCAGCAGGTCCCTGAACAGCAGTGGAAACTACTTAAAACATACATCTTAGTTTCTTCCAGATGGTTCAGGAATACATTAATAACTAACATGAAAAACCCAGGTGGACCTCCTAAATCAAATTGAATATTAACATTATTATCTATCCAAAAAAGGACAGGGAAGGACAAAAAGTCAATTTGTCTTGTCTCCATATTGCGCTGCATTGTTATATGCTGAGGTATTGTTGTCTGCATTTTCCACGAGCCCTGTATCAATTCACAGCTCGTGTTTGGAGCAGGATTCAGGCTTCTGCCTGACAACAGTAACACAACCCCAGCGTGAAATGGATAAAGCTTGTACCGTTAAAGATAGGTCTACGTGGAGACCCTCGAACATGGAGACCCTTTTTGCCTGTCCTTTGAAGAGAACCAGCCTTGGTCCACAGGTCAAGTAGCCTTGCTAGCAAGATGTAGTGCTGAGCTCAGTAGGTTGCTCAGAGACTTAGTTGCTCGATTCAGAGAGGTTGCTGTGCTAACCTGGCAGTATGTGCCTTCTGCATGGAACTGCTTGGGCTCTGCCTGCTCATCTCTGGGAAAATGTGCTTTTGTGACTTCCAAAGTTACATGGCTTCATTTAAATTGCAATGCATGATTTAATTACATGGTTGTAGTGTTTGAGACTTATCAGCAAGCTCCTTGATCTAGAGAATATACTTTTGAATTATGCACTGATTGCTGCCAGGAACCAGTTGGTATAGTCTTCTATCCTTCCCTGTTAATCTCTTGCCACCCTTCTCATTTCTGTGCCTTACAGAGAAAGCTCAGATGCTTGTCTCACTGAACTCAAATTTAGGATTATAGTCATAGCTGTTCAGTTGTTGTGGGTTTTTTTTGTTTGTTTTTTTTTTTTTTCTTTCCTTTTTTCTTTTTTTCCCAGTTATAACAGGCAAAAAAACCCTGGTTAAAGGCTAAGGGAAGAGGAACATATCTAGAAGTGACAACTGATTTCAGATGTGTACTTTTAGTGCAGTGAAACTTACGTCAGTGAATTTCTGTTATACACCTTTTGCAGTTACTGAAATAAAATTTCCCTGGTGCTGAAGGCAAACACATAAGAGACAGGGAACTCATAACTGCGTGTATGTGTTAGATAATAACATGTAGTGGGTGCTGCTGCTATACATAATAGATGAGCTATTCTTACTGCAACACAGCAAAGGGCTTATGCAACAGGTTCATTTCCTTGAATCAACATGGGATGTATTAAAAAATAATTTTCTGGGCAAGGTGAGGCTTTTCAGGCTCAGATAATCCTACTGCCTGCTCCAAAGGTTGCTGAGAATTGTAATGAAATAATGAATCCATACTGATTGACTTATCTTCCTTTTCCACAACACTTTAAAGCATTTCCCTTTTTCACTTAAGAACTATGGGTAAGCAGGCCTCCAGGACAGTATTGTCTGTGAAAGTCCTGCAATGGGCTCCAGCTTCAAGCTTGTCATCTCTATGTCACTGCTCATGGATCATCCTAGAGTTTAACTCAGCTATTGCAGGGCTAGGGGAAGACCCGGTGTTTGGCTTAGGGCTCTAGGGAAGAGGAGAGGAAGCAGGTGTATTGTATAAGCAAACCTCCATGTGTCAACATCCCTGTGCTTGTCAGATGAATTTATCAGCTCCAGCTGCTCTGTTCTAAGAGTGGATCTTTCAGTATATATTTATCTGACGTATTATGTGTCTGACATGTGCTGTCAGTTTCTTTCAGAGATGAACTTCATGGCATAGGAATGTAATTATGAGGATGATCTAGCATCACCATAGGATCCCACAGTATGAACCAAAATACCAACTGGCAGCATCCAACAGGGCTAGGTGCTGTATAGTGGGGAGTTAACCCCTGTCCAAGAGAAAAGTAGAAGAGGCAAGGAGTTGACTGTCATTTTACAGAGAGGAAAACCAATGCACTGAGAGAATTTGTGTTGAGAAAACCCTTAGTAGTTCAGAGGAGCAAAAGTGGAAATCTGAAAGAAGTGTTGTGCTGTGGGCTTCTAGTCTGTGTTTCAAATGGTCTGTGTCATGTAAAAACTTCTGTTGTTTCAAAGCTGTTCTTTTCAAAATGTGACACCCATGAAAAAAATATCTTAAAGAAGGAAAAATAATGGCCAAATTTGAAAGAAAGAAATCTGAGATATGCAAACCAGATTCCCACTTGCTTGAGTTTAAAAGGATGTTTTTCTATTCCTGCTCTATGGTACAAATATATAGCTGAATTTAGATGCTTGTCTTTATGAACTTGTCCACAACTGATGGGAATTTGTGTACAGGGAGTCACATCTATCTCTTAAGTTTGAACTGTTGTTGGAATTTAAATGTTGCAAAAAGAGGAAACAAGAAAAGAAAAAAAATCTGGTTTTCTAGGCTGTCCTGGGGCCAAGAAGAATGAGTTCCTGACTAGTGTTTTGGATGCACTGTCCACGGATATGGTGCACGCGGTCTCTGATCCATCCTTGTCTTCTAGTCGGTGAGTTTCAGATCTTTTTTGTGTGGCTTTAAAAGGATTCTGGCAGTGATGAATGAATTGTTGCGGTCTTTCAGAAGTAATTATTCTACCTTCACAAAGGATAAATTTCCAAGAACCTATCTAGGAGAGTTTACTTCAGTTACCACTGTAGACTATGTCCACTAAACAGAAATGAACTTGATAGCTGAATTCTCAGCAGCAGCACAGCTTAGACTTTATCTGTAGCTGCAGGTGCAACTGTCTCTCAGTCTTTATTCTCCTCTTAGGCTTTACTTGATGAATGTATGCTACCTTCCTGATTCATATTTTGCCTAGTTGCTTGTAAAACAAACCAATGCTATCAACAATCACAGGCAGAATTAAAAATGCGTAAGTGCTGTCAAACTTCGGGTGTCTGCAGGTCAAGTTCTTGCAATCTGAAGAGAAGGTGACATTTATTGTTATAACTTACTCTGTAATTCAATGCATTTGGGTGTTTTATCTCTCAGAACATCCATCATGGATTGTAATTGGAGCCTAGGTATTTGGCGATGCTGACCGTTGACCTACTTCAGTTGGGTATATTATGCATTTTAATGTGTCTGCCATCTATGAAACTGTCTTTTTCTCTTTATTTCTCTCTTCAGTTTTCTCTGTTTCAGGAAATGAAAGGGGAAAGCACTGTTTTCTGAGTATGGTGCCAGCCTCAACAGAATTTCAGAGAGTTAACTAAGAGCAGATTCCAGCCCTTAGTGTAAAATTTAGGATACAGTTAGTCAAAGTGAAAAAAAGAGGGATTCACTGCAAGAAGATAGTGGCCAAAAGCAGGGCGGTTTATGTAACGGAGCATCTGACAGTGATTTAAGTGTTCTGAAATAAAGGTATAAACTTCAGCTTATGTTTTGGAATTAAGACTGAACTCTTATTTTCTCTTTCAGGGTTTCAGAGCCTGACCCAAATCATACTCTGGAAGAGAGAGTGGTCCATTGGTATTTCAAGCAGCTAGATAAAAATTCCAGTGGTGACATTGGCAAGAAAGAAATCAAGCCATTTAAGAGGTTCCTAAGAAAGAAATCAAAACCCAAAAAATGTGTGAAGAAGTTTGTGGAATACTGCGATGTGAACAATGATAAGTCCTTGTCAGTTCAAGAATTAATGGGCTGCTTGGGAGTAACAAAAGAAGAAGGTAAAGCAGAAACAAAGAAACGCCATAGTAAGAACCTTTTCTAACTATTTTTTTCACTAGATTCTTCAAAACTGATGACATCTGATATTTGTATATGCCAGAAGTATACAAAATAAAAGAATACACCTGTCTGTAGCTAATGCAGCTGTTGCTTAGGACAGATGGCAGGAAAGCTGCTTCTGTGTAGGCAAATCATCACTTTGCTCCAACAGAATAAAAAACTTCCCATTGATTCTGACCATTAAATGTATTACAGTAGGAAACCTAAGAGGATATGATAACATCAACAGTCATCGAAAAGCCAGTTTAATGTTATTACAGTACTATGTCCTGAATGACTGGAAGTATCACATCTGTGCTTTTTGGATTCTTGCTGAGAAGGAAGCACATTGTTGAGCTTTCTAATGACTTCTCATTTCTCAAATGTGGTTTAGAGATACAATGAGGAATGCGGTCATCTGCCAAACAGGTGGAACAACTGCTGGTACACAGCCACCTTACCTTGCTGCCAAACTGGTAGAAAGGGGAACAACTTCCTGAAAATAAGGAAGAATTTTTAAAGAAAGAAGTTATAAACAGCAACAGTAGACCCCCATACTGTAAGAAGTTGTAGAACATGAATGTAGGCTAATTGTTTTGTTTGTCTGGGACCTTAAAATGAAGCCAGGGCAGTAAAACAAAGGTGTCATAAGAAATGAAAAGCAACTCAACTGGGAAATGCAGTTAGAAATCAAATGGTTTCCACAAAATTGGTTATATTTAAGTTTAGAAAGGGAACACTGCAGAAGGACAGTATAGTCTACATTGTACTAATAAAGTAAATTGTCTGTGAGTCACAGATGCAGATCTCTCAAAATGAGTTTATGAAATCCAGGATTTGTTTTCTGTGGGTTTTGTGGACCTAGTAGTAATACCTTGCAATTTTTGCTTGGGTGATAGATATATATATAAAAAAAAAAATCTATTTGAAGGTTGATGTCTGTTGTTATCTTTATGCTATCAATGTGAAAACTGAAGCATAACACCTTCATTTTCATTTATCCTATTTGGCAGACTAGTGTTTTAAAGTGGAACCCATTATGGTCACTTCATATGTTAGCATTTGTTTCAAGACACTTCTGTCCTGCTGCAGCTGGCATTCTGTGTTCTTTTATCATAGATTAAATTTGGGTCCAAAATCATTGCTCCAGAACATAAAGGAAAGCTGTAGCAAGACTCAGCAAAACCCAGTTTTTCCTGTACCCATTCCGGTGAAAAAACAAAGATTAGGGTCAACTGCCTGTTTCAGAAAAGAAAGTTGTTAAGATACATGATTTTATATGAAGATCACACACAGATTTTGCTAAAGTAAAAATTATGTTCACAATAACTGGAGATTTTTGACAGAGCTTCTCCAAAAAAATGTAGTCAATAATAAGAACATTCATTTTTGGAAGGAAAACATACCTCAGGACTTTTGCATTGAAAAAATAATGGAACCCAGTTGGAAGAAGATTCTAAATCAAATAATTTTGTTGCTTTCCTAGGAATACTTAATTTTAAAGACAAGACAGTAAAAATAGCTTTTGTTGGAGTATCAACATTCTGTTTTGTTTCTTCTGCATGACAACTAAAATTTCCTTTCTGATAATCCTTTCAGTTGCACAAAAGAAATCAATCACCCCTCACTGCAGCTAGTTATATTTCTAGGAATAAGTGAGACCCCATCACCTGAGAGGTGAGGTCTGAGATAAGGTGATGTGAGAACTGAGATAAGGAGGTGGCTCTATATCATTCTGTGTGAGTCCCAGGTGTCTGTGAGAGCCATTTGAAGCAATATAAAAGCCATAGAGCTGCAAAACATACTTTCTCAGGGAATGCTAGCTGCCACAGTATTTTTCAAGGTCCAGGTTTGTTCTCGTTTGTCCCAGTACAGCTTGACTGACTAGCAAACTGGTATGGAAAACTAAGAGAATGAGTTCCTTCCTTGCCTCCCGTTTGTTTGTGGAGTTGAATGGGCCAGAAGACTCATGCAGCTGTTTTGGTTTTGGTTTTGGTTTTTCCCCATTTAGAGCACTGTCTTGGGCTTTGCCACTAGGAAACTTAAAAACCAGCAATAATCTTGTTTTGCAGATTAAATGTGAACTATGTCTTTGGCTCATAGAGCTGTTCCTGTGCAATATCTTTAAGCAAAGTGAATGCTTTCCAGACAGTCTGCTTGTCCATGGTTCTTTCTCACCAGGGATAATAGGCAATCTTTACTACTAAAGATTTAATAAGTTTGAAATGCTCGACACTGACTATATGCAAGCTGTCCTAAGCAAATGTCATATTAACTGGTAAGAAATGCTGCCATTCATCTTTCATATAACTCCATGAAAGAAGCAACACCTGTATTGAGGAAAGAAAAAAAGTGGATGTTTCAATGAAAGGTCTAAAATATTTTACCTCCTTTAGTGAAATCTGTTCAGATACCCTGGTCTAAAAAATACTTTTTTAGAATGAGGGCTTCAGTTCTTGGGGATGCTATATATAAATTGCAAACCATATTTATTATGTTTTATTTTCCTTCCTTTAGCGGCCCCTAAAACCAACACTGAGAGCACTTCATCCAGCAGGCAGGTGAGTACTGAGGAGAGCAAGCTCACCATTCCTGCCTTGCCCAGCTGAACTTCTTGGGGTTTTAGCAGATTTCAGTGCAGCTTCAAACTGTATTAATCTGCCATTCTGAAACTTGCCTGGAAAATGTAGAGCAGCATTTCGATTAATAAATTTGGACTTAAGTTCTATCTAAGGAAAGCTGAGTAAGTAAACTACAGGTGCAGAGTAAATGTGCATAAATGCAAAGTGGATTACGTCTGCATATGGATGTTCTCAGTAAAGTGTAAATTGGCATATAGGTTAGTGATAATTAGGTGAGTGTAGTTGAGCCCTCATATAAGTCTTCTGCATTCCTGAGTGATAGCATTCCCATACACTTTTAAATGTGCACTGCTTTATCTTCATTTACCTTCTGCTTTAACTGAATTCCATTAATTTTCCTGTGTGTCACATGATGGACATAAATTTACATTGATTGAAATTACTCTTTGTGGACAAAGCCATGCATTTCCCATGCCCTATGAAAATCTGTTTATTTCACATACCCCACTGAATTATTATATGGTGGCTTTAAACACCTTTTAAAATAGTATAGAGAAAAGGGCTGACACTTTGAAAAGCCTTTGCTGGCTGAGCAAAATTATGCTGGAGAACTAGGATTTGCATCAGTCTGCGGATGTTTGTTTAAACTAAAACTGGTTAGATCTGCAGAATAATTGTAGCAAATAAAATGTGAAGTGCCCTGACAACATAATCTGTGATTTGTTTTTGCATCAGTTTTCTGCAAAGACTTGATTTTGATTTTCCTAATAACACCATTGTATGTCATTCCTGGAGTTTTGGCTACTTAAGCCATTCAGATCTATACAAAAGCAGGTATTTTAAATCAAGGAAAGGTACACGTTGAAAAGGAGAGAGTCAAGTGGAAGCTCAGATCAAATGGTTAAAAAATGGTTTCTCATTTGTGTGTGTCTATTTTTATAATCATTAATCCTAAACATTCCGTTTTGTGGAGGACATGGGCACAACTTCCTTGAACTTTTGCCTGGTTCCAAAGAAGGACTTGTGAGTTTGCCAGTTACTTGAATGGTCTAAGAAAAGAATCCTCACAGAATCACAGAATCATCTAGGTTGGAAAGGATCTTGAAGATCATCCAGTCTAACCGTTAACCTAACACTCACAGTTCCCAACTACACCAGATCCCTCCGCGCTATGTCGACACTACTGTTAAACACCTCCTCCACCACCTCCCTGGGCAGCCCATTCCAAAGCCTAACCACCCCTTCTGGAAAGAAATGCTTCCTAATATCCAGTCTAAACCTTCCCTGGCGCAACATGAGGCCATTCCCTCTTGTCCTGTTGCTTATTACTTGCTTCAAGAGACTCATCCCCAGCTCTCTGCAACCTCCTTTCAGGGAGCTGTAGAGGGCGATGAGGTCTCCCCTCAGCCTCCTCTTCTCCAGACTAAACACCCCCAGTTCCCTCAGCCGCTCCTCGTACGACCTGTGCTCCAGACCCTGCACCAGCTCCGTTGCCCTTCTCTGGACACGCTCGAGTCATTCAATGTCCTTTTTGTAGTGAGGGGCCCAAAACTGAACACAGGAATCGAGGTGCGGCCTCACCAGTGCCGAGTGCAGGGGTCAGATCCCTTCCCTGTCCCTGCTGGCCACGCTATTGCTGACACAAGCCAGGATGCCATTGGCCTTCTTGGCCCCCTGGGCACACTGCTGGCTCCTGTTCAGCCGGCTGTCAATCAGCACCCCCAGGTCCCTCTCTGACTGGCAGCTCTCCAGCCACTCCTCCCCAAGCCTGTAGCTCTGCTGGGGGTTGTTGTGGCCCAAGGGCAGCCCCTGGCATTTGGCCTTATTGAATCTCCTACAGTCTGAAACTCATACATCATCTTTATACCATTCTTGCCTCAGTTTAATATTAGTTAGAGGAACTAAATTATTAATGCCCACAAAAGCATGAGTAAATGATGTACTGTTTTTTAAAATATTAATATAAACATATTATAAGAACAGCTCAGGTAACTCTGCAGCTGGGAAAATAAGAATTTGGTTAAAAATATTCCAAAAACATAGTTGTGGTTAATATATTCCTATCTATCAGAAAACTAGATTAATTTGTTAAAAACCAAACTCAAGGTGAACCTTCCCACAAGCCGAAAGAAATCTTCTCTCATTGCTGCTAGTCAGTCTGCTACTTGCTTTATTTCTGATTTTTTTGATGTTAGGTTCACACTTCCTAAGGCAAGCTCAACATTGGTTTTGGGTTCTACCAGAGACCTCCTACATACTTTGATGGAATATAAAATATTCTCACAGCTAGGGGGATGTGATAAGTTTCTGTTTGTTTAAACAAATATTTGTGGTCTTAACTTTTCAAATTCCCCCACAAATTACTTACGCTTTAAACAAGGCAGCCTGAAAACAATTACTCTGTCGGAACTCAAAAACATTCAAAGGGGTTATTTTAATTATATAATGTCAATTACTGGCACACGTGCATTACACTTGAAGCATGACAAGCCCTCTCCCCTTTCTTGTAATCAGATCCTGACTTGCAGAATGTGTAATAAAAGTGTCTTAGAGAGTCTATGTTTTTTAATTTTATCCAATAATTTTGCTGACTCAGCACCAATTATTTTAAAAGCTGTTGCTGACAAATGATAGCCTTGAATTAAGGCTGGCTCAGCAAACCATCTGTTGGCAGTTTCATGCTTAAACAATACAAGGCTTCAAATGCAGAA
This sequence comes from Athene noctua, assembly GCF_965140245.1. Classification (NCBI taxonomy): domain Eukaryota; kingdom Metazoa; phylum Chordata; class Aves; order Strigiformes; family Strigidae; genus Athene; species Athene noctua. The sequence continues at coordinate 81,290,208 of NC_134037.1, forward strand.
GGTGGCTTTCATCACAAAAACTTTTACTTGAAAGGAAGTTACTGAAAAGCAACCGGGCTGGGTAGGATCTACTCAAAGGAAACCACCCATCTAAGAAGTGATCAGGTTTGCATCAGGAGATGGGCACTCAAGAGCTCATTTTCTACTAGTTTATTGCAGCAGTTCAGTTATATATATATGTTTATGTGTGCTTAGGCATGTATTCATGAATGGTTTTTTTTACATATGTGCACATCTGTATGTGTATATGCACATACAAGCTTACTGAAAGCAAGCAGATACAGATATGTGTATTAATGTGCTAACTGTGGTTGCTCTAAAAGAGGTCAAATACATGCTGGATCTGACAGAACTGGGGTAGTGGCCAGGTATATTTCCCTTGCTCAGCTCCACCCTGTCCAACAAACATACACATACACATACACACACTGTCAATGAGACCCAGAGGGTCTTTTGCAGCCTAGCAAAAAGTTTACAAGGAAACTATAGATTGTTCATAAGACTTTGGCGAGCAGCCCATTCCTTATACATCACATACCATAGAAAGGTATATTGCACCAGGGACTTGCCCAGGCAGTTGCTAAAACTGTGTGTTTGACAGGTATAGATTTAAAGAGGCTGTAGGTAAGAAATAGTAAAGATGTTGCTCCTATCCTTGTTCGTAGATGCTATGAAGGACTACAGGGCAGGGATTTTTTTATTCCCCATATGTATTTGTGCAGAACTCTTGTTCTGATAGTGGCATGTGGACACTGCTGAAAAATAGAGATAAATGTTTATACTTGATTACCTGAAAACATCATTAATAATGAAAATTTTTTCAACTTTCTTTCAGCAAGTTTCTAAGAAGCAAGGGTGAACGGCTTATGATCCAAGGCAGATCTCTGACATGTGGGAGATTTCCTCACCAAAAGGCAATAAAAACAACTGTAGTATTTGCACTTTGTACTTAAAAATGTAAATTCACTTTGTAGAAATGAAATATTTAAACAGACTTTTTTTTTTTTTTTTTTTTTAATCTGTGAAAATGTAATGGCTAGTTTTGGAAAATTAACACATACAATGTATGTGTATTCATTTGTTGTCTGAAATATGTAAAACATGTTGAAGATGTAAAAGTTTGCATTTAAACAATTTTTTTTTTTTTTTTTAAATAGCTTTTTGGCAAACAGTAGCATAGAAACCTGATCCTATGTATATTGGTTTCAATAGTATGCCTTGTTTTTCTTAACCAATAATGTCATTTAAGTAGAGTTATTCTGAAAAGTCTACTGTATTTTCAATTTTGTCCAGGCAGTGTTGGATGTTTCAGGCTTGCAGGACTGAAGGAAGTGTGTAAATTGCTGTTTACTTGGGTTTGCAGTTTTTAACTGAACAGATTTTTCATCGGTGGCAATATTTTTATTTCATTTTGTTTTCATTGTTATTATGATGCTTTCCAAAGATCATGCAATAAGAATGCAACCACTAATGGATTCAAAACAGTTATTCTACAGTTGGGAAACTTGTAGAAAAATGTATCCTTTTATCCATTTTTGAGATGCTTTCCATTATAAGTTTTGGTAGAATTTTTTCCCCTGTTTGTTTTCACTTGGGTTATAAATACAGCAAGACAACAAGGAGTAAGGTGGATTGTAATATCATTCCAGTCTGGTTCAACCTGGGCCTAAAATCATGCTTCCAAGGACAGTGCAGAGTTTATATGGGTCAGAATTGTAAATCTAAACTATAAAGAGACAAGGAAGGTTAAACAGATTGTTCAACCTTTTCTTCCCCTACACCTGGCTGCCCCCATCAACTCTTTGTTTTGCCTCAGGGTCCACTAGAGGTAAAGCTGAACAAATTGTGAGTGGTTGACATCAAGAAGGGCTACTCACGTCGCCGCTGCCTGAGGCTTTTTCCTTGCTGTCTGAAAGAAGTTCTTGCAAGTTTTCATGCCTTCTCTGTCATTTTCCCCCCAGTGCTTTTCTGTATTTGTGCCATAGGGGAATAAGAACTTGTGGAGGTGAATTTAGAGCAGAGGATCCAAGTAAAAAAGGTTCATGTCTTGAACAACTGTGAGTTACAAGCAGTTGGGTTGATCGAGGCAGTGGTAGATGGACTTCTGGCCTCTAGGAGCTGACATGAAAAGGCAGGAATGTTGCAACAAGCAGTGATTTCATGATGGTTTGTTTAAATAACGTGTGGGATCTGACATGTGACCAGCTAATCACAGTAGCACCCTGTCTTGAGCTTGTACCTGGAAAAGCTTTTTTGCAAATAAAAATATTTCATTTCAATTTCAACATATGCTGAAGTGATAGGAAACACTGTATGCAGTGGAATTGTACCCCAGAAGTTGTGTACTCTAAGTTTTGGCAGCAGGAGGAACCAAGATGCAACGTGTGTGTTATCTTGTATTTTTGTTTAAAAAAGTATTTTTTATTCTTTTATACTGTTAAACTTTGAATTTAATCTTCTTTATAGATTAAAGATCAGTATGTTATCAAACTATGCTGGTGGTTTTTCTTCAGCAACACAGGTGATAGCCATGTTTGGAAGCAGGTACACACAGTGGTGACTTCACCATTGTGTTGAGTTTACAAGAAACCTCATGACCTCACATTGTGTCCTCCTTCTTTTTTTCCCTTGTCCCTTTATTGAATTTTCTCCTAAGGTCGTTCATGCCTTATTCATACCATTGCTTTCTTAAAGATGTGATTCTGAGGCCGGATCCTTTGTTGCTATTACCTCCATGTAGCTTCAGCTTGGTCTCTGGCCTCTTCTCAACAAAGTGCAATGTAGCATAGATAGAGTGGGAGAGTGAGCTGCTGGACAACTTTCAACCTGACTGGAAACAATCAGAAGAGAGAGGCAAACCCTAAGAATACTGAGCACTTGATTAGGTGGGCACAATATGGTTAATAGCAATGATTTCTAAGAAACATCTAATTCCATCACTGTGACCTTTGGAGACAATATAAATGTAAGCAATCAAATGTTTTGCCATGCCCATGGTTTGAAATGGCAGCCCATTTAAACTGAGAGGGTGTTTGAGGAGGAAGATTTGGACTAGCAACTTGGCTATGTAATGAGTAGCCTTAAACGCTTATCACAACACGAACAAAAGCTACAGGTGTTCTCTTAGGTATCCAAAGACTTCTACAACATAGAATCATTAAATGACTCTACAGTGACTGAAATATGAGGTATTTCATCTTTATACATATTTCTTTGTCATCACATTTATGGTTCATTTCAATTTCTAGACATTACAGCACTTTGTTATAAGCAGTACTGAGTTCTTATAGTTCCGGTGAGAGTCCAGATTGAAAACCTGCTAAATTCACCTTGGGTTCCTGTATCTCCCGTATATCCACAGGATAGTTAAACTTGGATAAATCTTGGCCCTTCTAGTTGTAACCAAGCATGGCCTTGATACCAAAAAAGAATCCATGTGGATAGGCCCTTAGGCTCACACTACAGTACCAGAGTTTATTTAGTTCCACAGTAATTAATTAGTTCTAGTTTTTATCCTATTCCATGTGGAACAATTTAGTTTCAATTCTGTTCTTATTGAAAGCACAACTTATATTCTGCTTCTCATTGACCAGTATTTGTTCTAGTTCCAGCTATTGCTGAACAGATTTATTTAGAGCTTTTATAAAGTTGTAAGTAGAAGACTATTAAGTTTTAAAAATGTGTATGTATTCAATGATTTGTCCAGCCTGTTACAACGTCCATTAGTCAACAGGCCACACAGTGAAAAATGTTCCATGTTTTGTCAACACTTTATTTAACTTTCTTGTCTTGTTCCCAGCCCTACAAGTAGGCCAACTTCATAGTTCCAGTTTTACCAAAATCACTTGATTCTCAGTCTTCTCCTAGTCTAACAAGATGCCTAAATTTCAGATACTCATTTTGCAGAACTGGGACCTAGATGATTGCTTGGAATGACAATTTTTCTTGCTAATGTCATTTCAGATAATAAGAGAGCAAAAAAGCATTAGTTCATGTAAGTGTAAGGGAGAAGACTGCATATAAATCAAGGAATATGCTGTACTGTTCTCATTTGGACCAGGATTTTGCTCTTCATAAGTGTGCCATAAGTCAATGGAGAAAGCAGGCATTCCTAGAAAGCTGGAAGAAGAAACAAAAATATAGATTACATCATTAAAGACATTTAAGTGTGTCCAAGATTTGACAGATTTAATTAATATTTTCCTTTTACAATAGTAATAAAAGATGGATTAATAGAGGTTAAGAAGTCTTCCCTGGCAAAGATAATTTAATTTCCCCTTTTAAATATTTACACTAGCATATTATATAACTAGGTTATAGAAACTAGTGTAAAAGAGTCTTTAATGAAGAAAGTGAAAGGTTTATTACTTTTGTTTTCTTTAGGATGGCAATTTTATGTCATTTTGGAGTAACTACTTTGACATTAAATAACAATCAACTAAGTTTATTGATGTCTGAAATATTAGAATTACTATAGTAAACTGCTGATACAAGCTGTACTCTTTGTCCCATTTACTTGTTTCAGTTCAAGTTTTATAAGTTAAAATACGCCCTTTGTTTAAAAAGCATAAATAATACATGTTGGGTTTTTTTTCTTTAAACAAAAGCTCATGTGGAAAACATTGAGAACAACACATTTCTCTAGAACATCCAAAGAGGGGGGTGGCAGGGAGAGAAGTCTGTTTTTTATCTAGGTTAGCCATAGAAATATATGCAATATTCTGCCTTTCCTACATTCACCTTCCCTATTTTGTCATCCGTTTTGTCCTCTGACTAATGTCACTGCTGGTATACGAAGCCTATTGAAAGGGAAGATAGCAAAATGAGAGTCCATTCTGTGCATGTGAACAATCTTTTCCATAACATACAGTCATCTGAGGCGTCCTTTCCCTGGAGACTCTCTTTACCTTTGACATCAGTTCAATACATAGGATTGCTTGCTTTTTATCGAATACAGAATTTTTCTTTGCACAGGCATGGAATCCATTCTTGGCTAAATGGGTACTTTATGAGGAAAAATCACTCATATAGGACTAGCACAGTCTATGAAACTGTAGATGGAAGGCTGCAATTTTGTATTACATCATCAATAAAAGTTTATAAAGATTTATAAAGCCCACTCAGTACCTGCAGAACATCCATGAAGATGACTATATCTGTGCTAAGTAGTCAGTCAGAAAAAAAAGAAAGTAATGAATGAACTTTTAATTGACAAATATTGTTTTCACTAAACCATGATTGACCAATTTCATGCAATTGAGGGTTTCCATGAAATTTCACTTTTTAAAGTATTTTTTGTTTAGTGGTTATTTTTTTGTTATTGTTGAAACTTATTTTCCTTTATCTAAAAAGCATGAAATATTAACACTGAAAAGGGGCATTTTTACACCATTTTTATCTCAAAATCAGATATTATGAAAGGTAGCAGTGTTCTTGCTCTTTCCCAACTTTTTTTAAAAAACCAAATTTATTTGAAAGAAGTCAGGTTTCTGAACATTAATTTGTCATACTTCATCTGAGTCTCATTTTACGGTCTTTGAGTACCTGCATAAGGCTAACCCTGCATAAGGCAAAGAAATACTGCAATTTCATTTAACAGGACTGGAGCTTGACAAGCTGATGGACCATGAAGAAAACTGCAGTATGGGCAAAGGTATTTATACTAGTTTGTATCTATGCAGCACAGCTGAAACAGTGTGAATTAATGACATGCAGAAATAATATAGGGCATTTTTCCAGCTTGCAAAACAAGCCTTCCATGGGACTGAATGCAAACACCCTCAAACCTAAAATAATATCCTAGTGCATCTCTTTTACCAGTCATTTCACTCAAAGGATGATGTGTGCCAAACCCCACTTTGACCACTACCTGAGGAGCAGCTCTAGCTCTGTTGGCATGTAGCTCCCCAAGTGGTCTTCCTGAACCCACAGCTTGGTTTCAGTCTTCCGAGACCCCGGGCTGGGATACCTGTGGGACCAAGGCCAGAACAAAGAACATAAGAAAAACCGCCGTGATAGATACTGTAAATTACAGGGTATTACTCCATAGCTCAGACTTTTTACCCTGGTGGGCTGTGATCCACTGAAAACTCCTGCCTTGTATCATCAATGACAAACCTTAACTTCTTGCTTCTTAATACATCAAATCCATACTCAGAGTGACAGACTGTTGTACTTGACTGAGTGGGAATCAATGCAAGTCTCAGCTAAGGAGTATTTGAGAAATACTGTGACCCCTCAACAGACACATATGCCTAGTTAACTCCCACCTAACAATTCCTCTTTCTGCTCAGCACCATATGATGGAGCAGTGTCTGCACACATCAGCTCTTTAATGCTCTGCAGATGGGGGGTGTGTTTCTCTCAGTCTGTAGTGTATTTCTTTGTGTTGAACTCATCACTGAGGGAGGAAACTTGTTCTCTAGACTATCTCTTGCTGTTATCCCAGGAGCATGAATTGTATTCTTGCTGCTTTGCATAGGTTTCAAGAAATATTTTGCAAGACAAAATATATGAAGGATGAGATGCTGAGGTGGGAGAAAAAAAAAAAAAAAAGCAAGCTGTTTAAAAAAGACTAATTAGAAAAAAGGAGAGAGAGAAGAAAAAAATGAAGTAGAGGAACAGATAGATGAGATGAGTGAAAGGATGATCATGGAGAGACCACAGGGGAACTGAAGGGGGTGGCCAGAGCTCTGTGCTAAAGCCACATGTGGGAGGGAAGGAGGAGCAAACAAAGAGACAGAACAAGTAAGAAAGGAGAGATAACAGATAGAAATGGGAGGAGAGGGTAAATGAGGAATGACAGAGGAAAGAGGAATCAAACAAAGCAAGGATAGGAATGTTAAAGAGAGAAACAGAACAGCCCATAAGACTTCCGTAAGGAGGAAAAGTCTGAGGGGCCCAGGAGAGAAAAAGAACAGAGGGACACAGGTAAAAAGGAGACCCCCAAATTCCCTCTTCCTGGGCACAGCATTGCTCTCACACAGCATCACTTTCTGACCTATACAAGAGGTCCAGCCTGCCCTTGGATTTCTTCCCTGTCCATGCAGAAGGTCTGAATTCAGACCTCTGTATCCCAGTGGCTCCAGCACTTTGCTCCAACAGATATTTGTTTTCATGGCCAGTCCCAAGGTTTCCTTTATATCCAGGAAGTCTAAGCAACATTTAATGAAAATGTGGAAGCAGAAACCAGCATATTTCTAAATTAAGAGCAGATTTGAGCAGGATGAGGAAATCTGAACCACAACAAAGATAAATTTCCTTTTGTATTTCTTATTCAGTAAAGATGCAAGCAAAGTGTAATTAGATTTTTTTTTTAAGTTTTTTTATTTCATTCGTTGCACCAATAGATCCTCCGCAGGCTTGGCTGATACCCTACAGTTAAACCTTTTCTTTAATCAACACACTGATGGCAAAGGATTACAAGAGAGTGCTGGTCTCATTGTCTTTTTTTGTGGTTGCCTTTATGTTCACTCTAGGAGTGGCTAAAAAATAATTATTTAAATACTTCTCAAAATATTTAATCTTTAATCTAAAGGTTTATATCTCTGTGTGTGAGAGAAAAAGGCATAGAAACAGATTGCAAGAAAGATGTTCAAAAAAACTTCGGAGCCTATGGAACATATCACAGGTTCAGATTAGAACTATTTTCACAGAATCACAGAATCATTCAGGTTGGAAGAGACCCTTGGGATTGAGTCCAACCATCAGCCCTGCTCTACAAAGTTCTCCCCTACACCATATCCCCCAGCAACACTTCAAGGCAACAAATGTTGTGATGACATGATAACAAGAAGTTTGACTTCATTAGCCTTGAAAAATCATCCAGAAAATGACTTGGAAAATAGCTAATGACAAGAAATTCTTCACGCTTTAGATTTTCAGTGGTACAGTAGAGAAGGTAAAGGAACAAGTTCATCGTGTGTTGTCCTAATGCAAATAGCAAACTGACATAGGCTGGGCCAGCTCTCAGGAGAGTCTGGAAAGCAGCTTCACCTGGGCACAGCTGGGAGAGAGGGAGAGAGTCAGCTACATGTCCATGTAGAGCTTGGAGGAGGATGGTGAAGAGGGACCAGTTGAAAAGTAGGAGGCTGACCCTGAGGGTGCCCGGACAACCTGTCTTACAACCAGTGCCTGCTGCACCACTTAAAGCTCAGAGACATTTAACAGTCCGGAACCTATCCTGGCAGTAAGTAGCATAGCCAGTTCCTGTTGTGGTTGAGGACAGCTGCTGCCTGGAAGGCTTTCACATTAAGCCGAGGCAGTACAGCTATAAAATGCAAGAAAATGACAACTGGCACAGATTTACTGGTTGCTTGCATTGCATGCTGGGGAGGGGTGTGTGTATGAAAGAAAGACTGTGTTAAACTCTGAAGTCTTTGCTCTTTTTTACTTTTTAAAGTAGAAGAAAAGGATCATTATCTCCTGAAATTTGTGACATGAAACTTCCCAGGTCTCAGCATCCTCTTCACAGTGAGAAACAGGGATCAAGGCACCAGTATGAGCCAGGTGTCTCCGTGAAGAGATGGTCCAAATGCCACAGCTGTTTAGTCAGAAGCATTTTAACGAGAAGCTAAACATGTAGATGAATACCGGAGCATCGACTCAATCATCACATATCCTGCCTCTCCCCCCTTTTTTCTCTTTTAATTTTCAACATCACTTTTGATGATCTGGCTTAAGAAATTGATCATTATGGCTTGAGCCGTAGAAATGAAACAGTAAGTTTCAGAGATGTTTTCCCTTACAGATCTTACTTTAGTTTGTATTGTTCATATATGTCTTGTCACAGAGGAGAAACCAGTAATGGGTACTTCAGTAGCCTTGCTTGATTACAACTGTTAGTGTATCATTTATTTTATTATTTTATCTTTTTTTGTTGTTGTTGTTGTTCCTCGTGGGCTTGAAACAGTCTTTCACACCATGAGCCATCGCACTTGTACCAATTTCTCTGTATATTAAATAGTGTCGCCAGTCTTCTGGACAATAGAAAACACAGTTAAGAGACCTAACAGGATAGATCATGCAGTATCAGTATATTGGTGACAATGCTTCGCTGATGGCATTTTCACATTTTGTTCATCATGCATTTAGGTTACATTTAACTTCCATCATAATTCTATTAATTGCTACTTTTAAAATAAGAAACAATGAAAAGAAAAATATCCATCTATTTTAGGAAAAACATAATTAAAGTCTGCCAGAAAACTCATTATATCAGGTTTATTAACGTTTATCATCTTTTACATGCATTTCATGAGCAAAATTCAGCTTGTGCTGACACCTATTACATGGTTCTGTCATGCTACAGGATTTCACAAGAGTTTCCCATTGCTTGAGTGTCTGCCACAAATGTAAGGGAGTTGACTGTTTTCATCCTAACCCCCATGTGGTCATAGTATATCACAAAACTATGAGATAATTGGATGTAGCTGACAGCCTTTGTTTTGAAGATAGCAAGGAGTGGAATACAAATGATCCAGGTGGAAGTGCAAAGGCAAAACTACATGTGGAAACTTGTAAAATGCCTTCTTGTGCTATTCTTAAACTTGCCTTTTGATGAACTTTCAACTCAGTTTTTAAAGAACAACATTTATTAGATAGTGAAGTATTATACATTTGCTACAGGAAAATGCATACAGATGTTTCTGCATATAAAGATAATGCACTCTGTCTAATATCCTTAGTGAATTGCCTCCAATAAACACTCAGTGCTGTGGTTAATAACATAACCTATGTTTATTCTGACAGCCTAACATGCAGGGAGATTTCTGTTCCCACATAAAGATCCCTACCTTTCTCTAAAATGCTGTGTAGACCAGCTGTGCTCTGGTTCCCTGGGAGCATTAAGCCAGTGTTCAAGACCAGAGCCTGGGACTCTAATGAGCACAGTGTGTATTTAAAGAGTAAGCCAGATTTGAGAGGGGACTGGAAGCATCACTTTATCATGTCTCGCTCCTGTCAGAGTCAACATACAAATGCTCTCACAGGTAGTGAGTTAAGGTGCTCCGAAATACAAGTATGCCCAGTTCCTTGGAACCGGGGGCTAAGAGTATAATGATTGAGGCTGTGAGCTAACGTGTTTGCGAAGTGCTGCTACCATTTCCCCTTCCACCTCAGCCTACAGTGCAGTGAGTGTGCTACCCTGTGATACTCCATTCACTCTGGAGTCTCTCCTAATGCTCTTTGCCTTAAAAATCTGTCAGGAGGGTGCTGCTAGATGGGCTAAATGCACATCTGGTCAGGTGCCAGGTTTAAATGTCGTGCTTGGGTCCATTTCAAAGCAGGACTCCAGTACTGTTGCTTCAGATCCTGGCTTTGTGCGCTCAGACACTGAGCGAGACTCCAGACAAGCCCCAGCATGAGCCACCCTTACAAAACTGTGCCAGGCTCAGAGCAGCCTTTCCATCAGGCTTAATAAGTATGGACATGAACAAACAGATGAAACAGATGGGACCTACTCTGTATTGCAGGACTGTGCAAGGACTGTCTTCCATGAGCAGGGAGGAGAAGTGGTCATTTGCCAGCACAAATTTAGGGCAACCATTAGTTCAATTTTAATTCACACTAAGACAAGGGCATAGTTGGCCCCAGATGCAAAGAAATGTATCTGTGCTTATTGGCTGACTTCCTGAGTAATGTAGAGTATGTGTATCCAAGATAGGGATTTCAAAAACAAGGTAATGCTGCTTTTATGGACCAGATATATTTTTTTAAGTTTAATTTTATTTTCTCTCATGGGTGAACCTAGGATCAAAGATTCTAATGTGTAATCCAGACATATGTACTGATGTAGTGGTTTAGGCCATCATCAGAAGGAAAAAAATGTTGATCATGTATTGTGAAAAGGCAGCAAATTGTAAGTTTTAGAATAAGGGATCTTGAGAAAGTTGAGTTAGAAGGAAGTGCATAATCTAAAATTTAAGGGTCAGTCAGCAAATTAGGTTTATCCACTCTTTCTAATAGTGGATAAAATCTGTCCTGCTGAACAGAGCCACAGAGGTTATATGCAGTGTTTATGTCCTCATTGATTTTTGCCATCCTTGTACAAGTCTTCTGAGAACCTGTTTCCAGTAACAGAACAACATTGGCAGCCCAAGCTATACACACATATGTTTCCAGGAGCATGGCAAATCTGCGGTTTGCATCACAAACTCAGTTGCACATGTTATAGAAAGTCTTGGGCACTGATTCTGAAGGGAAAAAAAAAAAAAAAAAGAAAAAAAAAAGAGGTTGTTTTATAATGGTTTTCAGGTTTAATTTAGTTAGTTGCTCCGAAAACAGTTTTATACTGAAATTCTCAGCAGAAGTAGAGAGACTGAAGGCTCACCATAAATCTTTTTGACTGCATAGAGCTATTGTCATGTTTGTGGTGAATAGCAAACTTGTCCCCACAAAGCTATACACAAGTTCTGGTCAGATTTGACAAAGGGTGTTGGCCATCAGAAGATGGAAAAAAAAATATTTTCAGAAAATAAAAATGAAGGACAATTAATGTATGTCTCAGCTGACTTGAAGCAAGTTTTGTTTGTCTGCCTGACACGCGCATACATCACAGGGAGATTCATGTTTGGTTATATTTTTCTCTTGTGGTTTTGGAAAAAACAAAATACAAGATATATAGCAGCAAGTTCTAGGTAATTTTCCAGGTCATGAACAGGGGTGAAACCTGAGATGTGCAAAACACTAGAAATTATTTCAAACAGGATTTTGCGTGGAAACACATAGAAAAATATATGAAGCAGGTATAGTTAAGTCCAACACCTCCAACACTGCACAGGGGGTTCATGAGATTGGAGACCAATGTCCTTGCGCCAGCAGGTATGAAAGCATATTATACATTTGCGACTTTATAGTAAGCAATTCCATATACTTCACCAGACTGATAACTCAAATACGGATTCAGGCAGTACCATTCTTCATGGAAAAATAGTGAATGGAATTTAATTTCATTGTAATGTTCTTAGGACAACTGCTATTTTTTCATAGGCATTTTATGCAGGTATTTTTGAAATTTCTTTGTTAGATCAATTTCTCTCCCATTTTTCTCAGCTTGTCTTTTCATTCAGGGATAAACTATCCTATTAATTTGTTAATGCAAGGAACAGGACAACAGACTCCTAAAATAGTAGTTCCTAATCTTTTACAGTTTGTAAATACTCTAATGTTTTGCAAAGGAGGTGCTTTCTCTGGTTGAGGCGATTCAAGGTTCTGACAGTAGATATTTTTTGACAATGTTTTGTGGATTGCTTAGAAACAGTCCATGGACTGAGCACATACACATCCCGGTTGGAGACTACCACTGTAGACAGAGAATAATGGTAGTATGGATGCTACACATGAATCCACTACAACTCATATTCATCTGCTAATGCTTATTCTTGCACCCTGGAAAATAATCCGTTCTGCCACACGGTCTATTGGAAAATCAGATTTCTCCCAGTCTGCAAATTAGCAGATACTGTAGCCTGGTAAATTTGCTGGTTTGTGTTTTGGTATCTGTAGCAGCACTGCTGATTGCCTAGATTACAGTGTACTTATATGTCATTTTGAATCTATCTCTGGACACATGTAATGAAATGAAGAATTACTCAGAGCTCTAGAGACCAACCACTTCATCAAATAGCATCACTGCAGATCCCAAACACAGAGATGTGCAAAGCAAATATCACCAGGTTCCTCTGTATTTCTCCATATTTGCTGAAAGTTTGTCATAGCCAAATGTTTAGCTAGTAATTATATAGTCAGGATGTGGGGAAGACTTTCCATATGCTTCTGTGGGGACAGAATTTCACTTCTTAAATCAGGGTTGGTGTATCCCTGAAGATATTCACTGACTCAGCCAGAATGCTGATCCTGGAGCAGTAGTAACTGAGTAAGGGTCGATGTAGATCCCTACGACAGGAAGTCAGACTGTGGATTATGCGGTTCTTGGCTTTCACAGCTTGTGAATTTCAAAATACACACGTAATACAGAGGAAGAATGGTAAAGTACCTTTAATGCCACTCATTTGAAATAAACTCTTCAACATAACTTTTAATTAGAGGTGCCATTAACTTGTAGGACTTGGATCTACCAAACTTTGCTGAAGTTTGCTTTCCAGGGGGAAATACTGGCTCCAATGTTTAGTTTCAGGCATGCTTCTTTAGATTTAATTTTTATTTCATCCTCTCTTTAAAATGAATAAAGATCAAAAGTTTGCACATTACTGTGCTATTTAGTTGTTACCAAAGCCCAGTGGCATTTTTTTCCTCGTTAGCTGAAATCTAGAGGTGGGAAAAACAAATACTGGCCATTCTTGTGTTGTCCCAGACTGTGAATCTTAGGTTTGCTTCTCATTTTATCTGCCTTTGCGCAGTGAGATGTAACTGTGTTGGGATGAAAGCTTTGAGAGACTGGCCTGGGACCCACAGATCAACAGAAACAGAGTTAGCCAAAGCAAATGCTTGTTCCCCTGCTCCCTGTTCATAAGCAATTAGGGTTGCCCTGAACCCTACTGAGAGATACCCATCACTGCAACTCAACAAACCAAGCAGAAATTTACTGAAGCAATTGCAAAGTGAGACACTCTGGGAAGGGCTTGCCCCTTTAAACCGTTGAGATCCTACATGTGGACTCAGGCATGTGTGTCTAGCTGGGAATCTCACCCCACATCTTACATTAACTTGTTTATGCATTTCCCAGGAATGCAAAGAGGTCGTAACATTTGATGGAGAAGTTTAAACAAGTTTCATTAAACTAATTATACAAATAGACATAGAACCAGGTAAATACTGGAGAGAGGCTTATAAAAAAATGAGTATTTCTATAAGCAGTGGATAGGGCCTGATTTCTGATGATTCAACATGTGTGACTGAATTGATCTAATAAGATACAACTTTAAAGAGACCTGTGGAAACAAATCTTGAAGATCCTCCTCCTTTGTCCTGAAATTGTCTGAGGAGTTCAAAATTTATTGGGAGTTCAGAATTCATTTGGAATACATATAAACACATCACACTTGCTTAGGACACCTGGCTAACAATTCATAGAAAGGAACAAAAAGTTTAAAACTTGAACACTTTAAAACAACTATGTAAAGACATGTTGTGATGTTCAGGTTTTCTAACCATTTCTACAAAAGTCATGATTGAGCGCTCTAAAAAAAGTCTCTTCTTGTGGTGCAGAGCACCATAAATATGAATTCTTTTCTGAAAGCATAACTCGCATTCACTGATTGATTTTATAGCAAAATATCAAAGTTCAGCTAACCAGAGAGTGCTGATAACAGCATCTTTCAAATCTTTCCTCCAGATGAAACATCTGTCCCCCCGCTGTTGTCCCAGTGCCTATAAAATACACCATCACTAGCTCACAAAGGACTTTTATTGTGTAAAATGAAACCAGAAGTCTGTTGTGGTTTAGATTATTGTTTCATTTATTAAAATTAAGCATATTTTTCCAAACAGGAATAATAAGTAAGAGCTGGTTTGTGCACCATACCCAAGCTTACCCTTAGTGCTGTAGCGGGATAGTAACACAGCAGTTCTTCAGAATTCAGTCTGTGTTCAAGCTGCTCAGGATCTTATTATTTTGAAACATCAGAATTACAGAGGTGTTTGTAATGATTACTTAGAAACTCTGAAATAAATGTGCTGTTCTAAAGGAAAACTTTGTTATCGGTCTTTGGCTAAAAGCAATCATATACTGTTCAAGTGGCTATGTATTTTTCCTAACCAATAATAACATACCATGTCTTACCTTTCATCTGATATACAATGATCAGTTTAGGCTAGTAAAATATCCCTTCCTGGTTTTGTTCAATGCAACTTTTACAAACTTCTTGCATGGTTATTTTGGAGCCTTTGTGTTTCTCTTTTTTACTCTTAAAAATATAGAAACTGTCACTAGTATGAGCTTCTTCAGTGTTAAAACTCCAAAGACGAGTGTGTCCCAGATGTGTACTTTCTATATACATCATCTGAAGGAACATCCTTGTATCCAGCTGTTTGATGGAATATCTCATTCCCCTCCCATGGCAGCAGTGGTGTCAAGGCACAGGGCTTCCTTGGAGAGGTTTTAACCATCTCAGCAGCAGTACGTTGTTACTGTCATACTGTGAAGAATTATAAGAGGAGCACAAGATACCTAATTTTACTAACTTTCATGGAGCCAAGTCTTTTGTTCACATCTACAAATTTATACTGTGTTACATCCAGAAGAGTCAGAATTATTCTCTGTCTGAGGCTTAAGGATTTCAGGAATGACAGGAGGGAAATGAACAGCTTTGATCTCATGAGAATCCATAGGGGTTTAATGAGGACTTAAACATAGCTCTTCCACCTGGCCCTGTAGAGAACTGAGTTTCAGCTTGTGAACTAAATGCCTTAATCTTGTGCTAATTGTCTTGTTTAGTACAGAAGATGATCACTGGTTTCTGTGGGAGTGAGATCTAGCTTCTAATCCTGCCATTGTTAATTATGAAATGAACTCATGAGGGAGTTGGCTGGATGTAGCATTTTTGTGCTTCAGCTACAGCACCTCACAAGCAACTTCCATGTTTACTTCTGGTATGTTAATCTGTAAACAGTTCTAGATAACAATCTCTTCTCACATCTTGTTAGGCTAGTGGAAATTACTGTTTTCCTTCCATCCCTTGGACCTGAAAAATCAAGGAACATTTAAACTATGATAATAACATCTCCAGAACACTGCTGCCATAGTCACCTTTCCTAGTAGCTGACAAGATGTTTGTCAAACCAGAGTGAAGAGAATCTGCTCAGCTTAAGTTCTAAGAGACATTCACCTAATGTCACTGTAGTTTTGGTTAAAGGTACTGAGCCACTGACATGAAAAACTTTTTCACTTAAAATGATCTGTGTCTTCTACACACTGGAAGGCAGCAGAACTCAAGCTATTCAGCTAAGCCTTACCATGGTTTACCTCCTACTGAGCTAGGTTTGATTTAGTTTTAATTGGAGTGCGTGATCATTCTTTTGTATCTAATTCAATTTGTGAAGAAGAAATCTCAACCTTCCATGACTGCTAAGGACAGATCCTGTGCCTGGTATCTGCTCTAGCAACATGCCCATTCCAGTGGAGAGAGAAGTGTCTCCATAGCAATTAGTAATTTCTCTTAAATGACAGCATCTGCACTTTATGTTTATTCCTTCAGTAAGGACTATCTGACAACATACTTTGCTAGAGAAGGAAAGGAGGCTAGGCAGAAGTACCAAATTCAAGTCAATTCATGGCATGAGTTTTGTCACCTGGACAAGGACATGTCAATTTGGGCCCCAAAGCTGAGTATTTTATAACACTTTGAAATGAAACTACTTTGGTGCTTGCTTGTCTAATGATGGTTTTCTTGCTACAAATAAATCATGCTTTTGTCTGTCCTCTTCTTTTCCAAGTTTCATTTGATCACAAAGCGCTAAGGCCAATTTTTCCCACAAAGCTGTCAGGTGTAAGAGTAGAAGTACAACAAGCTTGACCTAGAGAAAAGGGAGAAACAGGTGTAAATCATGCAAGACCTGTTTATCTGTAGGTGTGGACAGACCTGAAACAAACTTTGATGGCATGGCTCACCGCCCCCAAGATGAAAAGGGTGGGTCCGTTCTGCATTACACATGGCACTGTTATGATTTTGTAATATAATTAGCCAAGGGTACTGAAGGTCTCTGCATACAGTGAACAAATGGTGAAAAGAATAGCTACATTCTGTACAAAATCAAAGAAGTTTGCATGAAGTTTGCCCAGAGAATAAATCTGACACCATAAAATGGAAGCCTGGCTTTCTTTTGTCCTCTTTAACTTCCTCCCCACCTGCCTACATTTATTGCATTTCAATAATTAGGTGGAGAAAGAAAATATCACCTTCATTCTTGAACAAATTCTAATTAATAATCTGTATGTGGTTTGTTTAATTCCTGTAAATAGATTTCACAGAATCACAGAATCGATTAAGTTGGAAAAGACCTTGAAGATCATCCAGTCCAACCATTAACCTAACACTGACAGTTCCCAACTACACCAGATCCCTCAGCACTAAGTCAACCCGAATCTTAAACCCTTCCAGAGATGGAGACTCCACCACCTCCCTGGGCAGCCCATTCCAACGCCTAACAACCCCTTCTGGAAAAAAAGGCTTCCTAATATCTACTCTAAGCCTTCCCTGGCTCAATTTGAGGCCATTCCCTCTTATCCTATCGCTTGTTACTTGGTTAAAGAGACTCATCCCCAGCTCTCTGCACCCTCCTTTCAGGGAGCTGTAGAGGGCGATGAGGTCTCCCCTCAGCCTCCTCTTCTCCAGACTAAACACCCCCAGTTCCCTCAGCCGCTCCCCGTACGACCTGTGCTCCAGAGCCTGCCCCAGCTCCGTTGCCCTTCTCTGGACACGCTCGAGTCATTCAATGTCCTTTTTGTAGTGAGGGGCCCAAAACTGAACACAGGAATCGAGGGGCGGCCTCACCAGTGCCGAGTCCAGGGGTCAGATCCTTCCCTGTCCCTGCTGGCCACGCTATTGCTGACACAAGCCAGGATGCCATTGGCCTTCTTGGCCCCCTGGGCACACTGCTGTCTCCTGTTCAGCCGGCTGTCAATCAGCACCCCCAGGTCCCTCTCTGACTGGCAGCTCTCCAGCCACTCCTCCTCAAGCCTGTAGCTCTGCTGGGGGTTGTTGTGGCCCAAGGGCAGCCCCCGGCTTTTGGCCTTATGGAAACTGCTCCAGTTGGCCTCAGACCATGGCTCCAGCCTGTCCAGGTCTCTCTGCAGAGCCTCCCTACCCTTGAGCAGATCAACACTCCCACCTAAATTGGTGTCATCTGCAAACTTACTGAGGGTGCACTTGATTCCCTCGTCGAGATCATCAATACAGATGTTAAACGGGAGTGGCCCTAAAACTGAGCCCTGGGGGACACCACTTGTGATTTGCTTAGGGAGCAGTGCACACATGAAAATGAATTTGAAACTATAAACAGCCTATGGACAATTATTTTTTCCCAGCCAAAATAAGCTTCAAGAAATTTCATGCTATCTTTCTTCTGTTGGGACAAAAGGATGTTGAAGAAAACGATTCTTTCCAAGATCTCCATGCTTTCTTTCCCTACCTTTTGTTGGACAGTTGCCCTAATTCTTCTGTCGCTGTTCTTTTTGTAATCTGTTAAAACAATTTTTTTGACATACAATAAATTAACTGCTCAGGAGCTTGTTTGCATTTATGCTGTGAAAAGCATAGCATTTTCTCTAAGAATAGATGACAGCTGCATTAATATTATATTGATGGTAATCTTTTCTCATTGTGTGTTTGCTTTTAACTACCAGATCTTCTCCCGTGACACATGTTGAGAGGGATTCATACACAGTGCAGTTTTTTTACTACTAATCTGCCAAGAATTGTTATGCTGTCATGGACATACAATATACTTATATGAGGAACAGAGACCCAGCCTAATCTGAAATTTATGATTCACATATAGGCAGAACCTGATATTTTTTGCTACAGTCATACCTGGGTTTGATACAACCACCACAGAAACCAGATCCATAGGAGTAGAAACCAGACTTTGAGTATGACAGAAATATTGCTCCATGTTTGTTCTCAGAGGAGAAAAAACAGTCACTTGCAAACACTGCTCTGCTGAAGTTATGTTAGGTTTAATTTAATTGGGATGACACTAAACTCTAAAAACACAGACTTGTGTCAGAACAAGTAAATTCATATCTAAGCAGGAACAAAACTCCATTGTATTATTCAGGTTCTCTAATTCTTTTCTTGTGTAACAATCGACACATTTTATTTTATTATAATCATTAGGACTAGAGAAATGCTTTAGCCAAAAGAAAAGCCAATTAGGCAGCATTGTTATTAGTACTATCTGATTATGTGATCTGCAAAAATAATGGGTACATTCTAAACCTCTTGGATGAAAATATTGAAACTTGAAGGCATAAAGTTAGCATCTAAATTAAAGGCCTGATTTGTTTTTTTTGTAGAATGCCAAGCTGTTAAACAAAGCCAAAGCCAGTGGCATGCCAGTAGGCTAACAATCTACTACCACGAGAACAATTTCAGATAGATTTATGGTCCCTCTGTCTGAACCTTTTCTCTTTGAAGATGCCTAACTTAACTCTGCACCATGGGTGGCAAGAGTGAGAGAGAGGGAAAAGGCTGCAGTCACTTTCCCAGTCCCTCCTTCAAGGCAATAGTACAACAGCATCGGTAGCCTGTGAGAGCTTTCTACATATTGGGAAGGGTCAGACAATCTGGCTCCTTTTGTTCTAGTCAGAGAATTGCCTTCTTAGGGAGTTATTTTTCTCCACTTGGAATGTTACAAATGATAAAGTGGAGCATTATTTTCTAATCGGAAGTTTTTTTGAAGTGGAAGTGATATAAACATCTTTCTGACTGAAAACTGAATTATTTTTATTTTCCTGTTTTAACTATTGGAACAAAAGAAAGAAGGAATCACAGCAGAGAAAAAAATAAAGTGAAAGATAGGGAAAAAATGCCTCAAATATCTTACTGGACAAGAACATTTTAAAAATAAGTTTTACTTTTGGAGTCCTTGAGACCTGAGTTGGTATTTTGTCTTCCTGATGGAAACCTCAAAATCAAAATAACTAGACTATTTTTATGATAACTCTTGAACAAATTCCCCTTTACTAGCAGAAAAATTACAGTGAAGCTTTTTAACTAGTTCTGCTTCACAGTTTGACTGTATAGCCAAGCCCTCCTTCCTATATTTCATACTTGTCAGGATCATAGGCACTCGAGGGAGAGATATTCTTGAGTATACTTTCCCTGGCAGTCATTCAAAACTGGTAGGAGGAAAACAGGCATCCTGCAGTGAGCCAGCATTGTCCTCTCTCTGCTTTCTACATCTGGCAGAAATCCTTGCTGCCGCTCCCACCCCATCCTATTCTACCTCCCAGTGGAACCTATGCAGAGGGTTGTTTTTTCATCATTACTGCAATTAGCTATATATACTTCTTCCTCCTGCTCAGATTTCTCCTATAAAAACCTGCCTAGTAGTGTGAAGGTGCCTTCTGTGCCTGTTGTTCTATGTCATTGGGATAGGTGCATTTATACTGTTTCATGGAGTGTCAGAAATATAAAAAGTCATGACTGTACATTGCATTGAGACACTGAGAGAAAATTCAATAAGAACATGTTTTATTAGCATGTTCATCATAGTTTATAACATTCCTGAACAGTAAAATGACCTGAATGACTAAGAAATACTGTACTGAAAACCATCTAGCGGGTGAAATTCTGGACTTTCTCGTATTCAAAGTAATTTATTTCTTGCACAGCTGTTCTGTAGTGTTTAGAGGTTTGTTTTTGTTAATTTGAACACAGAGTAGGCTGAATACCTACAGTTTTGCTCTAATTCTCACCACCTGCCTTGCTTCCCTTGTCTGTGATCAACTCCCCATAAACCTCTACAAGTGTCATGTCTGCAAGTTAGACTGGGTGGCTGACAAGGCAATCTCAGTCGTGTAGGATGTCCTTCAGTCCGCACCCTGCCTCAGCACATTCAGGAAAGCTTTTGGGAACTTTTTTTTTTTTTGTCCCTGCTTTTAGGAATTCCACATGAGAAAAAGAGGTTTCCTGCTTAATGTGATAGACTATACATGATTTTCTGTCACTCAAGCTATGGCCCTGGGAAATAATCAACACTAGTGACTAAAGGGATTAATCAGTTGAGTAATCAACAATATTGCTAACAAAAATAACAATATGGTCACTTCAAACTCTGATCTCTGTGCAAGCTGAAAGTCTTTCCTTTTCAGAATAATCAAAGAATTAAGAAGTACCCAAATTAAAATAAAAACATGGAAGAAGATAAGTGGGATGGGAAACAATTTCTTTTATAGGAAAATGATTGAGATTTTTTAAACTCATCCGTATTTGGGCCAGTTAGGGCATACTTCACTGAGAAAGGAAAAAAGAAAAAATTATTAAGTCATTTAAGGCAGATTTTTTATATTTTTATTTTTTTATTAAAAGATTTTGTTAAAAGTGAACTTAGTTTCAATGCAGAATGAGACATCTACTCAGAAACACAAACTTTCTTTACAAAAGTTAGACTTTTTTGAGTTTCCAAATTTTTTAAAGCAGAAAATTTAGCTCTTTTAAAAAATAATATGGCTTTCTTCTACTTATATCAGGACAGTCCCTTTTTTTTCTGTAGGACCCTGAACTGTTTGCCATGCATTGTTAATCTTTCCTTTCCTCCTTCTTTTGCTACCATAAAATCATAATATCATGTCTAGCAAGACAATCTCTTTCACACATTCTTGTGCCATAAGCTTAAGACAGTAGCATGTCACAGACTTAATTCTTGTGATTCCTGTCCTGATCTACATTTTCTCTTTTTTAGCCAGACTTCCTCAAGAGACTTTGTAGGCACTGATTTTTTTTTTTTTTTTTTTTTTTTTTTTTTTTTTATTAAGGGTAAGCTACCTATGATATAAACTTCTCTGCCTTCTTGCTTTGTCAAATAATTTCTCCTTTCTGAGTCCTGTAACTTAGGAGGAAACCAAAGATGAGTTAGGTCTGGGACCTGAATCTTTCAGATTTAAGAGAATTTACATTTATACTAAACAGTAACATTGTGGAAGGTTCAGAATTATGGCTGATGTTTTATGTATTACAAGTAAAATAAATAAAATAAACCAGAAACGATCAATCATAATGGAATGGTAAAATTTATTATGATTTTATCTTCATGTTTAGATGCTAGGGAGGTTGTAAGTGGTTTCATAGCTATAGGTAAGACAATTAGATCAGTATAGTTTTAATGTTGCTGTATGTAGCAGCAACCTGGAAAATACTGAACTTAGATAATGCTTTAGAATTTATCAACCTTTAAATACACTTCACTTTCAATCAGGATATGGATTCAATCTAATACCATGATGCACTGATGCAAATGCTCCTGTTTTCTGTTGTGCTTCTTCAGTTAATTGAGGTCATATTGGTGACCTTTATCTTGTCAGGTACTGAGGCTGGCCAATGAATACATCTTTTTGTACCCCTTTTAGCTTAAAAATAAAACAAAAAAAGGTATTCTTGAGGACATCACCTCTCACTGTACTCTTCAATTTCAAGTAAATGGTTTTTGTTTGGAGCTAAGAACACTGCTTCTTCTCAGTCTTTCCAAATGAGAACCACATGCTGGTAACTTGGGATTTCTTGGAGGACAGCAATACAGTTTTTGCTACATGATTTTGGCTGGTTGCATTGACAGCTATCTCAAGGGAAGTAATGAAAAACTCAGAATGACAACTGATCTATTACAAATATTATCATCCTGGGAAAGAGATTGGAGGAAACCATAATGAACAAGAGCAATACTACCTAGGCTTCTTTTAAAGGACTTTTTCATCATGAGCAACCAAAATATATTAAGCCAACATAAACTGTGACAATAATTTATATTCCCAAGTAGACAGAGTATGTAGCTAGAGGTGGGACTTAGATTTATTTCATAAATAGAAAAGGGACAGGATGACTGAAATGCATGTGTTTTATTTCCATTCTGACCTGCAGTGGCACTCAAGGCTTCTCATTTTTACCTTCCTGAATTTGAGTTTGCACACCTATTGTCAAAATTCTGTGTTCCAATATCTCTCCCTCCTTCCCACCTTCCCTAAAATTGTGCAAAAATACCAAGCATTAGTACCATGTACAAATTGCAAAAAATGGGAAATATTGTGGTTGAGATTGATGTGCAACCTGTTACTCTGACATCCTCAAATGTTGGCATTATTTTAGCCTTACTTAACAGAACATTTGCGGGAGTGCCAGAAAGATAGCCCAAATTCTCTGAGTTCCAGAGCAGTGCTTTAAAATATAAACATTTATATATTATATATATAAAAAAATTACATATACATATATATAAGTAAGTTCTCTTCTGCCCTGATGTCTGTGCAGTGGATAAAACTAGATTTCCAAGAAGCAACATGTGTGTTGTTATGCAACCCATGCAATTGTGCATGTATTCACAGAAGGACGCGGTTTGGTCTCATGGTCAAGACATGACAGCAACTAATTCTAAGTGCACTGGGATTGACACTTGCAATATCATTTGAGTATTTTTTTTTTTTTCACATGGATTTCATAGTTTTTCTTTTGTTCAGTAAAAGCAAGATGAAAACAGCACTTCCACTCAGTAAAAATATGCTACATCCAACTTGAATATAAGAAGGAAGAATGTAAGACCTTTCAATCTGTAGCATAAATCTAAACCACTTGAACTGCCAAGCAGTTGGTAGCAGTGGTGTGCTAATACTTACAGCATGGACCAGCGCTGGACAGCACATCATGTGGTTTTGTTGAGTGACAGGATTAAGAGGAAAAAAGTAATAACAGTTTCTATTCTTGCCTCTTGAAAGGTCTTTCTAACTCATTCTGTTTGGTTTTAGCAGTTTTGTTTTCCATAAGTGGGATTAATTTTTATTAAAATGAATTAAAGCAAATTTTAGTAATAATAATTTAACTACCCAAGATTTAAAATGACTGGTATAGCTAATTTAGCTTTATAACCTCTTGTGAGGCCCCCCACTGGAGCCATCTTATAGGTGGGAATGCAGAATTTGAAAAAAAAAAAAATCAAAAATGAAAGAAATGGCACATAAATTTTCCCAGACAAAAGGAAATGGGGAAAAATTTACCCAAAGTTTAGCTGTATTTGCCAGAAAGGAATAAACATAAACATAATGGTTTTTGCAAAGTGTGAAGACTAGCTGAAAATGTTCTGTTTGAACTACTTCGGGGGGAAAAAAAAAAAAAAAAAAAAAGATCTGGAGCAGATGAAAAAAAAGCATCTGTTTTCCACAGAAGAATGAAAGTTTTATTAAAAAAAAAAAAAAATCCAGCAAGATCAGATTTGGAGTTGTTGCCACATATGTGTTGTGGTTCAGGTACCTTGGTCTTCTGTGGCCATCATGAGGGCTGCAGCACAAGGGATGGATCCTGTATGATGTATACCACTTTATGATCTGGGAGACTTAATCTGGCCAGTAGTGATGAAAGCAAAAGAAACATCAAAAGTAGTACATCAAGATAACACTTCCCAACAGCAATACTCATGTTTGCTATGGACTTCTGCCCAAACTGAGTATCAAAGCTTTGAGTAACACTTCTTTGCCTCTTTCCAGAATAACATTTTCCTAGCTAAAAGGCTCCAGCCAGGAGCAAAATATTGAGGGGCTCTTTGGATACTTCCTCAGCAAAGTCAGTGTCAGTGCTTTCAAATCTCTATCAGACTGGAAGACCATGAATGACATACTCAGGGATCTCCATACTAAACAAGAGCATGTTATTGAAACAGCTCAGCTTTCCTTTACATGATGGGAAGGTCAGGACCAAGTAAAAATGGCTCTGAGCCTTTAAACAGTATCTACTACAGTTGGGATTGTCTGTTTTTTGGTTACTTTAAACTGTTTCAGAGTAAACTTCAGTCAACCCTGTTTTCAAATAGACTTGCAAGGTAAAGGCTTTGTTTTAATTGACAATGTTGTCCTTGATACAGAAAAGACAATGTGAATAGGATAGGAAGATGCAACGGACCCACCACAGAGAACTTTACATTTGCCTTGCATTCACTGCACTGGCCGCTTCTACCACTGGCATTCCAGATATTTCCCCTCAATTTTTTTCCCCTCTTTTTTTTGGAAAGAGTCCTTTGCAAATATGAAATAGTTTATGAATAAGAACACCCACAAATATTTACTAGGGCTGATAAACAATGGAAAAGTCAGTGAATGATCTCAGCTCATTTTTCTGAAGATGAAAAACTGGTCGTGTTTGCCAGGTCTAGGAGCCTCAGGCCATCACCATTAAAGTGAACAAAGGCATCATCAGGATAAAAGGGACTTGAAAATGGAGACCTGGACCTTGTCTCCACAGCAAAACGCACCTTTTTAAGTAACAATATGGCTTTCAAACCACACAACTCAAGCATGCATGAATGTCAGAGTGGGCATTTATTACATTGGTCTAACAGGCAAATGTGGGCCTCTGGGTGAAGCCATTTCCAAAAGGACCTTTGGCTTCTTACCTGTGAAGATGAACAGAGAGGTAATGTTATCTCTGTTTCTGATATGGATACAGTTTGTAGCAAAGCAGGGGTGTGCTTGGGTATTGAGAGCTTTGAAAAGGCTTTTCAGAACCGGAGATGGTGCAGGAAAGAGTTTGAGCTGAATGCTCATAAAATTACCTTAAAAGGAGAAAAGTAAACAGTACAACATGCTTGGATAATCAAACAGAAGACAGAGAAGCAATTTAATTATTTAACTAGCATGGGGTATCTTCCTGGGGAAAAAATACCCAGTGCTACTCTCTTGAATCTGCCCGTTCCAGGGCCCTGCAGAGCCGGGGGGGCTGCCCACGGGGGTCTATCATGGCAGGGCTCAGCAGCCACAGCCTGTCCCACCCCCAGCCACCAGCAGGGCAGCCGGGGGCACTGGGGCAGCCCCAGCCCCGGGCATTGGCCACCTCCCTGGGGATGGGAACAGGCCGAGGCCAGGCCAGGGAATGGGCCTGCAGGTGGGCCCAGATGTGCAGAACCCATGTTTGGGCAGGACAAGGGCTGAGGCGAACTGGAGACCATCCCTGCTATGGAGTTGCTGGGGAAGGGGTCTGATGGCCCCAGGGACTGAAACAGGGTCCTGGGCTGTGGGAAGCATGGGGGGAGTCCCACGGGTTGCGCAGGGACATGGAGGACTAAGGTCACGGCTCCTTAGGACACGGACATGGAGAAATAAGATATGTGTTTTAACAGGGAGAGTGATCAGTGCCAGTACAACCCAAGGAAGTAGAATATTCTCATTTTTTGTAGTATTCAAATGAATCCCAGGTGACTTTTCCAGAAGATATGATTTTGTTGTTGAAAAGTCCAGCAAGTTCAGACATGACCTTTTGGTGTTCTGAGGTCTCACAGTCTGTGGATCACCTGTCCTGTTCCAGTTTAAATTGGGTTTACATTCAGCCTAAATCAGGCCTTCCCTGCATCAGAAACAAATAAAAAAAAAAATTATGAAATATCTTATCTTGATAGCAAGTTTGTATGGACAATTACCCTAGTTCAACTAAGTCCAAGTAAATTTTTGTGCATCTATTGTGTCATGTTTGGGCTTTAGGTTGAATTTAGGATATGTTCAGATATGGTCCTGATCAGGGTATCAGGTCATAAAACCCTAAATTAGACAGAAGATCTCCTAACACTCCTTTTCCTTAAGTGTCAAGTAAAGACATGGTCACCTCTGTTGTGTGCTTTTTTTTTAAAGAGTCTAACCAAGCAAATCAATAAGCAGCAATTATCAACTGCCTACAGGAGGTCTGGTGGAAGTTTGGCTGGGAATAAGGGCTGGGGAGATTAACAGAGAAACTTCCTCGTGATGACTTAATTACAAGGTGAACCTAGCCAGGGCATGGTACAGTGGTGAACATTTTTTCCAAATGAAGCCCTCACCTGTATGATGTAGGGCTCTGTGAGCCCATGTGAGATGACACAGTTTGTGTTCAAAATTGCATTGTTGCCCAAATTCAGATAGAGAAATTATAGACATTTAGTGAAGCTGTTGTTTTTAAAGCCAAGTATTTTTGGGAGCTCTAAGCACAATTACTGTACTGCAGCAAAGGCGCTGGCACTTGCCAGAAGCTGTTTTTCAACTGACTGCTCTGTTAACAGACTGCCAACTGGGTTAATGGGACCAGGAGCTGGAGGACTTAGAAGCTTTCTGGCCAGTCTTTCTACAGCAGTCAGTAAAGTTGGACTTGTCACTGCCTTTTGCACAGTGGTAGATAGTCATGTTGCCACAAATTTTCCACTACTTGTTTAAAATGCCACAAAGCCTTCAGAATTTGTGTTGGGAGTTTTTAGGATTTGCGTAATCATTTGACAACTTGCAAAATGGCAGATAAATACTGGTAAATGGTAAAGGGAGGAATAGGAAATGTTGTTTAAAGGTTGGGCCAGATGATCTTTTGAGGTTCCTTCCAATCCGGGTTGTTCAAGGTTTGTTTCTAAAGGGAAATAAAAAGTTCTTGGCAAAAGCAGCTTCTAAAGACCTGGGAATGAGGATGCTTGCAACAGAATCAAAAAAAGCCCCACACGTTCTTGCGCTGCTTTGCTGGTACATATGGATCCTGAGGGAGAAAGCAGGTTTTGACAAATGGGTTCTTAAAGGCCTGAAATGGAGATTTTAGTAATTCATATGATACCAGAGTAGCGTATGAGTATGAGACCCAGACAGTTTAAATAGCACAGTGGCATCATTGTTTCTCCATGGCCTAGAGACTCTGCTCCTCTGCAAAGTTCAAAATTTCATGCTGCTGCCCTGGGCATTTCTAGCTTGAACTGTCAAAAGAACCTGTTGAAGGACACCTCCATCTGCTGTGCCTGACAGCAACCAGGCTGCCCATTGCAACACAGGCAGTCTTGGAGGCAGCAGGGCTACAGATGCCCAGGCTTGTGCATGGGAGACCTGAGACGTCTGAAGCCTACTTGAAACAACTAAATGATGTAAAAGGCTTTTAAAGAGTTTTCCTTGGATTTCAACATCTCAACAGTACTTAATGAGTCAGATGAACTGTGTTGGGTTTTTTTTTGGTGAATAATCAGTTAGTCATTTCTCTCTTTTGTTTGTGTGGGTCTTACAAACTACAAGGAGAGGGGGTTTGTTATTCTTGTAACAATTTTCAATAGGGAAAATGTGAATGTAAAACCACAAGAAAAAAAAACACCCTGACATACTGTCTCCGTGTAGTACCTGAAATTACTTTTAGCTCATTTAAATGGAAGTGATTAGATTGTAACTTGACTGCAAGGCTGATAGACCTGTGTCTATTTAGTGTCTGTGAGACTAGAAAAAACTGAAGGGAGACACTATAATGTTCACACACTTTCAGTGTTGCTGCAGAGGAAAGCATTTTTCTTGTCTTTCATCAAGGAAAGGAACAGAAATGATGAGTTTGACCTGTAGCAGGGAAGATTCAGGTTTGACACCAGAAAAACCTCTCCAGAAGCAGACAGTGAAGTTTTTAAGATTGTAGAAGAGGCTGGTGGGTCTTAAAGATCAAACTGTACATGCTGTAGACAAGAATTTGGCATAAGGGATTCTCACTTGAGCAAGCAGGTAGATAAAACATCATCTTATATCCCTTTTTAGACTTTTTATGTCATTCTGTGAATTTCATTCCTCTTTCTTTAATCTTTCAGAAAGTTAGAGTTTAACTTTTGGGGGCTGATGAGTTGTTTTTTTTTTTTTTTTTTTTCCCTTAACAAACGTATCTTGTGCTATTCAGCACAGTGTCTGTGTCTCCAGCTTCTTCAACCTACTGCCTACTGGTACATGGGCTGGATCCAGAACTGGCATTGCTGACTGTCTCCAGAACCACATCTAAACATCATCATTACTGAACTCCACAAAAGTTTGTGCACACAAAGGGCTTTTTCTTTCCTGTACCATTAGAATGCTAGTGTAGATACTTTATCAGCTAGGACTGTAGCTTTAACATCTTTTCTATTCTTGTTTCTTCTAAGCATACTGAGATAATGTTGCACATAATGTAACCTGGAATTATATCTGTTACAGAGTTCTTATCAGAGCAGCTGAATCACCAGTAGTAATGATGGAAAAATTCAGACAAGACAGAAGTTCTTAGTTCATCTTAACAGCTGATAATTAGAGTCCTTTTGTTTGTCACTTGAATAGTAGTTGGTCTTTTCTGGACAGATAAAATATTGCATTCCATGCCCCCGCCCCCAAAAAACCCACCCAAAATAAAACAACAAAAAAACACCCCCAGCCCCAAAACAAACCAAAAAAGCCTAAAAGCCACCCTTGGAAACATTTAGAATGGGAAGGTCTCATCTTTATTCTCCCTTCCTTTGCCCAATTGTAATTTTTCAGAGGGTATTTTAATGTGTGGCCTTTGTGTTTTGGGAACTTGTCCACATCAGTGAAATTTCCTGGCAATATTTCATCCAAAATGAAGGAAACTGTGCCAACACTGTGGCTTTACACAAAATAGGTCTGACTGGCTTTCTTAGCCAACTTGACTCTGGTTGAGAGGGAATGAGAGGCAGAATTCTCCCTTGGTTTGAGAACTGAGACATCTCCATTACAGCCAGGTCTCTGATCCCAAAGCTTATTGTGAATTACTCACATGCATTAATTTCAATCCTATTCCTCATCCCCAAACGTGCCATCCACAGAGGATCCACATGTACACGCCTATTTATGAGTTGTTAAAGAAGCATACAAAAATTAAAGACTCAGAAAGATCTGATTGCATTTCATGCCTGTAGATGACATAAACCCACTCCACCTTTAAAACAGGTGGACAATTTTTTACATGGCTCGCAACAATTGCCACCACCCTCCTCACCTTCTAATCTGGTGCCTGGGTGACTTCTTATGCAGCAAAGCTTGCTTCTGCATGGGCCATCTTAGAAATGTCACTTTGGCATTTTTCTAATCTGGCATAATGAAAGAAGTGCCATGGATAAACTGGTTCTAAACCATGAACACCAGATACTTCAGATGCTGACTTCTAGCACTTTCATTAATAGCTCACTTGAACACACACATGACATTTCTGTTCTCAGTGAAGACTTTGTGTATTGCCAGCCACTTCTTTTTTGTCATCATGAGGTGTTTATCTATTTATGGTATTGTCATATATCTTGACTAAATAATCCTCTTCCACTTTGCCTTATCTTCTTATTTGCATCTAACTAGTCCCTCCCCCTAAATGACTTGCCTTTTCCTCTCACTTTACCTGCCTTCTACTTTCAGCAAGACTATAAGTTTTGTAATGCTCAAAGACAGGCTGCTAATTCAGCATTCTTTGCATGCCCAAGTGGTTTGAACATTAGCAGATTTGGAAGAGTACTTTAGATGAAATGCAAGCCCGCAGAAGACAATGAGACTTTTGTTATTGATTTAGAGTCAAAATTAGTGTTGTTTGTGCAAAGCACGTTTACTTCCCTCTTATTTCCATGAATGGTATCACTTAGAGACTAATAATCTTAGATTAACTATATTCATCTCTGAATGTTGCTTTTTATCATGATACACTGAATAGGGCATAAGATATACCTTTCTCTCTCTCTTCCTCTCAGAAACCTTCCTAGCTTCACCTGGTAGTTTTCCAGCACAGTAGATTCCAGTATTTTACTACAATTATATTGTTTCATTGTATTTCCCTGAATATTTCTGGCACCATTGCAAAAGATGGCAGTGGTCTTTTTGACTTATTTTTTATGACTCTGAAGAGAAATGAAGTCTTGGCGCATGAGAGCGGACTGACTGCATGTTTGTTCCGAGGTACACTGCAGGATATTTCACTACACTATACACAGGATATTTCTCCCTTATATATAGTCTCGGCTTCTTCCAGTTTTAAATATAGGAAGCTCTGCATTACACAGCATCACTTTTCAATGCATTCAGCATGTTATTGTCTGCAAAAATCTATTCCTTTATATCTATACATGGAAAAATAAGTAAATTAACAGAAAGGCAGTATCTCCATAAAATGATAGTGGAAAGATCATCCGATGAGGAAGGACAGGGTATGCCCTTTTTCTTCTTTCCTCTCTAATTTCTATGGTGGTTTGTATCATTCAGAAACCATACCCATAAATACATCAAGAGGAACCTGTGGATAGACGTGACCTGAACATGGGTCCCAGCAGTTCACATCACAGAGACAAACATATATATGCTTAGTGTTAGATTGTAAAGTATTTTAGACCAGGTTGAATCCTCTTCCTTCTCTCCTGTATTTATTATTATCAGCTCTTTGACATGAATTGACCTACTGTCCATGGTCTGTGTCTGGCTTTGTTTATCCCTGGGCTCACAGCCACCTTTGTTTTGTTTCAAGGTAGCATTGCAATAGAAATGCTGAGATAAGCAGGGCTAATAAACACTTTTCTCCCTCCCAAAACCCCCGTGTAATAATAACAAAAAAAATATAGTTCTCTCAGGACATTTGGCTAGGCTATTACTAAGAGAAGATTTTATAATATGGACTACCTTGCCCTAATGCACTATCTTTCCTGTAGCAATTTAAAACTTTTCATACAGTTAAGTATATTTTATGAAACAGGAATACTGAGAAATGAAGTCCAAGGTTAAAGAAAAGTCAGTGGAAGTAGCAAGAGCGAGTCAGGAGCAGTGTGACTAGACCACATATTTCCTAACACAGCAGCAACCATCTTTATGCACAGCTTCAGAACCCATTTAATTATGTTGGTGGAGACATTTTAAGCTTTTCCTGTTATGGATGTGCATCTCTGGAGCTCTCTTGTCATAATTTTGTATGTTAGAAGTAAAGCAGTTTATGCTCAGTATTAAAGACCAAGAAGTGTAAGTTTGCATCTCAATATCAATTCCATGTAGCTATACCTATTCAAATAGAGCACATTTTTAATGATTTTGATACTTTTATAGACAATTGTTAACAAGCAAATAATGATGTTTGCAATCTGTCTTGGATCTTCAGCAATAAACCACTTCTCTTGATTCACATCTCTTGTACATTACAAATTAGAGCTTTTAAATTCTTTTTGATGCTGAGGAATGCAACCAGAACTCTCCACGTCAACAGCATCCAAATGATTGTGGAATAAAAAGGCTTTTATTTCAGAACAGTATTTCTAATGGAAATTATTCCAGGATAGGTTATTACACAACATCTATTTGATTCACTTTTCTCATAAAAACTCTAGACTGATTTAGCTAAATCAGTATTCAGACTTTATGTAGGCCAACTCCCAGGCTCCTTTTCTCAAAATGTAATGTATTCTGCAAAAAAACAGACTTGGAGGGATTAGATTGGCTTGGAGATTTCAGTCTTCATACATTTCACCTTTATTTTAAGAGATTACCTATTTGTAATTAAGACATCACTTGGCTGCTTCTGAAAATACAATTTAAGAGTAAATACAAAGTTATTTAACAGAAATATATAACTGCTCTTCTGTATGCTTGGTAATCGGTTCTGCTTTTGCCTGACTGATTCAGGAATCCTGTGGGATGACCTTCTTTACAAAACATGGTCTGTGACTTCCCTTCGTTAGTTATTATATTAGATCCAGAGGTGTGCTCAGGAGAATAAATAGCTCAGCTTTTCCAAACCTCCAAATCTGACTTGTTCTCTGTTTTGGGCAAGTAGCCATGTAGGCTTTTATTTTATTAGACCTTGTTTATCTATTATTAACTGTTAGCTATAGATGAGCACAGGACTGTGGTTTTGGTCTGTTGCTTTGTTGTTGTTTAACATAAACAGCCTTTTGAACATCATGCTTCATCTTCAGTGAGCTGGGGGTACAGAAGAAAATTAAACAAAACAAAAAATCAAAACAAAGAAACCACACCAATGAGCAAATAAATAAAGAAAAGCATGACGTTTTCTGTATGGAACTAGCTGCAGACAAGTTCATTAATTAAATCATCCAACATGAAATGTAATGGATAGTAAAATTTAGGCTAGTGGTAGTTTCTCACATTATTTGTCTTCTTTTATTTAAAGTATTTAATCATTCTCAGACTCTCTCTCTCTCAGACTAGTGATTTTTTGATTAATATATTCCAAATGACATGAAGTTAACTTTGGAAAACAAGCCTGGATCAGCCTATGAGCCAGACATCCCTCCTAAATCTGACTCCAAGGAAAATACAGAATTCTGCAGGGCCTTCATCTACCAGAGCACAAACACGGGCATTTAACGGGGTCCAGAATGTCAAGCACCTTCTGGAATAAAGTCTTATGTCAAATTAAGTATTTACTGTCCCTCAGGTATTGCCACAGTACTTGACCACTGATAGTTAAATACCAGTGGCAATGATAACCTATCCTGAAGGCTTGCTCAGAAGCAGCTGGGTGTGTAAGATTTCCACACCTCTTGCCAACCAAAACATGAAGGAAAAAGAGTCTGCTTGTATGGTTAAGAGAAGGGGAGAATCTAAACCAGCCTGGAAAAAAAGCAAAGAGAAAATAACAATAATATGGATGAACTGGGCATTGATACAGGCAAGTTGTGTTTAGCAAATGGCTGAACGGCTGAAGGCTGTGGGAAGTTTGGATTTGGTGAGGAGATAATTCTGGTTGAATACTGTGGGTTTTCTGTCCCTCATCCCTAAGAATTTTGCTCCAAACCAATAGTAGCTATTGAGATCTAGAGGCATTCGACACATGCAAGGGTACAGTTTCATGAGGAAACATCATGTTATATGCAGGTCTGAGAGAATGAAGAATCCATGACACTTTAATGAAAAAACAGATTATGAGCTTTCCAGACCAGTTGTGCAGACACAAGACGGTTAGAACCTCCAGAAGAGTTTCAGATAAGGATACAATTCTTCAGAGTAAAGATGAATACAAAATCTTGTATTCTCTCCTATGAGGAAGTTTCAACAGCTGCCTTTTTCCTCATTTTCTTTGGGAGCCGGTATTTGCTTTAACGTGGAAGAAGCCAGAAATTCTGGAAGACTCATTGCTGGAGCTCAGGGGTCCATGGGGTTAGACAGCAGCTGCTGGGCTTCACTGGCTCTGGCTGGTGCCTGAGGAATACATTTTCCCCTTGAGTCTCTGTACCTCCAGGAGATTCCATCAGTATTTCTTCACCCTTTTTGAGTCTCTGTGAGGCCCCTCAGGGGAGGCTTCACAGCACAAAGAAAAAAAAAAAAGGAATATACCGGGGATAGGTCAGCATCACCTTGGCCAGACTCATAGTCTGTGCAGGGAGAGTCTTAAACACACCCTGAAGAGCATACAGGATCTTGCAGGCCTAAGCATGCTGGTCAGGTTAGCATGCTAATAAGGATGCTTGGCAGACTCTCTGCAGTCTGTCTGTGAGAAGAAGGGAGCACACAGTAT
The DNA here is from genome assembly GCF_965140245.1 of Athene noctua. NCBI lineage: Eukaryota > Metazoa > Chordata > Aves > Strigiformes > Strigidae > Athene > Athene noctua. The sequence continues at coordinate 81,324,092 of NC_134037.1, forward strand.
GATAAGAGATGCTCCTAATTTCTTTGCCAACATTACAATTTTTTTTTCCCTACTACCAGACCAATTCCTCCCCCCATTTGCAATGGACTCCTTCAGATGTGAGCTTTGAACACTGGCTACCCTTCTTTCAAAGATCACTGCAGGGTGGCTCTGTTGTAAAGTCCCATGGACTAGCTACCTCCAACCTACAGAGAAGATAGTGAATCTGATTGCAGCTTTGTTCTTTATCTGTATCTTTCTAAGATACAGCTAAGATCCCTGCAGCTGATGAAATTCATGTTATTTAGGGAGCCATGTTCAGTTCTGTATCTTTTGTAAGAGCATGTGGAAAGAGAGGTTAATGAATTGAAGCTAAAACATCTGCAGGTTTTTCGTAGTTTTACCTTTGAATTATTCAGCTCAGAGTTTACAAAACAGTAGATATCTTGTCAGTTCTAAGTGTACCCTTATTCTTTCTGTATCTTTAGAGCCTTTCTTTTACTCTCTCTGTGTTTTTTTTCTTACTGGTTTCTGCATGTTGTTGTCATTGTTGCATTGGCTCAAAGGTAATTTTTCCTGGCAACAGACCCTTTTATTTGGGGTCTTACACTTGTGTTGTCTTCTGAAAAGATTTTCCATTCTGCCTGGCAATTTTGAGCTCTTTCAATTTATTTTGTTTTCCTTTTGTCAAGAAAATCCAATTCTGTTGTGGTTAACTTTCCTGACTAGTGTACTGAAAAAACAGTAATATACATATATACACACACATATACATCTTATACATATACTCGAGATACAGAGACAACCAGGCTAGTCAAAGTATCAAGGGAAAGATGACCTGCATCTGATATTGTGCAGGCCAGAAAATTGCTTCCTCCAATCTATTACTCTACAGTTGTGCTGACAGTGTGGCTGTAAATGCCCTGTGCCTTGTTTCAGTCAGGGACTGGCAAAGAACAACTGCATACATCTCCTAAAACAGAACTGTTCATTTTCCTTGAAAAGGTCACTCCTTTTTGAAACATCTTGGGGGAAGAGGTTAGATGTAGCAGTAACCTCCAGCTGGTGGTATCTGATATGGGAAGGGCTGGAGAAGTGGGGTGAGTGGAGTGAACAGACAGCTGTGAGTGGGATGGCATGACCTATGTAGCTAAGACAGTTACAGCCAGATGTGGAAGGATGCCTATCGCTAAAAAATTGTATCTGTAGTACTGGACAGAGAAGATACATGGGATGACTAGATGGCACTGCAAAAGTGCAAGACAAAGCTCTCTTCATCCCAATTTCATGGGAAATGGGTCAGAACTAATGTTTCCAAGTCCTAGAAAAGATTACAATTTAAGTACTTTCATAAGAACTTAGATTTTCTCTGGAGTCTGAGCCACCCAGTTCCCATTGAAAACCTTAGCCAAGACTAAATGGATTTTTTTAGCCAGACTGAGCATTCAGATATTATAATGACAATTGGAAGAAATCCTAATAACATCGGGGTGGGGGAGGAAGTGTGGTTTTCGGAAGTCACTATTTAGCACCTCTTTGACAAAACAAAACATATCTACTCTAGTCACCCAGAACAACATATTTCAAATAAATGATTCATGCTCTTCCACTTTGTATTCAATCATGGGTGGGTTTTTTACACACAAATGGCAAAGTGTTAATGAACACAGCTTCCAAACTCCAGTAGATCTTGTACCTCTAACTTCCAGAGTCACTTCAGAAATACTTGAATGCTGTTCTAAGCAGAGTTATAAGAATAATATTCCTCATTATGACTTAGCTTGAAGTATGATACAGCCTAATAAAGTTCTCGTGACTCCTCATGTATGAGCTTATTCATATGTGGGATGAATCAGGGCCTAAGAGTAAGGGAAGGCATACCTAAGGTTTCTTCACTTTTTGTGTCTTTGTAACTGTAAATGTTTTCTTCTGTAGGCAGTTTTTGAAAAATTAGGTAAAATACATTCACAACCGCTGATTGAAAAGCTATTCCTGGTGATATAAACGAGCTCATATGATGCACAGAATGAAATTATTGTGAGTACAGCATTTTTTAATGGTGGATTTGAAGGCAGAAGCCATGACTCTGCTCCTTGGTGGCTCTTCAAAGCTCCCCCAATGCACTGGAGAAGAGCACATCAGGCTCAGGTTGCCTGGGATTCATTCCTGTCTGGACTATTGGTTTTTCATTTTGTCCTACTGCATCTCTCTGTACATTGGTTTCCCAGCTTGTAAAAAGGGTGAAGATATGTGTCTCCCTTTGTAAAGCCACTCAGGATACACTGCTGGAAAGTATCCTTTAAGAATGAGGCATTATTACTGAATTCCATTCATGTGAGGATAATTGCAGGACTGGGATTACAGATTCTTTGTTGGGTATTTAAATAACCATAAAAACCTGAACTGGTACTGACTGCTCCTGCCCTTATCTGCAAATAGATTCTGACTGTATTTGCAAGGATTAGTATTGCCTGTGTGGGATTGGACCCACTTTCAGCAAGGCCATACACAACCCACAAAATAACTTATTATCAGACATCCGTATGCTGACTTGCTGTCTTGTGATATATCATTAGAGGTTGGTGCTTAAGGGAGGGGTGCGGTATGCAAACATTTGACCAGCATTTCTGATATTACCCTGTATATCCACCACAGAGCTAACACTAATAATTTCATCACAGGTCATACCTTTTTTTATGTATTCCTTATAGCATTGGGGCATGCAGCTCTGTGATTATAGTAAAATCATTGCTGTCAACCTTCAAAACCAGTGAGTTCCTTGGCCTTATTACTTGCAAATAAAAGCTTACTAATATGAATTTAAAAGATCAGAAACTGGGAACAGTGAACATATCCCACTGCTTAGATTGCTTAATTTGGATTTAGGAAGACTGGGAACTATTACAAGGGGTACCAGTAGCTTTCTGTGTGATCCCCAGCCCATCACTCAATTTCAGAGATATGTAAGCACCTAACACCCAGTGGAATCTAGCAAAGAATGAGATGCCTAATCCATTTTGAAAATCTGGGCTTTGTTTCTGTGCTGCAATTCCTCTTCTGCAGAGTGAAGATTATAGACCGTTCATGTTTCACATAGTTCACGGGAGGGTTGAGGTATGAAGCCTAGCAGTGCAGGAATCTTCTGGGAATAGAAATTATATGCAACAAATAGAAATTCAGAAATTATTAACTTAACTGGAAAAATGTCTTCACCAGTATATGCTGGTAAATGTGAAGGTCAATGTCTCCAGGGTAAGGAGCAGCCATGTGAGGAGACAGAGATTCTGTGTTTCCCCAAGCACAGCTTTTCTCTGCAAGTGTTTCTGCATGTGAGGGGGTGGGGGATACCCCAGGTCCTATGCTGTTGGAGCACAAGTCAGGGTCAGTAGGATCCAAATCTTGGTCAGCTACTGTTCACAAGCATTCTTTCCCCTGGCATTTTCCTATCTGTTTCTTTACCAGTTGTGTATTAGATATGAACCCCCTTTCTACTGTTCTCATTTTTATGGGCAGTGAAAGACGGGGCTCCCCTCCATTTCTGATTCCACAAAACTGTAACCAAAACCAAGGACAAGTATGTCTTCCGGTATAGTATGATGTATTCTGTACCATGTCATTATATTTTGGGTTTTGCTAGCTAGCAAAATAATAATAATACTTAGCACTGACATACCAATTACCTCTTCAGAGAACTTTGTAACCATTGGCTAGCTCAGTGGTTCCCAAACTATGGTACATGTACTGGGAACAGTCTGCAAAGAGCTGTTGCCTCATGCTGTTGACTACCCATGTTTACCTCTGCTGCACTGCATTGAAGACAGCTACATATATGTTTATTTCAGTGATGCAGAGTAGCAGACAGGAATCCTGGTACAAGGAATGTGTTGGAGCCACCTGGCAAATTGCACACCATGTTGATGACTTTGCACTTGGCAACCCAAAATAGTTCTCACATAGGCAAGTGCTCCAATGGCTTCAGGGATGTTGTGTGACCAGGAAAGTGAAGAGAAATGGTATCTAAGACAGCAAGCAGGAGGGATTTTACTGCAGGTTCTATCTTCAGATGAAACTGGAATAAGAAGAAAAGTATACAATCCAGAAAAGTGTTTTTATGCAAATGCAAACCTTTTGCATTAAAGGATTACTAGTAATCCCTTTTTAAAGGACGCAATTGTAAAAATAACCATTTCAAAATTTAAAATATCCAGCTGGAACAAGGACTCCAAACTGGGGCTTCCTAACAGCAGAGCCTGTCCTAACAATCAGAACATAGCTGTTCATAGTCACCCTGACCTAAACAAAACATCTGCTTTGTATATAAGTGGCATAGCTTCAGAAGCCTGGGATAAATGCTCTCTGGAGCACATAGCAAGCATTAGTTCAAAAATATTGCTGTTCTTGATCACAGAACAAAGAAAGATGAACTCAAATCTCCTTCACTGGGGCTATATAAGGAAGGAAGGGAAAGCACACCTATTCTGTAAGCAGTGCTTTGCTTTTCTTGCAGCTTGTATCTTTGGCTTTCACTAAGTGTGCCCAGAAGCAAAAGCATTTTGTTTCCAGAGGAACTAAACAATGTGTGGGGATAATTATTTTCCTCTGATCTTCCCAGATATCTAAAAAAACCAAAGAAGCAAACAAATAAAACCCCTAACATTAACCCCCCAAATATTTAAACTCTTATTTGGCTGCCCTAATGTTCTGTAAATCACATGACTACATCCAGGTAGCAGATGCCATCATTCAGGGTTGATGACATTTTAATTTCCATCAAATGTGCTTTCTGGTCTTAAGAAGGAATACACAGGATAAATCAAACAGGCATGGGGAAGGATGGACACAAGCTCTGAGCCTTGATCATCTGTGCTGTGAAATTGTTAGAACAGTTCCTGGGACATAACTAGGCACAGTCAGGAGCAAGCACAGGCCAGCAACCATTAACAATAATTATGCTGGATGTGGCCAGCCTGGTTTTGGAAGTATAGGAGCAGCTGGTCTAACTTACTTGGTTTCAGGGCTGGAGAATGGGATCTAGCTGTTTTTTGCTTTTTAATACAGATGTAGCCACGATGGTTTTGTGTGTCCAGGGAAGAGAAGAATCTTTAAATCTCTGTTCATCTAGATGTGTCAAAACATATCAAGCTGGGCTGTGTCAAACCATATGGGGATCTGGGCAAAATTTCTGGTATCAGAACATTTGAGTTATTCCCTCTAGTGCTGTAAGGACAAAGCTAATCAAGATATTGACACGAGAGATTAAAAGAAGTGTATGAAAACTAGAACCTCAGCAGTGGATTTCAATACATCTTTGGAAGAGATGTGCTCAGGAAAATGTATGTGTGCGTCCTTGAAATTCATTCTTTTTCACACAGTTCTTGATGGCTTCCAACAACTGATTGTTGCATGGTATGGGCATGACCCAGGGATTAAAATAAACAGTTGGGTCAAATAAGTATTGCTCTAAGAGAAAGAAGTTCGAAACATCTCCCAAACTTGAGGACGAAGAAGTTCTGCAGAGTGTGAAACTCAGTTGTCTTTGTGCAGCCCTGAATATTTCTCTGCTGTCGTCTGCTCTCAAATTAGAGCTGAGATTATGATTGCTTTGAGTACAAGTGTAGTGAAGACAGGGTGGAGTGTCTTTGTGTTAGAATCAGGGGGAAGGCCAACAGGGCAGATGTTGTAGTAGGAGTCTAGTATAGACCACCCACCCAGGACAGAGGGGTGGGTGAAATATTCTATAGGCATTTAGGAGAAATCTCACGATCACTTGCCCTTGTTCTTGTGGGAGACTAAATTCTCAGACATCTGCTGGAAACAGCAGAGTGGGACCAGTCCTGGAGATTCCTGGAATGTGTGGGAGATAACTTCCTGACACAGATGGTAAGTGAACCGACCAGAGAAAGTGTCCTGCTGAATCTCCTCTTTGTGAAGAGAGAAGGACTGGTAGATGATGTAGTGGTTGGAGGCCAATGAGGGCACAGTGATCATGAAATAATGGAGTTCTCTATTCTTGGAGAGGCCAGGAGAGGGGGCAGCAGGACTGACATCCTGGACTTCCAAAGGGCTGACTTTGACTTGTTTAGGCACTTGTTTAACAGGATCCCTTGGGAGACAGTCCTGAAGGGTATTAGGGGTCCAGGAAAGCCAGGCACTCCTTAAGAAGAAAGCCTTAATGGCTCAGGAGCAGGCTGTCCTCAGGTGCTGTAAGAGAAGCCAACGCCAGAGAAGACCACCCTGGCTGAACAGGGAGCTTTGGCTTCAACTCAGGGAGAAAAGGAGAGTTTACGGCCATTGGAAGAAGGAGCTAGCAACTCACAGTGATTACAAAGATTCTGTGAGGCTATGCAGGGCAGAAATCAGAAGGTCCAAAGTCCAGCTGGAAATTAATCTGGCTTCACCAGTCAAGGATAACAAGAAATGCTTCTATAAGTACGTCAACAGCAAAAGAAAGACCAGGGAGAGCCTCCATCCCCTGCTAGTCACAGGAGGAAACATGGTAACAAGTGATAAGGAAAAGGTTGAGGTGCTTAACGTCTTCTTTGCCTCCGTCTTTAATACTAGTTGTTCTGAGGGAATCCAGCCTCAGAAGACAGAACAGAGACTGAGAGAACGACCACACTTCTGCCCCCCCCCCCCCCCCCCCCCCCCCCCCAGTCCAGGAGACAATCACTGACCTACTGCATCACATAGACACACACAAGTCTATGGGACCAGATGGGATACACCCGAGGGTGCTGAAGGAGCTGGCTGGGGTGCTCGCCAAGCTGCTTTCCATCATTTACCAGCAGTCCTGGCTGACCAGGGAGGTCCCAACAGATTGGAAATTGGCCGATGTGATGACCATATATATAAGGAATTATCAGAAGGATGATCTGGGAAATTACAGGCCTGTCAACTTGACACTGGTGATGGAGCAGCTCATCCTGAGTACCATCACACAACACATGTGGGACAACTAGATGACCAGGCCCAGTCAGCATGGGTTTATGAAAGGCAGGTCCTGCTGGACAAACCTGATCTCCTTCTACAACAGGGCGACCTGCTTGTTGGATGAGGGAAAGGCTGTGGATGTTGTCTACCTTGACTTTAGTAAGGCCTTTGACACCGTTTCCCACAGCATTCTGCTGGTGAAACTGGCTGCTCGAGGCTTGGATGGGCACACGCTTCGCTGGGTAAAAAAATGTTCGGATGGCCGGGCCCAAAGAGTTGTGGTGAAGGGAGTTAAATCCGGTTGGCGGCCAGTCACGAGTGGTGTCCCCCAGGGCTTAGTTTTAGGGCCACTCCTGTTCAACATCTTTAATGATGATCTAGACAAGGGGATCGAGTGCACCCTCAGTGAGTTTGCAGATGACACCAAGTTGGGTGGGAGTGTTGATCTGTTCGAGGGTAGGGAGGCTCTGCAGAGAGACCTGGACAGGCTGGAGCCATGGCCTGAGGCCAACTGGAGGAGTTTCAATCAGGCCAAATGCCGGGGGCTGCCCTTGGGCCACAACAACCCCCAGCAGCACTACAGGCTTGAGGAGGAGTGGCTGGAGAGCTGCCAGTCAGAGAGGGACCTGGGGGTGCTGATTGACAGCCGGCTGAACAGGAGCCAGCAGTGTGCCCAGGGGGCCAAGAAAGCCAATGGCATCCTGGCTTGTGTCAGCAATAGCGTGGCCAGCAGGGACAGGGAAGGGATCTGACCCCTGGACTCGGCACTGGTGAGGCCGCCCCTCGATTCCTGTGTTCAGTTTTGGGCCCCTCACTACAAAAAGGACATTGAATGACTCGAGCGTGTCCAGAGAAGGGCAACGGAGCTGGTGCAGGGTCTGGAGCACAGGTCGTACGGGGAGCGGCTGAGGGAACTGGGGGTGTTTAGTCTGGAGAAGAGGAGGCTGAGGGGAGACCTCATCGCCCTCTACAGCTCCCTGAAAGGAGGTTGCAGAGAGCTGGGGATGAGTCTCTTGAAGCAAGTAACAAGCGATAGGATAAGAGGGAATGGCCTCAAGTTGTGCCAGGGAAGGTTTAGACTGGGTATTAGGAAGCATTTCTTTCCAGAAGGGGTTGTTAGGCGTTGGAACGTGCTGCCCAGGGAGGTGGTGGAGTCCCCGTCCCTGGAGGTGTTTAAGAGTTGGGTTGACTTAGTGCTGAGGGATCTGGTGTAGTTGGGAACTGTCAGTGTTAGGTTGACGGTTGGACTGGATGATCTTCAAGGTCTTTTCCAACCTAGACGATTCTGTGATTCTGTCAGAGGTAACATCTCAGAACTTTGCCATACAACTGCCATATCTCCCTGGCACTTAAGAACATATATGTTCACATTGTTCTTTTGCAAAACTGCATTGCTTTATCTTCCAATATGAAGTAGTCTTTCAATAGTCTTGTATATCTTCAAGCTGAAAAGAATATAGTGACTTGGAGCTGCAAAATTAAGCTGGAAGTCTCAAGAGAAAAGGGCTGTTTTGTAAGGTTATTAATCCTTCCTGTTTCCACTCTGTCCAAAAATACCACAATTTCAGTTTTGGTCACAGCATTTCAGCACTTCTTTCCCAGCCAAAATCTCGAAGTAGTCAACTTCAAGAAAAGGAAAATAATCAGGGATGATTTCAAGCTTGCATCTTCCCCTCCCCTCTTCCCCCTCTTCAGCTTTTCATACTGACCCTACCTCTCTGATCCCTTTTTATTTTGACTGAAGAATATGCTTTGATTTTCAAATTAAATTTGATCCAGTAGTTCTAAACTTTTAATGCTTTTGAGTAGAGAAGATATTGAAAAAGGTAATTATTTGTAAAAAGTAAATAAAATCTGTCTTGCATAAAAAAAGTATCTGGAATACTAAAAGTTTAACATTTTGATAGGTAATATTAAAGTTCATGCCAGAATAAGTGCATGTATACGATTAGCTCGAATTAAAAATACCTTTCAATGTATTGGTATAGTAGAAAGTAATTTAGTACAGATATTTTCAGAAAACTTGTTTGACATATATGGAGACTTGTAGTGGATAATAGCCATAGACGAGCATGAGGAAGGGTGTAAACAGAAGGGGGATTCGATGATTCTTTTTCTCTTCAGTTATTGGACTTTAGTTTGTAGCTATTTAAAACCTTGCAACTTTAAACCATCTATTTCAAGTCTTTCAGCCTTGCAGTTTGGTACTTTTAAATGGTGGGATTATGGGCCTGGCAGCTTCCAGGAATGCACTTTACAATACCAAGCTGACAAATTTGTTCTAGCTGTCTACCCCTCTGGGAAGGCGTGAAAGGACTTTCTGTAAAATCTGCTTGTTATTTGCTCTGGTTTACAAAAAATCTTTCAGAAATAGAGGGTGACATACAACTAAAGGCAAATATTCTATTCTCTCATAAGGTAAACCTTTATCTTATTTTATTGTTTTTTATAAGCAAAGATAGTAGAGATCTGCTTCTGTAGAAACAGAAGAGGAGAAGGAGAGGGAGAGGGAGAGGGAGAGGGAGAGGGAGAGGGAGAGGGAGAGGAGAGGAGAGGAGAGGAGAGGAGAGGAGAGGAGAGGAGAGGAGAGGAGAGGAGAGGAGAGGAGAGGAGAGGAGAGGAGAGGAGAGGAGAGGAGAGGAGAGAGAAATTAATAACATTCAATCTGAAGTAGACAAACAAAACTGGAGTGTCATGTAAACTAAGTAGACAGCAGAAATTCGAATGTTCTGCTTGTAATAGCTAAAGAAGGAGATGGCAGTAGCAGTGGGAGACATCTGCTACCTGCCTTCTCTGTCTGTTCTCTTTGAAAGTTGTTTCTCTTGTCCTGGGGACAGCTCAGCAAAGCAGGAAAGGGCTGTTTGGTTCCCCTTCTGTTTCCTCAGAATAAACTAACTAACAGTTCTCTTAAAAGAAGTTTCTCTGAAAAGTGAAAGGTCTTAAAGGGGTGTGGGTTATGAACTCCTTGTACAGCTGGGTGACCTGCTTTCTGATGTTAGTAAGGTTTGGAGTCTAATGGGCGCTGGACTTTCTGACAAGGCTAAGGTAGCGAGTTAGCTCTGAGGTAGGAGTGCTCTGTGTCTTTGCCAATCTGGCTGCTATGTATAAGACCAAACTTAAACTCCCAGTGCTATTTTTTTTTTTCTTTTTGCCAGAGAACACAACACAGTGACAGAATTGGGATTTACAAAACTTTAAGGCAGCAGCATCAGCAAGAGAATGAGAATCCAAAAATTCTAAATTGAATGGAGAGTACTAAAGAGTGCCACAGGCCAGCAACAGCTGCAAAGGATATATTCATATGGCATAATGTGGAGGTATGTCTAGACACCAAAAGCAGCATGGTCAGGTTAGCAGTATTGCCATGGACATACAAGTTACACATTGGATTTAATTATATGGCAACAAGTTTATGGACCTCACATGCACAAGTGAAGGTAATTAAGTTTCACAGAGATGTGCAAATCTATTTTTTCCTGGCTTCCCAGCATTTAATTTTTCAACATAACCTACTAGCAATAACTTTTTTTTTTTTTTTTTTTTTAAATTCTAATAGAGTGTCTATCAGATGTCCCAGGATAGGTATATTAAACATGCACTATTTCCCCAAACAGCAAACATATCATGTGACCTCTCATCTGCTAAAACAGTCAGACATCTTTTGGGAATAACCAAGCACAGTATACCAGAATGTAAGAGAACATTTAAATAACCTGGGTGCATGTTCATTCACTTTCATTCAAAATATTTGGAACAGCTCAGTTGTACCAAAGCCTAGAGAACTAGATTTTTTTTGCATTTTCTTTTACTCTGTGGTGAATTTTAGCTCCTGGATGTGGTGAAAATGAACAGATTTTCCATCAAAGCTTCTTGTCTGTTCTAGGGCTTCTGTGCTGAAGGATTTCAGCTTTTAAATGGGTGATCAGCTGTTAAGAACAGACACCATAAAGTAGTAGCTTTAGCAGGCTTTATCTAACTTAATGTATGTATGTATCTGGCACTTTGTTGTCATCTCTACTGTGAACATATTACTAGAGGCATCTCCCAAGATTAACATTACAACTATGAGATGCTATTCAAACAGCATAGGAAATACTGTCATCTTGTCAGTCAGCCCAACCCTGCATTTTCCTTTCATCTCCTTTGCAGCTGTCTTTGAAAACAAAACCTAATACTTTCATGATTCATAGAAATGGATTATCTCTACTGTGAAAATGCATCATTGGTCTTTTGGATTAATCAGTCAATGATATCTCCTGTTCCCAGAACTATAGCCGACTCAGCAGCCTTTGGGAGTTCTAAGAGAACCAGTGCTTTTCATCTACTGGTTTTAAAGTGCTCTGTAAATGAAAGAAGTATCTTTTGGGTATATCATGTCTTATAAGAAAACTGATGAGATGGAAGCTGTAAAAACTGACAACGGATACCCTTCTAAATTATCAAAAGGGAAAAATCACAATGAGCAACAAAAATCCTGTGCAAGTTCTAAGTGTTCATAAAAATATGCCTCATAAATAGAGCATTGAAGTAGAATTCAAAAGAACACTCACAGTATATCAATGTGGCTTTTTTTTTTTTTTTCAATACTAGCATTTTAAAAACCTTCTGTGCAAGTTTAGTTCATATTCTTAATGATGAAAACATACTGTACACACATAATTACAACAGATTACAGGAAAATCTCAGAAAGTGACTAATGTTTATGTCTGCAAAAGGTTAGAAAAAACAGTGTGCTCATTTTTGTTTCCACAAAATGTACTTCTCTACATAACTTATTGTGGTGTATTTAAACAAATGGTCTGCACTTTTTGCAGTTTCATCAGAGATGGTGTTATTGTTCATTCATGTCTGGAAGAGCTAACAGGTTGAGCGTCACTATTCATCCCTATACCTATTTTTTCACAGGTGGGTATGGAGTTCATTTCTGAGGGGCCTCAAAAATCAACTTCAGATTAATTACTCAACCTGTATGAGATTGTGCAAAACGTGTTAGTCCCGTACAAATTATACACTGAATGAGCATGTGGCTTGGCCAGCTTTCTCCCCTTCTCTGTAGGAACGTCTGAGAAATGGTAGAAATAAACCAAAAATTCTGTGTTAATTTATTTATGTGAAAAATAAAAGAGAATATCAGAAAGCAGGTAAGAATCTGTAGCAGAATTAATTTCATTGCAAAGAAGGGGAGGCAATATGGAGAAAAAATGGGATAAATAAAGGATTATTTCCATTTAACAGAGATTGGAATTCAGACATTTCTTGCGACATATTATATTACAAAATACAAAAGTTTAAGGAACATAACTTTACAGTTTTTGATTTTCCTCACTTTCTTCCAGTTTTGTAAATCTATGAAAAGTTTGGCTACTTTTCCCTTAGTATGCAGACACACTATTTACATATTTAAATTTTATATACTTACACATTTTCATTTTTCCTTCTGCCATTTGAAACCACTGAAACATGACAAAATTGTTCAAAGAATAATAATAATCATAAACTTAAAATCCCCACTGTATGCAAGTGGGGACTTTTAAAATATTTTGCTCCAGTCAGGTGACTTCGCTATCTCTTTGTAAAAATAAATTTCAGAAATTCTTGAGACTTTAAGAACAACGCAGGTTCCCCATGCTTTAACCAACCTCATAATGACCAGAATGAGACCTGCTATTTTTCAAACTGTGTCAAATACAGGAATTCCTTGAACAGAAATAAACCCCTCCTTATTTCATCTCAATATACCCTAGTCTTGCAGTATGATCCATGCGCCACAGTGGTTTGTAGCTCATCAGCGTCAGGGCTTTATGAGACACTTGACATATTCATATAATGCTGAGATATATTTTTTGCTCTTAAATGCATGATTTTGTATACAGAATCTTTAAAACTTACAATTTCCTTGTTCCCAGCTTAAAGGAAATTCCTTCTTTCTTATCAGTCCTCCTATTATCATTTTGTCACCTGAAAATTTGTCAGAAATGACTTCACATGCTTCCCCAGAAAAGGAATACAAATGGAAAAAATTTAGTGACAGATCATTCTCTCTGGACGCCCACAGAAGACTACCCGCTCAGAATAAATTCCTGGGAACAATTACATTTCAGTTACTACTCAATTAACTAGTTTTCTATTATAGTTTTCTTGGTTGGTTATTGTTTTTTGATTTTGAATTTTTAAATAAAGTGGAAACCATTAGCATGTCAAACATTTTGCAAAAGTTTGGCAATATTGTATGAATTCTTGCATTTTTATCAATCAAATTGTTACTATGGTTAAAATACAAAGTCTTTTGTGAAAATACATTCTCCTATAAAGACTGTATTAACTGACTTCTGTTATATCACCTTCTCTTAATCTTTATTAATGAACTCCATTGGTTGTTTAGATAGCCGGACTAATGTTTGGAAAGACTAGGATTATATCTTGTTCATCCTATTTATCTTTTATGAATATTGGCATGACATTAGGATTTTTCTGTTCTATTGGAACTTCCCTACTCTTTCCAAACTTACTGGAAAATAGTATTCACAATTTAAACAGACACTCAACCAGCTTTTTTGAAATCTTGGATGCAAGTTAACCTTTATTCACTCATTGAAATGTCAAGTTTTAGTAGTTTTTGTTTAGTATCTTCTGTCAAAATGGAAACTATTTCATCAGACTAAGAGCTAATAGGGATTTGCCAAGAACAAATCATGCCTAATTTCTAACACAATAATAGAGCAGAGAATACACTGAAGATGTATGTCTTCTTTTTAATGAAGTTTTTTACCATTTTATGAGGATCCTAAGGAAATCTTCTGTTGACTATAAACTACATGGAAAATTAGGTGGATAGCAGTTCTGTATAGTTGTTAGCAATGGTCCACCACCAGTGACAGGACATATCCAGTCATGTGCTGCCTTGGATCTAGGTGGGCTCAATATTTTTTCATAACTGACTGACCTTCAGGGGATAGAAAGAACACGATGATTAAATTTACAGTTTATTGGAGGCTAGAAGAGGAGGAAGAGAAATTAAAATGGTTTTAGCAATGGATGAAATTCATTAGTAACAAGTATAAAAAAAAATCAGATGCACAGCTGCAGGATGGGGAAAAAAAAAGCATCAATAAACCTAGGATGGTAGCCATTTTTAAGAAGCTCATCTTGGGGTTTGAATGAATCATAAGTTGAACACAAGTCAGAAATGCTCTGATGTTGTGGAAAGGCTAACATCACCGTGGGATGTATAAACAAGACAAGACATGGAATAATCCTTCTGCTCTGCTTAGCACTGTTAAAGCCTCAGCTGGAGCTCAGTTTTGAGCAGTGCATTTCAAGAAAGATGTGAAAATATTGGAGGTAATCCAAACAAGAGTGATGAAAATGATCAGAGGTCTAAAAAACATGACCTGTGATGAAAGAATGAAATAACTGGATTTGTCTTGCCTAACAGAAAGAAGACTGAAGTGGGCATAGTAACAGTACTCAAATGTGTAAAAGAGCTTTGCAAGGATGAAAGGAATAATCTGTTTTCAGTGACCATGGTGGATTGGACAATAAACAGTGGGCTTAATTTGGAACAAGAAATAAAAGATATTGGGAAAGTTTAGATGGAAAACAACTTTATATGGGCAAGAATAGTAGAACACTATAAGAGATGACCAAAGGAGACTGCAGAGTTTTCAGTGCTGCAGGTCTGTAAAAATACATTAGACAAACAGCTGTCACAAAAGACAAAGGTATTTTTGGGGTCAGAAAATAGACTAGATAACCTCTTACAATCCCATCAAGATGTTTCTCTATGATTTTTCTATGATATATGTAAAGTATGAACAGACCCTCTGTTTTTTCCCTATGTACTGAATGCAGAATTTTGCTTAAATACTCATTTTAATGCTCTATTGAAGCTTTATCTGATCTCATATTTCCTGAACAGTTCTATCTTTTTCATGCTACGACTAACGATTCTACTATTGACAACTAGAAAAGGATTAATACTGCAACAATTCTATTTGTTCATTACAGCCTTTTGTTTCTCTAATCAATTTAAAATCTTAATTTCCAGTTTACATCAATTTCTTCCAATTTACCTAATTTTCCAATAGTTAGATATATTTTGAATAGCTGCTTTAATTTTTCACTGTCAATCAGGATTTTTTCCAATCAATGTGGCCTCCCCTTTGGATTATGGGATTGCAGTTTCTTGACTAACAACTGAAAATATTCTTAAGCAATTCCCAATTATTGTTCAGACTTTTCTGCTTAAATTTTTCCTATACAATGATTTTTTTTTTTTTTCAAAATTGCTTTGATATTTTTGAGATTGGTAGTGTTAAAACCATATATAACAGTAATTTGGATTTTATTCTCTTTGTATCTGCAAGGTGTTGGGTGCCTGGGCTAGCACGACTTTTTAGAGTAGTGTAAGAATAATTTATTTTAATCTCTATATTTTTTCCCCTAGCTTTCTAACATGAGAAATATTATAGGTGCTGGTGGAACATTCTGGGGTTGCTTTGTTAATAGTTGCAAGAGCAATTTCATCATGTGTCTCAAACCAATGATCTTCCTCCTCCTTTTAATATAACCCCTTTTTCCCACACAGTACATACGTGTGCTTAAAGCATTGGTATCACTGGAAAGACTGTGTCTTTAGACAACAATAGCTGCAAATTTTTGAAGGAAACAAGCTTCATTGCAGAGTAGAGAACCACAATCTGGGGACAGCTGAAAAATGTCACTAGTAAATGTGCAGTGAGAGCAGCACCAAAATGACTCTCAGGTTACACTATATTTTACTCAAGAGAGGAATGCACGAACACCGTGGCCAGGCAGGAGAGCAACAGAAATGAAAGTTGTCCCTCTAATTTCAAATGCAACTCCAGACAAGCTGGCGTTAGATACAAAGTCTAGAGGAAGCTATGTGAACACACTGGCATTGCTGTTCGAAGAAATTCTGTCTGTGTTTGCAGCTCACTAATACGTGAGTAATATCATGTGTGGATTAAAAATTAAACATAAAGCAGAAAGCCTATGATAATCCTGAAAAGAGTTATCTACAAATTAAGTGCAGGAATGAGCACGTTTGCATACTTTTCCCTCCGAGTGCTGGAACCTTTGTCCCAGTACAGTCTGTTCCTGCAGATGCTGTCAACTCTTTAATAGTTACCGTAATACAGAGTTATGCAGAGATTTTTAAGGCTACCTTGCAGTTGTTTTAATACCCCATTCAGCCATCAAAACAGTCACAGAACTACAGTTATTGCCAGGATACACATACAATACATGGAGAACAAACCTTATGTATTTTTTTCTTCTGCTGTTCAAGGGCTCAGAAGCATCCCCATAGGTTCATTGAGCTGCTAATTATTTCTTTTTATGCATTCTGGCCAGCTCTAACTATGTAATGTTTGGGCTAAAACCCAGGACCAAACACAAGGGGTATGACTCAGTCTGAGATCAAGCCCTCAATGCCAGAAAGACTGTGGGGGTCTGTGAGCCTAGGGGAGTTCACCTGCCTGGCAAAAATAATGAACAAGTGAAATAAAAGTCAAATCATGACCCTGCCACCTGCCTTTGCAGAAAAGCTCGTCAGCTGTCGTCTTTTTCTTTACCCAGTCAACCACTCCCTTGGCCTGACCCTTCCTGTTGCTTTCAAGGCTAGTTTTCTGTGGAGATGGGATCCACATGTGAGCAGGTACAGACATGGACTGAACATACTTGTTATAGTTGGAAAGATACTGCTTGCTGTAGGCATATACAAAACCAACCTTACTGTCAAGCTGTCTCCCACTTCCTGGTGTCTCACTTAGACCAAACCGGGCCATACTGTGATTTTTTCAGTGTCACTGAACATGGGAGGTACAACAAAGCAGCAAAGGCAGTGCAATTGGCACATAGGCTGTCCAGAAACACTGGCGCTGGCAGCTCCCATGCCTTTGTGGATCTCCATTGTTGACTCTCAGCATGCTACAATCTCAGGAGGAGCAGTAGGTGAAAAGCATTTGCTTAAAGGGAACCTAATGTGGGATTTTTGGATGCCATCACCTTGCTGATGTTTTAAACCAGCTGTTAGGATTTAGCCAGCTAATATCACTAGAGTGTCTCTACCCAGATCTGTCTGGTTATGCAGCACGCATGTAGAATTAAGGCATAAGAAACTCTGGATCTGCTGTGAATCACATTCAGATAAAAATTAACAGAATGTGAAATGGTGATAGGCTTTGGCTCCAAGTTTTTTAAAATACAGTATATTTCAAAGAACCAAAACTAGGGAAGGTGAGGGATTCATTTGTTTTAAATTCTCCCAGAAAGAGAAAAAACTGTAAAACAGAACCTTGACAAAGCCTGAATAGCCTCATAAATGAATGGTCTGATTGAATCTTAGTGTGATGGAGAGAAGCAAACACAAGGGATGGGCTTGAACTCTGGATTAGCACTTAAATCCTGGAAAGCCATGTCTTGAGTTTTCCTAGCAAGATGCACAGTGTTACTAAAATACCTCTTGCAGCAAAGTGGCCACAGCAAGTTTAGGACTAATTTAAAGTCCTGTTTCAAAGACAGAAGAAAGGCAGACAATGTGGAACTCTTGTCTGCATATATGTTTAAGTGTCAACTTAAACCCAGATCTTTATTCCTCCAGCAAGAATATATATCTGGAAAAAAACAATGACAGTTATAAATCAGCACATGTGAATCAGAATGTCAGTGTTTTCTTTCTACATTTACTCATTCTGAAAATAAGGCCCAGCCATCAAAAAACCTTCTTTCCTAACTATGTAAGAGATGCTCCAATCATTTTCTAAATTTCAATCTTTTGCAAAAAATCCCTCATAAGTATTGGTTTTCACATCCTTATGTTTTCAAAACATAAGTGAATGTGTCCATTTCCTTTTTGGAATCACTCTGGAATGGGTTGTTACAGCTGACACTATTTATTTGCACTCAGTCAGGAAAAAAAACCCACAAAAAACCCTTTCTCTTGGTAATGTATGGCTAAGATCTGTAGAGGTGACTGGCAATTCTAAGTGCTGAATTTATTACATTGCCAAATTTATTACATTGCCTTACAGCCTCAAACACTGAATACTCAGCATTTTCTGAAAATTAGGTATGTGGAAAGTGTCATAAATTCAACTCCCCCAAATAAGTAGTTATTTGATAACCTACTGGTCAACTGCTGAAAGTATGGGAATACCTAAGTGCATATGTACATCCATTCATATAAATAAAATATATAGACAGATAATGATGATGTGGTGAAGTAGAAAAATTTTATAACTATTTATTTAGAGTGGCTGTTTTATAGATGTAGCAACTGAGAAATAAAATTGTGCCATACTACCACATATACTATATTAGATACAGCAAGTTAGAAATGTCTAATTTAGTGTGTTTTCCATATTTCTTTCCCACAGAATAGAGCATCTTTATACTAGAACTATTGCCCTTGGTCTTGCTCATAGACAGAAGAGAATATTGTAACTCAGCAATCCAGGAAAGAAACCTTGGCTATGGTCCAGGAGAAAGGAATGAAGCAATTAAGTCTCTTTGCATGCAATGAAAATGGAGATAAATGTGTATTTCATTGAATCTGAGCATCAGAGTTGAAGGACCTATCTACCCACCCTTTGCTAAAAAAAGAAACATGTTGAGTAAGTACTTGGGTTTCTTACCTTCATTTATCTCATGGATTCTGGAGAACGTTTATATTACTGTAGTTTCTTTCTGATTATTAGGGGAGTCGGTCAGTGGGAAATTAGATCTAGAGTATCAGTGAATTTGCAACTGACACAAGATTCCCCTGCACTGATGGAACAGCATATTATCTCTTTTAGGTATTTCCAAAGCAAATGAACCATAAGGAGGCTCACTGCTGTTCAAATCATTAGCACAGATTTGACAATAACAAAAAAAAAAAGAAACCCAAAAAACCCCCAAACAAACAAACAAAAAAACAAAAACCAAAACAAACCAAAACCAAAGAGAAAAATTGGATGTCTCACTACTAAAGTGTGCTTTGTTATCTCAGTCCAGAGAAAAACCTACTGAATCAATGGGATTTGACAAATCTGTTTAGCCAACATAATCCTGCAAATACTCCACCCCCGTGCTTCATCAAATCCCCTTGTGTCTTTCTGTACTGTACTGCAAGGAGCTTGCAGGCCAGGCCAGTGGAGTCAAAAATAGCTTTAAATCCTCCTTGTGATCTCAGGTTCCTGACCTCCCGCCTGGGCAGGCTGAGCTGCAGCAGCCTCCAGGGGTTGCTTCATCCCTGGCGCTGCTGAGATTTGCTGCGTATGCCAGGGTTTCATGCCCTTCCCGATGATGCTTGATCTCACCTCCCCAGGCTTGTCATCCAGAGATTTAGTGTCTGGCTCACAGCTTCTTTGGCAAGGGGATCCTCACTTAGACAGAAATGGGGCATTTATACGATCACACCTCTTTTACAACATGAAAGACTTAAAATGCAGGATGTGTTTATCTCTGTCTTGTCATTGTAACCTTTTCAAATAAGGAGACAGTTTCCATCTTCCCCGCTCTTTCTAGGGCTACCTTAGTTTTTGTAGCATTTTCATGGCTTCTTTGTTTCATAAATTCTAATGTGTAGTTTCTGCTCAGTTCTTTTCAGCTTTTCAGTCCACCTAAATTGGCTTGGCCATCCAGGTCTTTTTCCTTCACAGAAAAAGGTCTTTGGTACCAAAGGATATTTTGAACACATATTTCATATATTTTTGTAAAAAGGGAAAGGGAAAAGGAGAGGGAGAGGGAAGGGAAAAGGAGAGGGAGAGGGAGAGGGAGAGGGAAGGGAAGGGAAGGGAAGGGAAGGGAAGGGAAGGGAAGGGAAGGGAAGGGAAGGGAAGGGAAGGGAAGGGAAGGGAAGGGAAGGGAAGGGAAGGGAAGGGAAGGGAAGGGAAGGGAAGGGAAGGGAAGGGAAGGGAAGGGAAGGAGGCTACTAAAATAACAAAAAAAAAAGAAAAAATAAAAAAAGAAACAAAGACGACATTCCCGGTTTTATGACAATGACGTGATATTAATTGAAAAATCAAGCCATCTCTGTGTTTCTAAGCCACCAGCTTTAAGGGTGACACATTATATACAAACTGTGTTAGAATTGTTTGAATGAAGACACTGACTTGGAGCCCAAAGAAACAAATGGTTTGAGCTCACATGGGACTCATACATGGAAATTAATCTTGCACTGCTATCTGCAGGAGACAGAAGTGTGTTTGAAGCAGATCTGCACAATTTGATTTTGTTTTCTTTCTTGGTTTTCTCTAATAGAAATGGCAGCAAATACAGGAAAGACAAAGGAAACAAACAAACAATAAAATGGTTTTCTGCTGAGGTTATAGTAGCTCTTTTCAATAAGAATATTTTTAAATAGAGTTTTATGAAATATTTCCTTAAAATGAAATCACTGATGAAAAAATTCTACAGTCTTAAATGCTGGGGTTTCCATCATCTCTCTGAGTAGACTACATTGCTGTCTAATAGATATCCTTGTCACAGTAATCATTTTACCCCCACCCCACA
Organism: Athene noctua; assembly: GCF_965140245.1. Taxonomy (NCBI): domain Eukaryota; kingdom Metazoa; phylum Chordata; class Aves; order Strigiformes; family Strigidae; genus Athene; species Athene noctua. The sequence continues at coordinate 81,344,519 of NC_134037.1, forward strand.
TACTCTAAAGTTTTTTAAAATCATTGACACAACAGACACAAAGAGCCTTTATGCAGATATTCTCATTTATAAATTCCTACACAGGAAAAACAGAGTCACTGAACAGAGGAAAATGAAGTGCTGCATTTTTGGCAGTGGCACAGAAATACATAATTGCTTCACTGAGTTTTGCAAAAATAAGGAATTCATTTTTGCAAATAATCACTAAAAGAGTTTTCTATTCTGTTTCAGGGCAGCCTGATCCAAATCTTGCTTTGCCACAGCCTTTTGTGGCAGAAGAACAAAGGTTGTTAAATACTTAATTACCAGGACAGTACACGTGACTGATGGCTTGAGTTGGATGAACGAAGCTGCAATTATTTCACCACAGTGTGGCTAAGATTGATACTTGGCCTTCACTCAATGTTTTTCATCATTCCACCAGAAATAAACAGAGCACAGACTATTCTCAATATGTTTATGCATCAGTAACTTATATTACTTTTGGAAACTGTGAAATTTATGCCAGTTGGTTGTAAAAGACAGTTTTGATATTTTTCTCTTGTCCTGAAACGCAGAATCAATATGTGCACAATTTTCATCCTCCTTACATTTCATGTTATTCCTAAGAGCTGAAGCCAAGAAATAAATGGAAATAATTATTTTCTCCATCAAAATTCTGGGTTATTGTATCCCTTTGCAAAGATTAGGAATGGGTCTTACAGAGAAATTAAGATATGAGTCCAGTTCTCAGTTTCTTTGAACCAATACATTTGGAGTCAAGAATTTGATTAAGACCAAAGCAGGCTACTCTGCCACAAAATTCGTATTTTTATGGTAAACATTTTACAAAGTGTAGAAACATGGGGGCACATGTAAGCTCCATTCCCAGTACTATGTAAGTGCCTGACCGTAGGATGGCTCATTGTAACAGTGCCATAGTAGTGAGGCTATATGTTTCCCATTCAGGAATGGCTTAGGTACAGTCAGCCTGGAGGTCCAGCAAATGATAAGGCTCTTATACCTGAGCATCCTTGTCTGCTTTTATTTCTCTGTCCAATTCAGCAGGGCAACACTGCCTGCAGAAGCAATGGTGGGGATTCTGTCAAAGACGTGAAAACTGTGATCTTTGTCCCTCCTTCTCACCACGTCATCCAGCCTTGTTCTAAATAGGATGAGATGAAGAGGTGATGAAAGTCCAGTTGCCTTTTATATACCAATGTCTCCACTATGATTACCAGCATGGCAGCTATAGAAATGCTGTTTCAGTGACAAAACAGTTAAGAAAAATGCTCAGCATGGACATGACCACAGAAATACAGCAAGCTGTGAAATAAAGGCTAGAGGTCATTAAACTGTCTTTGCATACTTTTTTCAGTCTTGCACTATATTTTTTTTGTAAAGAAGCACATATAGTTGGAGTCAGAATTAATTAATTACAGGCTATTTTCTTAGTGTGGTTTATATGTGTTAGTTCAAGCAAGGACAAGAATGAATCTCTTGAAGTACGTCTCTGACTTCTTGGTTCAAGAAGCCAAATCATCTTTGTTGTGAAGACTACATTTTCCTAATTGATTGATTTTCTCTAATGTGAACGAGGCCTAACATAACTCTCACATTTATTAGCTACTTCAAACAAGGCTATTGTTCAATGTCACATGAATATAAATAATTTCCATATAGTGGTTTTCTATTTACTTACCATGCTCCAAAAGACATCTTGTTTATGTGTATTGTGTTAGTTCTGAATCTGCTCTAAGTTAGCAATATCATGTGCTCCATATGTTTGTATGACTTTTTTGTTCAGTTTGGGATTTTTTTTTCTGTCATTAGGATTAATTCAAGAAGGAGTTGGTATGCAGGAAGCAGAAGAATACCATCTCAACTGGTTTATACCCCAGCTCTCAGTCATCAGTGGTCTACTCAAACCAGTCCAAGCAGGCTTGAGGGCACAAGAGAGAAGAGCTGTCTGATTTTTACCAATAAGATGCCTTCTCTGACATGCAGAATACAAGTCATAGGGCTAAGCAGAAGACAAACTATAAAGTAGGGAGAGACAAGGTAAAAGGACTGACCTAGGAAAAGAAGGAAGGTATATGTATACAGCCTTGGGTACATTGGATTAATATTTTAAACTTCTTCACTAAATTCCTTCAAGACAGTTGTCTGGTCATAGTACAGCACTAATCCTACCTCCTGAAGGAGAGATTTGCAGATGCTAGAGCCAGATGAACTTTTGCAGTGAATCTGATTGGCATGGGTTACCATGGTCAAGAGTTACAGTCTAAGAGTTGAAGAATTACAAAGCTGAGCCTTGGTACAGGTTTTGGTGAGTCCTTAGGGGCAATATGTTACTGAGTAAGTCCAAAAGGAGAAAGTAAAAGGATGCCATCCCTCTATCTATAGGGCTGCTTGTTCATAGTTACAAAGTATTTTCAGGACACTTATTTAGTGTTGGACTCAATAAAGTTACATTTTTCAGTACAAATGGCATAATTATTTGTAACTGTTTACCCAATGGAATTCATAATATTGAAAACAATTAGAACTGATTAGAAAACCCTATACCATAATTTATTTCCTGTTACTTCTGGTTTACTTCTTTCATTTTACTTATCTTAAGAGTTAAACCAGAACAGTTGTTTGAACATATAATGTATGCCTGATTTTATTGAATGCATGTGCTTATTTGAGTTAATTAATTATGAAGTGTTCCAACTAACATCAATAGTGATGCAAGTGGTTAAAGTTAGTAAGTATGGATGTAATAAGCTGGCTTTGGTCAGTTTGAGAAATTGACACTCAAGCATTAGTATAGCGCTCTCTGACTTGGGTTTCAGAATATTTCAGGAAAATGTTTTGTTTGAAGTTTTCTAAAAAGCTTGAGAACACATGTTAGTACCGATGTTTTAATCTGCCTATTTGAAAACTCCTGGCTTTTTTTATACAAGCTCCTTAAGCCTCCTTTCAACACTAAAATAAGTCTGTGCTAGATAATTAAATAAATACAGGTGATATGATTTAATGCAGTTAGTTATTCTTCAGAACTGAGTGTAAGGATATCCCACTTAGCCTTAGAAGCTTGTAATTAGAAAATACATGGAGCCAATAAAATATTCTTGGAGCAAATCAAGAACTATGATAAGTATGAAGGCTTATGCAGCATGGTGCTGCAAAGTTAACATATGTAAATGACAAAGTATAAGCAGCAATAAAACAAATCAGCAGAGTATAAGCTTGGCTTTACTTCTTTGTATATGCCACTTTTTGCGGAAGATACTGTGGATACTAAACAGCAAGACTTCAGTTAGAATGCACCTCTCATGTATTAAGCTTGTTCTTCCACAGCTCCAAAACCTCTTATTATTTTGAATTTATGATGTGTCCATCTTTCACTTCATGGCCCTCCCAGTGCCTTTATGTTTCTGAATTCCTTTCAATCTCCCTTTATCTCTCACAAGAACTGGTTAGAGAACATATTAAGAGGTGTGCATCTAATGTAGAACAGATGACATTAATATCCACAATGGTAAAAAAAAAAAAGAGGGTGCTGGGAGACAAAAAGAAAATTGACTATTTTTTTTTTCCTCTTAATTTTCCTTTTCTCTGTATCTGATACACAGGAAGAAATGGAGAGAATGTTTTCATTTAAACATTACTGTTTGGTCAATCATTCTTTGCAGATTCCTTGCTTCAAAATTGTATTTTACAGCATAAATAATTTTATGATTCATATTACATGTCCTCTATAGGGTATTTTTAAAAGTTACTAAATTAAATTCTCACTGCTTTTCCTCTGGCATCAACTATTCAATTCTGAAAAACATAAACCTGGGAATGTGAAGAGTAGTGTATAAATTAAGTCTCAATTTCCAGATTTTCAGCAGAGTTTTCCTGGAAATACTCTCAACAAAGTGCCTTATATAAATGTAAAGTGACTTGATTTATGACCAAACCATATATGTTATTTGCAATTGCCTTTAATTTCTTTGCTTCTATTTCTGTTCACTGCAACCACTGAAAAGGGATAGTCAGATACAAGTAAACTTCATGAATGTCTTTAAATTCATGTTGCTTCAGATTGTTCTGGTCTTTTATCACAGGAAGATTAATTCACATTACTCAGAAACTTCTCAGTAAATAATTTTCTATAGTATAAAATTTCTTTCATATCTGTTACTATAATAACAGGATGTAAATTCTGCATAACTATAGCCATTTTCTAGAGATTAATATTCACCTTCAGAAATAGTAATCAAAGTTGTCCCCTGTGTAAATATTCCATATAAAGAATAAATAGGTTTGGAGGTTATTTTCTATTATTAGAAAAATTCTATGATCTACACAGAATTGAATTTTACCCTTAAGAAGCAGAATGAAACCCAAGCAACACTTGATTAGGCATCTGTGGAGACTGAAACTATCATCTTCAAATGAGAAGACTGTCTAGGCAGCCATTATACTAGATTATTACAGATCTTTCCTCTGACTTCATTCAAGCTTTTTGTGCTTACATTGGGAAATGAATGAGTCTGGCTGCTACTGCTCAGATTAGTCAGAGAAGAAGTCAGACTTAAGCTAAAAGAAGTAATAGATGAGCCTGAAGTGGGACAGAATTTGAAAATTTCCCTACTCTGGTAGTGTTCAGAACAGGCTGTAGCTCCCTTGTCTTAACGGGAGTGGCAATATAAATCCTAAAACCATACATGCTTGTAAGACTGAAAATACCTGGGGGAGACTGAATTCCCTTTCTCTGAATTCCTTTGCATTATCAGTGTGAACAGAATTATCAAGCACTTGCAATTTTTAACTCAGACAATCCTGAGTATTGAATTAGCTGAACAATCAACATCATCAAGGTTTTCTTTTGAGAAGAGCAGAGTGTGGAACTGAAACTCCATAGCTGTTACATTTAAGTGACTCACTCATTCCTTGAATTGTCATTTCCATCATTTCCTTTTTGTTGTTCATGAAAATCCTGCTAGCACTTCACCTCAGAGCTAATCATAGAGATACAACCATTCATACTGAGGCAGTGAAGTGAGGCTAAAGCCATTGAAAGTTTGGGGATTTTTTTGTTAATTAATGAGTACTAGTAAAGGTAAACAGGCTGATGTGAAAGATGTTTATTTGTTGAATGGTCTCTTGCACTTCCATATCCTCATTTTGCTACTTGTTGGTACAAGATTTAACCGCAGACTCAACTGGTATTAATTTCCAGGTTATCCAAAGCAGATGGAAAACAGAGAATGGAGAAGCAGCCATTAACGCCTACACAACACCCGAGACAGCTTGGGATAGTTACAATGACTGTATCAGTGTACAAACATAACTGCTACAGAACATACCAGAGGACCATCTAATTTGACCTGTCTTCAACTGAGCTGGTGCCAGTCATCTCAAATGTAGACATAAACCCTCTAATACACAACATTGTGCAATGCTCTGTCATAGAGGAAAATTATTCCTGACTCCAGTTGTTGCTCAATTATGTCCTGAAGCGTGAGGATTAATAGTTCTTGTGACTTTTGTCCCAGCATGACTAATTGCAGATGCCATTATTATTCAGATCAATGGATAATTCCGCTTTGAACCTTCCTTAGTGCTTTTCCTTGTACTAATCTATGACCTTAAATGGCAGAAGATGTCACATCATTTTAGAAACACATCTCAGCCATACGCTGCCATGTCCATATCTTGATGTGAAACTAAATTTATCTGCAGAGAGATATTAACTGAAATGATCCGTTATGCAATCATTTGGCTGCTTCTACACATTCTGCTGTTGGCCACCCTTGACACATTCCATTAGGGCCAAGGAGTTGAGACAGGGTAAGTGGGAGAGGAGATGTTGGCCCAGGTTAGTTGTTAGCTAGTATCTGGAAGTTGCAGTAGATAGCCATAGCCTGACAGATCCTATCAGAGTGTTTAACCAGCCAGGTGAGCAGGTAGTGCCATGAATGCTGAGATGTTCCCCTGCACAACCTGTACCCATGTTAATAAGTCATGACAATTCAGCATAGACAGTTCTCAGCTGAAGAAGCATTCTGTGGCATGTTGTATTTTGTTTTTTCTCCACTGTTAATTTTTAAGCAGAAAGGTATCCATTAATGAGCTAAAAAATAAGTTTGTCTGATGATTTTCTCTAAAGGGAAAAGAAAAAAAATGAACTAAAAATGCCAGGAGGTCTTTGAGTTACTAAGACAGCTTTCAGCAAAGTGTTTACTAGACCAATTGTTACTAGGAGTCCGTGACTCCTGCCTTGTATTAAGATTATTTTGTTTTTAAGCAGAGGCAAAAGGAATGAGCAAACTTTGTCCAAGAGTCATTAAAATGACGAGAAGAATTAGCTGAGTAGGTACACTAAATGGTCATGGTAGAAAGAAAAGACTGAGGGTTTTTTTATGGACAGACCAAGAAATTAAGCAAATATCTTTAAAGGCAACATTTCTCACTACCCAAGAAATTACTGTTGCCAAATATTTTTCTACACGTGATGCATCAGCAGGTTTCTGGCAGGTGCCTTAAGGAAACATTTGAAACATTTCTGCACTTTCTCTATTCCTGTTAGGAGACACTGTTCCTCAGACTACCATTTGGGTTGTGTTTGGCAGCCACAGTGATTCACCAGAAAATGAAACACATTTTTGATTGTATAGAGTATACTCAGGTCTATACACATGATGATTTGATCAGGAGAAAAATGGTAAAAAAGCAAGGCCAGATGCTCAGAAGCACTTTTGGAGGAGCCAGACTTCTGATCTAAAAGAAACAAACAAACAAATAAAGCTCCCATAGGATAAATGTCACATCAGAGAAAGAAGAAACCTGGGGGAAAAATGTTACATGCACAGAAAAATCAAACTTTAAAAGTATCATCATATACCTCTATTACGATACATGGAAGGCACCAGCCATCTGAGAACTAATAAGCAAAAATGTCCTGTGTAAGTGCATGCAAATGTACAGAAGAAACTGAAAAAATAAAGAAGCTTGTTAATCATTCCCCAGCAAGTGTTGCTCTGACTTCAATTAAAAGGGGATATTGGCACAATCTTAATCCAAATATATGATCAGAATTGGAGAGCAGGGGTGGATACATGGAAACTGCTAGCAAAAACTGGGCATCTTTGCACTTAAATATAGAAATTGAGTGTGGTCATAACCATTGGGTGGAGAAAGGGATTTTCTTTTGTTCTGAAATAGGAGGTATTAGCTGTGTCTGGAAGACAGAAAAATCTAAATGGTACTTTTTAAAAAATAGTTTATTTACATATTTGGTAAGTGATTTTCTGACAATATGTAGGCTTACTTTCCCTCACAGCCAGAACCTGGGAATTCTTTCTATTCCTTCTGTGGTTCAACGCCCATTCTGAGCATTCACTGTTTGTGAGCAGTCTTTTCTACATGGATTAAGAAAGACTCCGATCTTTCTTAAGATGCAAATTATCATAAAGCTGCTAATTTGCAAGCCACAATAGTTTGATATAGGCTAAGCTAGTTTGTAAGTGACTTTAAAATCTGTCAAAAGGTTTCTGCCCCCCTCCTTGTCAAAAATAAAATATTTGTGTAGGATCCTGCTCATATTTCTTCTAATGACTCTCAGCCTGGGAAGTGCTTTCCCTTCTCCTATTTTAAAATTTTCTAGCACCTTTTGAATTTTATATTGTTTTTGCCATCTTGCTCAACTGTTTTTGCCATCTTGCAAAACTTAATCAAGCTAAGTGCTCCCGTCACAGATCCTGATGCTAAGATAACCACATCCACAACCACTGTCCTGGCTTCTCCCTTTCTCTTACCTTTTGACAATACTTTGAGCAGAACTAGTAAGATGTAGATTGTCACTACATTTCCATTCCTTAAGCAAATTTTAAAGAGACAATACTCAAATAAAATGGCCACTATATGTTAAATGGATGTGTAAATCTCTTACAATCTGGGTTCTTTCTGAGATCATAAACTAAGGCTGTGTTCTGTCAGTGGAGTTTCGGAGAGTGACAATATTCACAGAATGAAGGAAATAAGGCAAATTTAAAAGCTACTTCAGCAGGCGGTCATGACGTGGAAAGGATGATTTGCTAGCAGTAGTTAAAAAATAGCACAGTAGCTGAATCTAAATTGTAAATTTCAACTTTCTAAATGCTGTGGAAGTCTAGAGGCAGTGGAAGGACTCTAGGTATGTGGTTTATACAGAGAACTATCCCAACTGATTGTATCAATTTGACATTTATATGATGAAGTTATTGTCAACAGAAATAGTTTTGAACAGTTCTAATTGTGTTCAAATAATGCTTGGCTGAAGTGATCAGATACCACCTAGCTAAATTACAATTACAAGTAGCCAATAAAGTTTATATTTGAAAGGCAGAAGGGAGGAGGTATTATTTAGAATGGATAAAAGATTTTTTTCCAAATGAGGATTACTTTTTCAATAGCAAAATCTAAGCTTTTTATGAGGAAAATTATTCTAATTTATTAGTTTACGTAAAACAGCATGTAAAGATACAGTTTATACAATAGATATGTTGTATACTCCATTATACTAAAATGTGCACAAAAATGTACATAATGCTACAGCAAATATAAAGAGGCTAAAATATAAGTTTCATAAAAGTAGATGAGAAAAATACTGTAAAACACTCTGAAATAATTTTGCAACTTTTACTTGTAACTGTGAAGTGTCATATGAGGTGTAGCATCAGCCTGAATGGACCAACTTCTGTCTGCTCTTGCCATTGCAATGAAATATTGAAGAGCCCTTGAAACAGCTGAGGGCTTGTAGAACAGCCACTTAAATTTTTAGTTTTTTTCCTCTGTAAATTGGTAATGGTAGTCATGGTAAATCACTTTTCTGGGATGCTCAAAAATGTGGATGTTCCTGAAAAAACTTTTCTGCTTGTTAACAAAGGGTGCTGAGATAACACTCTAAGGGGAGAAACTCTGGCAACATGCTTAAATCTCTTTTTCATGCTCTGGAATGGGTTATCTGAGGGACTCTCAGCAGCATTAACTCTACCAAATAATAATTCTGTGTCTAATCTAGTTCACTGATGGGTTAAACTTGAAGGAATGTGCTCAGCCTGCATTATTCTGTGCTTGAGAGAAATCATTCCAGATATGACTGAATAAAACACCATATCCACAAATGTGTAACCCTTAATGAAATTCATTCTGACTATTATGTTAGTGGCCAGCCACAGTCACATGGGAAATTTTATTTGGAAGTTTCATTTGCCTGCTGAAATCTCTCCATGCTCCATCCACTACCAGTATGATGTGGAAATGAGGAGGAGGGGAAAAATAACCCAGGCATATTTCCGTCCCGGGAACTCAGAAGAAGGGATGCATGAGAAAGAACAGCTCTTTGCTTACCAGAAAGATGGTTCTGCAAATCAAGGTTTCAGTTATGGATGTTACTTTCAAAGCCTATTTATGGAAAAAAAAAAAATCAAAACCACTGGTCAACAAGCTCTTGCTGCAGTTTACATCTAGGACAAGGTTACCAACTATATGAATATGCATAAAACATGCAGGAGTTGCTCTGGAAGGCCACACAGTCAAAAAACGTAAATGTCTGTGGGTAAGCCAATGTCAAGCTTGTTTACACATGAAGAGATCCTAATTAGAAAATGGAAAAATGTCTGGATCTAAATTTAAAGTGGAGTCTGTTCATGAGAGTCGTGGGTGACTAAAAGTAATTAAGGCCATCACTTAACTAAACAGATGTGACAGATTAACAATGTGTTTCTATCTTTGATGTAGATTTTTTGCTTTGGATGCACTGCAGTTTAAAGTCCTTTAATATTGTCTGAGATACATCTGCCATTATTTAGATTTGGTATATTTCTTGTTGCAAATGTATTTAGTACTGGCTGACATTTAGTTTGTATAAACAATCAAAAGTGTTTACAATTAAAAGTACTTGTTCAAGCAAGCCAAAGTACAGAGAAATACATTCAAAATGCAAGACAAAAGATGTGCAGATAATAAAATAAATTTTCATGCTTCCTTTTGTGCTGATTTGTGCTGGAGATGGATTTAGCTAAAAGTAAAAAAGGAAACACACTTTCATCCAACACTACCCCCAAAAAACCCCTAGTCACTATTCTTCCAAAATAATATTTTATTTTTTATTGTGGTGAGGACTTTTACCTTTGTTATTTCCAGCCTTGAAGCACTCAGATGTGTTAAGTTCCTAGGAGTCATCCTATTCCACCAATACTTCTCCCCAAAATGGAAGGAAGAAAGAATGGTTATTGCTTAACACACCTTATTCTCCTGAGCTTCCCAACCCAGATAACACAAAGCTGCACATGGTAAACATGCTTAGATAGCTACATATGCAGAGGGAACTCTATGAATTAGCTTGCATGTTTCACACATACATTGAAACCGGAGGAATTACGCAAGTCTTAATTCTCCTCTCACTACAGGGGAGAGGAATTTTATATATGTATTACTTCATTGGCTCTAATATTGTGATGCTCAGTTTACTTGCATGAGCATGAGAAAAACACTGAGCTATGTGCCTCTGTGTGTCTACCTTCATGCTTCTGAGGCAATGACAGTCCTACCTTACACATGGCTGTGAAAGAATAAGTTAAAAGTGGAGATTTTAATTCAGAACGGCTCAAGAGCCTCATTTTATGCTAACAGGACTTAAATATTGTGTTGTAATTTGTCTGCATGCAGAAGCTGGAGGAAACAATTGGTGAACTCAATTAGCTTTTATAGAAAGTTATAACTGATGATGCTCTCTGGCTCCACCTTAGCCAGTCTATATCGTATATAATACTCCTGATCTGAAACAGTAAGTTGCCTATAAGACTGGGGATGATTGTAATTCCCTACTTCTTGCAGTCTGGTGTAGATGCTCCTTATTCACAGCAACTCAATTGAATTGTCACAATGGGCCTCGAAATTTCTAAATTATGACCCTTTACACCTGCTCCTCCAGAAGCTGTATTTAACGTCAGTCTCTGCATTAACGTGTTTTAGCTTTTATTTCTTTTGAAGAATGAAAAGAATTAACTTTTAAATCACCGATTAAAAAGAAAAAGCATCTTTTTCAGACGTGCATGATGAATACATTTCCTGCATGTTGCTCTGGGAAGTTCCATGGGAAATACAGTATTTGTCTGCCAGGGAGCCACTCTCTAACTTCAGGCCATATAGGCTGCACCCACCCAGAGTCCTTCAACCAGAGGTTTTTGAAGGCCAGACACCTGTAGTTTTCTTTGGACTAAAATATTCCTGTGTATCAAAAGAACTCACAACAACAATTAGGGGCAGATATTCATGAAGCCTAATGTTAACCCTGGGAACCTTGTCTCCCTAGATTCACTCCCTGAAGGCTGTGACACTTCCAGAGGACACCTAACTACTTCAAATAATGCCCAAAGGAACCTCTCTTCTCCTCCATGGACTACAAAGAAAGCCTATAAGGAGGAGGCAGACTTTGGTTACTGTTAACTTTTGTGTATTGTCCACTAAACATTTTGTACACTTGTTTATCTCGCGTATATAGAGTCTGGAATTCAAAGAGTCATACCACAAATTATGTCAGCTAGCACAGCTAGAAGAAAAAAACCTAAAAATACTAGGTCATCTTGTCTATCCTCTGCTTGTGTGGGAGTGTTTTCCACACATTTCATGGATATGCCACCCATAAAGGCAGCTGGTAAGAGCAGCGACTGAGTCTGAATCACACAAACAAGTAGAGAGGGAAATTGTATAAACTTTGTAGTATAAGAAGAATACATTTTCCCCAGTGTCTTAAGAATACGTCTTCAGTCTGATGGTTCCTAGCATCTGTAAATCTTGCAAATTTGAACTCAGTTATTGAGAATTTTCCAGGTGGCATTGTAGCTTTATGCTGTCTCATTCTGTGCTCACAGAAGATGGAATATCTTCAAGGAAAATATACATTAGGTAAAATTTCCTTGAGCTCAACATAAAATGAGCATACTCACAGCAACAAAACCATCCAGTCTACAGAGCTGTTAATTCTGGACTGACTTCTCTTCTTTTTGCTGAGATCAAGAATGACTGTTTAAGCAGCCCCACACTGCTTGTACAAGCAATAGACTTAAGGTATGAAGTTGAGGCACAGGCATCAGTAAAGTCAGAATCCTGGCATTAAAGAAGCCACTATTTAAAGACACATCTTGGCTTTTACACATGACAAATCAAATAAACCTCAGTAATTTACACAGTATTCAAGTCATTCAATGCCTATGTAACATCTTGGGAATCATTATTATTCCTTAATTTTTATATTCTATCTTTTGTTTCTCTCTTGGCAATATTAATGATTCCTTAAATATTTATGAAGACACCTATTTTCATAGAACCTGTAGGACTGTATTAATCTCTGGGTAGTCTATAACCCATTCTAACAAAATTGACTGAAGTTAATGAGTAGATTTGCCAGCTATGAAGCTATTCTGTAGGTTTAAAATCTTTTAAGACTGAAGCACACATACATATACACAACCATGAAGTACTTTTTCTTCCAATATGAATTTGGGTTTAAAAGACAGGGCAGTTACATTTTGCAATGTCTTCATGTTTAACACTACACTTTACAAGTCTCAGATAAAGTTCTTGTTTCTTCTTATTGGAAATACAAGGCCAAAATTACCTCTAATTTATGTGCAAAATTTTCTAGATAAAGGTTGCAGTATTTGAACCTTCTCTAAGAAAATAAATCTGAAGTTCATGTTTGATATCTGTCTTTGCTATCACCTGCTAAATGCGTTTAACAGGATGCACTAAAGTACATCTTCTGACCATGTCCGAGTCTTGAAATGTAAACCCCAAGCCATTAGGTATGTCAGAACTGTTACTGATTTTACGTAGAAGATTCTCAATTACCAGACTCACGAAAAGAAGCAGGAAAGTCTAAGTCAAGCATATCTATGTAGTACAAAATGCTGGTGCAAATATTGAGTTAACACATTAAAAATAATTCAGCTAATTGCTTATATTGTTATCCACCTTAGGTTTCAGTATAGACACCTCTGCATAATTTTCAAACAACTGTTACTTTAAATAGACTGGTATTACCCAAACCCTTGAAGATCCATAAATCCTTATGGTATTGCTGTTTAATCTCAAGTTTCTTATTGTAGTAAGCTCTCTTTTGGAGGATGGAGGGATAACGTTGGGGTCAAGAAGCAAGAAGACCTTTTCAAATATTTATGAAGAGGATAAAACTTCTCCCAAGTCACACAAAATATAAAATGGTGTCCTGTTGCAGCTGACACTAGGGAGTAAATGCACTTTCTCTGTCTTTAGTCTTTCTTGTCACTTAGACTGTAAGTTCTCTTCAGGATGTTTTTTCTCTAGTGCAATGAGATGCTTTCAGCTCTACAAGAATGCACCATAGTATTAGCAATGAGAAAAATAATCTTATCTTCTTTCCACATCTCTCTTAAGAGGTAATTTAGTTTTGAGTGATGGCCCAGATATTCTTGTGTCCAGTTTCATTCATGCCTGCGAAAATGTTTACTTGCCTCCTAGAAGACAGTGGCCCCAGATGTAGAAAAATAATTGATCTCTGAGCCAAATCCATGGTCAGCTGTCTCTTCCTCCTGAAATCCATGAGAATTCAGCCCAACATTAGTCTCAGAGCACAAAGAAGTGGAAAGTTTTCTACAAATGACTGCGTGTGCCATGCGGTTTGGGCTTTTCATGTAACACATCACAAATTCTGGTAAAGGATCATGGCCAAAAAAATGATAGCATTCCTTAAACTATTCTATTCAGCAGTTCACCCACTTTTGGAAGATTATATAACATATTGCTGGAAATGTCGATTTCCAGGATTTAACCCAAGTATTTGAGATTGTTTTCTTTCCTTGCTAAGAATGTAATTAAGATTGCAGAAGAATCTTTTTGTATATTATGAACTTTAACTATAAAGCCAAAAGGCATTAAGTTGCCAGGAAACCATCCTGTCTGTTTTCTGACCAGAAACTCTTATGTTTGACTTCTACTCAAAAGCCGGAATTAAATGTACATTATTGTGTAATGTTTAGAAATCAATGTCTTATAAAACACAGTTGGCAAAAATCAGCCATAGACAAAGCCACTTACAGAGGGTCCTGTCTCACATATCCTTGAGTGATAACAAAAAGGTATCTAGGCTTTGCTGTCATGTTGGAGAGAGAAAGAGAAAATATGATTTTGATTTCTGAAAGATCTGATCTCTAAACTATCTTCTGGAATATTAAAGGACCTTGAAAATAAAGGAGCCCAAAGCCTAATCTCCACTGACTTCAGTGCAGTTGGGCCAAAGAATATTTCAATTTGAAGTGGTTAAATCCTGGTACATGTCTAATACTACTTTTGCCAACAAAATTAGAAGAAAAACCTTCAGAATCTTACACTGAAAGTACTGGCACATTGCCTTCCACAGTAAAAATAATTCTGCATATACATTAAGCTTTTATGTAAAATGTATTGTTTATGCTTTTTAATTTGATTTAAATTAGAAGTTTGGAGAAAGAACACTGTACTCAGTTGAAACAGCAGTGGAAGATTTTTTTTTAAAATTATTTGTTTCTTTTCTGCAACTCACTATGTAGCTATGAAACTAGAAAGCTTCTTCCATATTTAAGCTTTCTGTGGGTCTTAGTACATTAATAGAACCAAGTGAAAAACACTCCTTCCAAACAGCAATATAGTGTGATCTGTTTCTAATTACTTCATCATGTATTCATTTGCCTTTGCTTTTAACATCTCTTTACACATTTGTATTTGTCCCTGAAAGCCATTTTATAATTGCTCTGTTGTATAGTCATATATTTCACAACAGCTGAGGAGATGTGTAACTAAAACTATGCTAAAAATCTCTGTGTAGTGGGGGCTGCTTGCTGTTAGCCAGCTCAGAGTATTTGTTCTTTGCAGAGCTATTAAGAAACTCTTCAGTGAAATAACGTTGAGTGTGTCAGGTTCATGTTAGATGCAGATACCAATGGTGGGCTTCAATTCACTTAAAAGGGGATATAGTTTCAGTTAGTTATTTAGGCTTTCTATAAAAATGAAGGAGAGACATATGCACCTTACAAGGCCCCATTCATTTCAGCTGCCAGGCTTATGGTGACACAAACTGTTCTTTGGAGAAGGCTAAGTCTATCCTCTGATGGACTAGTTTAGACCAGATACCTTAATTTTAGGCTGTCAAATTAAAGAGGGATAGATCCTGCCTCATCTGTTTATAATTACTTAGTTGTGATTTTTGCCCTTATTTCCTAATTCAGCCAGTGAGTGTTTCTGGCTAAATCCCTCATAGTTGTGCTGTAGCTTAGCGACAAAAAACCTGAAACGGCTACCTCAAAAACAGAGTAAATAACAAAAAGACCACATTCCAGTGTAGATCAGTGAGTGCTCCCAAAGTATGGAAAATTTAGGAAACTAAGGAAAGTTAAGCCAGAGGAAGAAAACAACGCATATACTTAAATTACTGGAATACTGGAACTATGTTTTATTCCAGCAAAAAGCAAAGCTGCATGGTATAGACTCATGCTGCTCTGAGGACAGGTGCCAAGTTCAAGTCTGTACTCCTCAGCAAGAGCTGACCCAGATAAACAATTACCAAAAAGAAGGCTTACTTGTATGCATTTTTTTCTTTCTGGCACCTGCTACATTGGCCAAGTGCTGCAACAAATCCAGCTTTTCCTCTGGATGTGGAAGGACCAGCTGGATTCGGGCTGACGTCCCTGCCCAGCAGCCTGGGGTGGCAGTGAGCCCAGGTGGGCAGCCCGAGCATAGTCCCCCGTGCTGAAAGGGTGCACCGCTGGCGTCGCCTCAGATCACACTCCTCTGGCAATGCGAGTGCACTGAGGCTGTGGGCACGTCCAGACCTGAGGGCTTGGAGATATTTTGCTTCTTGGAAGGAGCTTGGAACTTGAAGGCATTCTCTGTGCTACTGGGATGCTGCAAACAGCAGAATAAACTTTGCTGTAAAAGGGGCCATTTGGGTAAATTCATCTCATTCCCAAGGCTTTTTTGGGAAGTCCTGTACACCTGCGCCACAGTGGATTTTCTAAATAGTAACTAAAGATTGTCTATTTCATATATTTGTATGAAATAAGTATAAATATGTATTTTAGAAGTATTTCTTCTGAAAGCACTTGCTCTTTGAATGTATAGATGGCTAGATCTCAAAAAATTATTGAACTGTTTTTCTTAAAAACAAGCCAAACATTTTCAAGGCATCTGTTTTTGGTGAGAGCACACTGACCGTTTTGTAAAATATTTATATATATCTTGATACTTACAGATTTTTTTAAAAGAAAATATTTATATTGTGGTTTTTGATTCAAACAACATTAAGTATGTAAATAATGAAAGACTGGCCATTTCTTTTTCATTTTTTTTTTTTTTAAACTTAGGTTAATTTTCTTGAGATCTGAACTTAAATGTAAAATAACTTGAATGGGGTCAAATGTAGTTAGGTGCCTTCAGACATGAAAACATAAAGACCCATTTGTCTGAAAGAGAGAGAGATTTTATACAATTTGGTCAACATTGAATTATAGGTCTGAATTTCCTTTCATGTAAGCAAGCATAAATTAGGAGTATTTCAGGGGGACAGATGTAACAGTTAAACTGTAAAGAGCATAAGAATAATTAAGCCTTTCTCATCTTAATGAATTGCGTAAATTTTTTTATGAAGTTCACAGCCATGTGAAGTTCCCTTCTTTCTATAGCAACTGGTTTGTCAGAGGCTTTTTGGGGGACGAAGGAAACACAGAAGGGATTGCTTGCCCTTTTTTTTTTTTGAGACGGGTGTGTTTTGAGCTGTCTTTATAATCCTCAATTTGTCCCAGATTTGTCAAAAAGATTTTCCAAATTTTGCCAACCCTTGAAATGAACTCAGGCTGAATGTACAAAGTATAGACTGACTGTCAAGTTAATCCTCTCTCCCAGCACCACAGAAAGTTTACTGTTTTGTTCCAGACCATGGAAAACTCATAATTATGGTTGAGCATTGCTTTGAGTTTTTGGGTTTGCATGAACCCAGAAGCCCAGAGTTAAACAAAGCAAGTGTGTGAACCCACAGTAAATGAAATAAAAGATTAAAAGAAAAAAAAAAGAAAAAGATAATCTAACCCTGGAGATTTGAACCTGCCAAAGTTTTCAGGGCTTCACTATATGAAAAAGAATATTATTACAGCACTAGGCATTCACATCAAGAAAATGACACTATTTTTAATAGCATTGAATTGTCACATTGCTTTTGGAAAAGATGTCAAGGTTTGGTAGCTCTAATTCCTTATACACAGACCATTCAACTAAACTCAACCCCAAAAAAAGACAAAATCTGCATTTTTTTTTCTAATCTATATAGAATCTAAATAATGTAACTAATGACATAATTAAAGACATGAATAAATGTTGTACTTGGATACAATAAAAAGCTGCATTACATAGAAACTTCATAACTTTATATTATCTCACTGAAATCCACTAATAACTCAGATATATGTAACTGAGCATTTTTCAGCTCTGACACCAGTTCCTGAATTCCCACATGAAGTGATACCGTAGTCACATCCATATCTGCATCTCCTTTTACAGGGGAGTGCAAATGAGATTTTAAGCCTGAGGGTTGGCTTAGTCTCTTGGGATAGTTGAATAGTTTTACAGATTTTTTTAGTATGTTCACACTTTCTGACTGTGAATTCAGCTTAATGAAAGTAGCCATACTCTACTAATGGTTTGAAAGATGGGAAGTTCCTTTCACTTTGTAAACAGGGCAGTATATTTCAGCTTGAAAAAGTCCAATTGGATATTAACACACAGTTTATGGCTGTTTTCTTCAATTTTCTTATCTCTGAGAATGGAAACTCATCAAAATTGATGAATAAAAGAATTTCAAGGAAAAGAGGATGATCATCATGTCTGTAAGGTAATCAAAAGAGTCTGAAGGAAAAATTAGGGTCATTTTTCTGAAGTGCCATTTAGATGACTAACAAACATTTCTGCAGTAGTCTGTATGTACCTGCCTGTGATGTGGTTGACGTGCCATTGCTTTTCTTTGCTCAGCAATTTCTTCATTGTGATGGTTGCATTTTGCAATATACAAAATCAAATAGATCAAGCCACTGGGAAAGTGTTGGCAAATACTTTCATCAGTAACAACTGCTTAAATGATTGTTATTTTCATCCAGATCCCACAGTCTGTCCTCAGCCCTGGTGTAATTCAATGGAAATTTTGCCTGCATCATTTCAAGTACTGTAGGACTTGGCTCTCTTAATTTTCCTAAGATACTCAATATGGGAAGAACCTCTCAAATGAAAAGACCCTAAAAAAAAAAATAAATCTGTGTTGTTAGGAAAGTCTTGTATTGAATTTATGATAATCCTTCTGCAGAACTGAACAGTATGCAGTACATTTTGGGAGTAATACTCTACAGAGTTGCAGAAAAGAAAAAAATGCTTGGCACAGAGTAGCAACATATCTTATTATTTTGAAAACACATTAACCAAATATTTGGCATCCTTCAGGTAATATTCAGCATCTTTCCAGACAGCTATAGTTTTTTCGCATTTCTTTATAGCATATAATAGGGAATACATAACAAACATGAACGATGATGGGATTCAACTCACCCAACTTTAACTGACAAAAGACACAGTCATCTAGTCAAAGTCACTTCCTCTCACTCGTAAGGCCAAAGGGAGGGGTGGGAACCAGCCAAGGGTGATCTAGACTTTCTTATGATTAAATGGGTAGGTCCTGACAAAATTTCTCTTTGTGTCTCCTTTGTCATAGGGAGAGCCTAGCCGACTATCTTAGGCTAGATATTTCATATGCAGCTAATTAACCCTATCCTGCCAGCCTAAAAGTGTAAGTGGCCGAGACTGAGTTTCCTCCCTTGTGCTGGGTCACCTACATGAATCCACTCCATTGCTGATTTGCTTCCTCCTCTTGCTAAAGCCCTGCAGTAACTCTGGTGCCTCTAAGTATGTAGGAAGAAGAAGCCTTCATCATAATCATACTGTTTTGCTGTTAGCAGACATCTCTACCCAAAGGGGCTGCTGATGGTTTAACTATTAGACATCTATTCACAGACATTTCACACATTTGATTACTCCAAACTTTCTTAGAAATGGCCATGTTTTCACAGACACTTTTTTTAAGGAAACTTGTTCTTCATGTAAGCGATCTTTGTACATGTACAAGCATAAATATACAAAGTAGATATAGCATTTTGATTTAGTGACTCTTTGTGATGATATTGTACTTGTGTCATATGGGCATAAATGACAATGTGGGGTTCAGAATGGAAAATTTTTCCTGTATGATTTTAGAGATTCTTAGAAGATTGCTACAAGTTAATGAAATATGTAGAATATGCATTTCAATAGCTCTTACAAATAGACATGCAAAAGAAATGTAGCCCATACTTTTTCATGCCTAAAAAAGAAAAAAAAAAAGGAAGAAAAAAGAACCCTCGGACAAAAAGTCAACTTGTGCTAATCAGCATAGTTCCACAGAAGACAGTGGATTTACTCTAACGTGACCACCATTCTCATTTTGTTTGAGGTTTGGGTAAAAGCCTGATTTCAAATTTTTAATCCTAGTTGATTGATTTCAGCTATTAGTACCTGTAACTAATGAGATACATCTGCAATAGATGGTGTTCTACTTTGTTTCCATGTCTCTTATTCTGCTTGTATAAAAAACATCCACAAATAAAACCTGTCTGAGATACCACCAACAACTAATGACAGCTCAGTTTCAGTTTAGTGTGTCTGAGATACCACCAACAACTAATGACAGCTCAGTTTCAGTTTAGTGTGCTGCTTAGCTTGAAGTTTACTGCTTCTGTTTCAGGCCCAAAAAGAGAAATATATGCCTGAAGACTCACTTTCTTACACCACCCCACCCCTCCCCCAAATCGAAGTAATCTTAATAGTAACAGTAACAATAATAGTACACACACACCCCTTCTCCCTTAACATTTCCCATGTCCCTCCTTTGGCTCTCATGACTGGAACAGCATGTAACAGCAGTGCCTGGGTTCTATTCCACCTTTCTCTTATTTGGGATTAGGCAGCAGACAATGACTCTGACGACTGCTTGCTTGTGTGGCCATGCATTATTACATGGCCAGATAGAGAGGTATTGAGGGAATCCAGCCTCCTCAGCCAGAAGACAGAGACTGGGAGAATGACCCCATCCCCCCAGTACAGGAGACAGTCAGTGACCTGCTGCATCACACAGACACACACAAGTCTATGGGGCCAGATGGGATACACCCGAGGGTGCTGAAGGAGCTGGCTGGGGTGCTCGCCAAGCTGCTTTCCATCATTTACCAGCAGTCCTGGCTGACCAGGGAGGTCCCGACAGATTGGAAATTAGCCAATGTGATGCCAATCTATAAGTAGGGTCGGAAGGATGATTTGGGAAATTACAGGCCTGTTAGCTTGACTGTGGTGCACGGATGACTGATGGAGCACCTCATCCTGAGTACCATCACACAACACATGTGGGACAACTAGATGACCAGGCCCAGTCAGCATGGGTTTATGAAAGGCAGGTCCTGCTGGACAAACCTGATCTCCTTCTACGATGGGGCGACCTGCTCATTGGATGAGGGAAAGGCTCTGGATGTTGTTTACCTTGACTTTAGTAAGGCCTTTGACACCGTTTCCACAGTATTCTCCTGGCAAAACTGGCTGCTCATGGCTTGGATGGGCACACGCTTTGCTGGGTAAAAAACTGTCTGGATGGCCGGGCCCAAAGAGTTGTGGTGAAGGGAGTTAAATCTGGTTGGCGGCCGGTCACGAGTGGTGTCCCCCAGGGCTTGGTTTTGGGGCCACTCCTGTTTAACATCTTTACTGATGATCTAGACAAGGGGATCAAGTGCACCCTCAGTGAGTTTGCAGATGACACCAAGTTGGGTGGGAGTGTTGATCTGTTCAAGGGTAAGGAGGCTCTGCAGAGAGACCTGGACAGGCTGGAGCCATGGGCTGAGGCCAACTGGAGGAGTTTCAATCAGGCCAAATGCCGGGGGCTGCCCTTGGGCCACAACAACCCCCAGCAGTGCTACAGGCTTGAGGAGGAGTGGCTGGAGAGCTGCCAGTCAGAGAGGGACCTGGGGGTGCTGATTGACAGCCGGCTGAACAGGAGCCAGCAGTGTGCCCAGGGGGCCAAGAAGGCCAATGGCATCCTGGCTTGTGTCAGCAATAGCGTGGCCAGCAGGGACAGGAAAGGGATCTTACCCCTGTACTCGGCACTGGTGAGGCCGCCCCTCGATTCCTGTGTTCAGTTTTGGGCCCCTCACTACAAAAAGGACATTGAATGACTCGAGCGTGTCCAGAGAAGGGCAACGAAGCTGGTGCAGGGTCTGGAGCACAGGTCGTATGGGGAGCGGCTGAGGGAATTGGGGGTGTTTAGTCTGGAGAAGAGGAGGCTGAGGGGAGACCTCATTGCCCTCTACAGCTCCCTGAAAGGAGGTTGCAGAGAGCTGGGGATGAGTCACTTTAACCAAGTAGTAAGCGACAGGACAAGAGGGAATGGCCTCAAGTTGTGCCATGGAAGGTTTAGACTGGATATTAGGAAGAATTTCTTTCCAGAAGGGGTTGTTAGGCGTTGGAATGGGCTGCGCAGGGAGGTGGTGGGGTCCCCATCCCTGGAGGTTTTTAAGAGTTGGGTTGACTTAGTGCTGAGGGATCTGGTGTAGTTGGGAACTGTCAGTGTTAGGTTGACGGTTGGACTGGATGATCTTCAAGGTCTTTTCCAACCTAGATGATTCTGTGATTCTGTGGTAGACATGTATTTTATGAATATCATGTATGTAATTGAAAGCAGTTTAGTATTTCCATTTATTTAGTGAATGTAAAATGACTCCTAGAAGCCAAGCACCAGCCTCTTATCCTTCTGCTACAGGCTGCACTGTCTTTGAAATCACAACATGATAATTGCAGTTACAGCAAAATGAGATTTAACACCTCTGTCTCTTACTCTTATATTTTCAAGGGTAATTTATCTTCACATTTAACACATTGAATATAATTTATGGATGATTTAATTTCTCTGCAATGTTTATATGTAGAAATTTATAAATTTTGCCATCGTTTATCATTCTCCCACCTTTTCTCATGTGTGTTTAGTTTTCTCTAGTTAACCAGAAATATTCCATATAGAAACAAATTTTCATTCCCACATGGTGGAAATATCATTGGTAACCTTTGTATGAAATGTTAGGACTACGGCCCATGGGCTTTTTTTATTTCTTTTTTTAATATTTTACAGAAGTAGAAAGCGCTAAGAAGGCCTTTTCTAAAGATTAAGAACATTGACATTACTCCTCAAACCTCTCATTTTTTTTAATAGTGTTGACCTTCATATATATTTTACATGACCAAAAGATTGTTAAATAGTTTATTTCATATGATATGAAAAATTTCAATAATTAGTTTTCTGATAAATCAAATGAATCTATGAGTACTTTTTTAATGAAAAGGTTCGTAAACCAGTTCAACAATGCTGACTAAAGAAAAATGATCTATAAAAACACGGAACAAACTCATTGCAAAAAGTACCTTTGAACATTTTGGAAAAAAATGACATTTTGGGCATTTTAGCAAAAGCAGATTTTTTATTTTCCACCAAATTTAATTTTTAAAAAATTAAAAGGACAGTGTTTGCATCGCCAAAGTACATCAAATTATTGCATATGGGCAGGGTTAAGACTGCCCCAGGTAAAGATATTTCATAATTACAAGATGAAAGAAGCTGAGAGCTGCAAATTGTGATTGCATTGCAGAAGGCATTTTCAATTGCATGTTGTTTAATTGTCCTCTGGAGTAATGCATACATTAGATTTTTTTTTTTTTCCTCTGAGGAAAACCTATTTTATTGGAACACTTTTTTCATATAATTCAATTAACATCATTAAAAATTCCAAAGGACCATTTTCAAAATCAGAAAATCTGTTTCTGAATTTTTTTATTTTGTTATTAATTCAGAATCTGGTGGATTTTTCCATCCAATATTATTTTTTTACTATTTAAGAAGATGTGTCAGCAGTAGTGGTATTGCATGATGCTGACACAATGTAACTAGACATAGCTGTTGAAATATTTCATTTTGGTTTTACAGAATAGCTGCTTCACACTGATTGAAACAGCTTTCCTTTTTCTATCACAGAACGAACCTTCCCTGCTTGAGTTATGTGTAAGTCATCTACATTTTAACACAGGTGATATATGAGTGGAAATGACCTTCAAAAGAGCAAAACCTCCCCCAGAGCGGGAAAGACTCCAGCTTTCAAGTGTACACCCAAACATGGGTGAGATACACCACATTAACTCCAAATTAGTTCAAAATTTGATGTAGAATATTATAAAATCTTTGGTCATAATTCTGTAGTCAGGACTGTGTCATATTTATACACTCTTTCTATTCACAGTCTTGAAACTCATTAAAATCTGCAAAGAAAACACTGGGGAGAGGAAAACATAAATATCACTTAAGTAAAGATAGACTGTGTAAGCTAATATATACATTTTACAGTGTTAAGATGATTTTGTGGCTGAGGTAAGGAGAGGTGGTCTGGAGATGTTCTGTTCTCTCCCCAGCGCTGCTGCAGACTTGCAGCCCTGCAGATCATGTCAGTATGAGTACCAATGTCTCATAGCAGCAGATTTCTGCACACACTGAAGTCCCAAAATCCTGTACAATGATCATAGCACATAAGAAGGTAGTAGGGCCACCAAAAGAGGGATAAAGACATGAACCCTCAGGTGGCTGCTGCTGGGCAGGCAGAGGGGTCCCTTCATTGTCCCTCTGCAGTAGCAGAGCAAGAAAGCAACAGTGACTGAGGGAAGGATGCCAAAGAGTGCAGTGTACAGTAGTTAAAACATCTCACTTCAATGACTAAAGTTTTTGTGGGTTGTTTTTTTTTTGTTGTTTGTTTTTTTTTTTGTTTTGTTTTGTTTTGTTTTGTTTTTGGGGTTTTTTTGTTTTTTTTTTTTTAAATTATCATTATACACAGAGGTCTACACAGGGCAGCACTTGTTGAGTGTACAGGGGTATCAGTGACCAGCCCTTAGCCCATGCATGGACACATCTGCAGGAGCTGTTCCTTCCACATTTACAAAATCATGATTACTGATACTGACTGCTAGTAGTGACTCTTCACATGTGGTGAAAGCTATCCTGAGGTAAACACAAATGAAACAGAAAAACAGTCACCAATAACAGAATCACAGAATCACAGAATCATTCAGGTTGGAAAAGATTCTTGGGATCATCGAGTCCAACCATCAGCCCTGCTCTACAAAGTTCTCCCCTACGCCATATCCCCCAGCATCTCATCTAAACAACCCTTAAACACATCCAGGGATGGTGACTCCACCACCTCCCTGGGCAGCCTATTCCACTGTGTGACCACTCCGTCTGGGAAAATTTTTTTCCTAATGTGCAGTCTAAATCTCCCCTGTTACAGTTTAAAACCATTCCCTCTTGTTCTTTCGCTAATTCCCTGTGAGAAGAGACCAGCACCAACCTCTCTACAATGTCCTTTCAGGGAGTTGTAGGGAGCGATGAGGTCTCCCCTCAGCCTTCTCTTCCTCAAGCTGAACAGTCCCAGCTCCTTCAATCGCTCCTCACAGGATCTGTTCTCCAGGCCCTTCACCAGCTTCATTGCCCTCCTCTGCACTCGCTCCAGCACCTCAACATCTCCCTCGCATTGAGGTGCCCAAAAGTGGACACAATACTCCAGGTGTGGCCTCACCAGTGCAGAGTACAGGGGGACTATCACCTCTCTACTTCTGCTGGTCACACTATTTCTCATACAAGCCAGGATGCCGTTGGCTTTCTCGGCCACCCGGGCACACTGCCAGCTCATGTTCAGCTGCTTGTCAATTAGAACCCCCAGATCCTTCTCTTCCAGACAGATCTCCAGCCACACCTCCCCAAGCCTGTAGCCATGCATGGGGTTGTTGTGGCCCAAGTGCAGGACCTGGCACTTGGCCTTGTTGAAACTCATCCCGTTAACGTTGGCCCACCGATCTAATCTAACCAAGTCTCTGTAGAGCCTCCCTATCCTCATGCAGATCGACATTCCCGCTTAACTTGGTGTCATCTGCGAATTTACTGATAATACACTCTATGTCCTTATCAAGATCATCAATAAAGCTGTTGAACAGAAATGGTCCCAACACTGAGCCCTGGGGAACACCACTTGTGACCGACCACCAGCTGGATTGTGCTCCACTGACCACCACTCTCTGGGACCAGCGAGCCAGTGCTTGACCCAGCAGACCGTGTGCTTACCCTGGCCATGAGCAGCCAGTTTTTCCATGAGAATTCTTTGTGGAACTGTGTCGAATGCTTTTCAAAAATCCAGGTAGACAATATCCACAGCTTTTCTCTCATCCCATAGTTGGGTCACGTTGTCATAGAAGGAGATCAGGTTTGTCAGGCAGGACCTGCCTTTCATAAACCCATGCTGACTAGGCCTGATCCCCTGGTTGTCCATTATATGACTATTAAAGGCACTCGCGATGACCTGCTCTATGACCTTCCCTGGCACCAAGGTCAGACTGACAGGTCTATAGTTTCCTGGATCCTCCTTTCTGCCTTTCTTGTAGCTGGGTGTCACATTTGCCACCCTCCAGTGCAATGGGACCTCCCCGGTTAGCCATGATTTCAGGTAAATCATGGACAGCAGCTTGGCGAGCACATCTGCCAACTCTCTCAGCACCCTTGGGTGTCACCCATCCGGTCCCACAGACTTGTGTGCATCCAAGTGGTGTAGCAGGTCTCTAACCACCTCCTCTTTAATTGTGCTGACCTCATTCGGCTTCCCCTCCCCATCTCCCAGCTCATGAGGCTGGGTGTCCAGGGAACAGCCAGTTCCACTGCTAAACACTGAGGCAAAGTAGGCATTGAGCACCTCAGCTTTTTCCTCATTCTTAGTTACCATGTTCCCCTCTGCATCCAGTAAAGGAGGGAGATTTTCCCTAATCCTCCTTTTGCTGTTAATGAATTTATAGAAACATTTTTTATTATCTTTAACAGCTATAACCAAGTTGAGCTCTAGCTGTGCTATGGCTCTCCTAATGTTCTCCCTGCATAGTTTCATCTTTATAGTCTTCATGAGAGACCTCCCACCTCTTCCAAAGGCAATAGATTCTCCTTTTTATCTTGAGATCCAGCCAAAGGTCCCTGTTTAGCCCAGCTGGTCTCCTTCCCCTCCTGCTTGTTTTTCAGCATGCAGGAACAGCCTGCTCCTGTGCCTTTAAGACTCCTCTCTTGAAGCATGACCAGCCTTCCTGGACTCCCATTTCCTTCAAGGCAGCCTCCCAAGGGATTTTATTAATCAGTCTTTTGAACAGGTCAAAGTTTGCCCTCCAGAAGGCTAAGGTGAAGGTTTTACTAACACCTCTCTTTGTTTCTGCAAGGATTGAAAACTCAATCATCTCATGACCACTGCACCCTAGATGGCCTCCAACCTTTACCTCCCCCAGAAGCTCTTCCCTGTTCACAAGAAGCAGGCCCAGGAGGGCACCATCCCTGGTCGGCTCACTCACCAGCTGTGTGAGGCAGTTATCCTCCACACATTCCAGGAACCTCCTGGATTGTTCCCTCTCTGCTGTGCTGTGATCCCAGCAGATACTCTACAAGAACAATGGCAAGTGACCATGAGATTTCTCCCAACTGTTTATAGAAAGCTTCATCCACCTCACTGCTTTGGTTGGGGGGTCTACAGCAGACTCCCACAGCAAGATCCGCTTTATTGGCCCTTAACCTAAACCAAACACTCTCAGCCCCGTCATCACTGTTCTTGATTTCTGAGTTCTCATAACATTCTCTAACATACAGGGCCACTCCCCCACCTCTCCTTCCCTGTCTGTCCCTTCTGAAGAGCTTGTAGCCATTGATTGCAGCACTCCAGTCATGTGAGGCATCCCACCACGTTTCTGTTATAACTACTATGTCATAGATCTCCTGCTGCATCATGGCCTCAAGCTGCCCCTGTTTGTTGCTCGTACTGCGTGCATTGGTATAGATGCACTTGAGATAAGCTATTGAATCCAACAACTTTTTGTGAGTGTGGGCCCCATTTCTTATCAGGGCTTTCTCAGGTGCTTCCACGGTTTCTAAACATCTTTCCTTTCTCTCAAATGAAGTAGCAGAGGGAGAGCCCTCACCAGTCCACCATCCTTCAAGCCTTGGCATGCTTCCCTTGAGCTTATTCCTAACAGGCCCAGTTATCTCCCCTTTCCCCTTCATATCTAGTTTAAAGCCCTGTCAATAAGCCCTGATAACTCCTGCCCTAAAATCCTTTTCCCTCTCTGGGAAAGTTGCATCCCACCTGTTCCATTTGTTGCCAGAAGACCAGGTGCCTTATAAATTTTGACATGAGTTTAGTTTATAACATATATAAACATATAATTTATAACTATATATTATCTAATATATAATATATATTATATTATATATTATATAAACATATAGTTTATAACATGGTACAAGAAGTAAGTCAAGGATATAGATAAATGTAAGTTTGAGATAACTGGGGAATGAGTTAATTTTATGTAATAAACTCTAATGATAGCTCTTCATGATCCAGAAGGCAAATGTGGGTATTTTCTTTATATAGAAGTGCTGCATACAGAATATAAATAGATTATAAATATACATATAAATTAAATTATTTCTGCATATATAAATAAATGACTATAGAAAGGAACACAAACACATTTATATTTCTGTCCAATTTCCTAATCCTATAAGATTTCACTATAATTTGCTGTCCTCTAATACTCTGGTGCTTGCTCAGAAACTTTCAACAAGCAGATTTTTATCTTCAAGATATAAATAACTACAGGGGGAGGAAGGCAGGTGTTTAAAAGAATTCAGAGTTGAAACTCTTCAAACTAGAATGTGTCTCTGATGAAAAAGCAACTTTTGTTTGCTTTATGGATTTATCCTGAAAGAGATCAGAAAGCTGTTGAGGATTGTAAAGTATGTATACATAAGGTTATTCCATTTGATTTAGCATTTGACAGGTGCATAGACATTTAAAATTCCTCTACATACTTTGAACTTCTAACTGAAAAGCAAAGTCTTTTCTCTTTGAGATATAGTTGCTCAGCTTACATTAAAAAGTTCAACAGATTCAGTAATGTGGAATAATACTTTGGCTTTTTTTTAATCACAATATGCTCAGTCACCAGTCCCAACCTGAAAAAAAAGGAAATAGCTCACAGTGAAATGTAAGTTTATCATGATAGGAAAATGGATCATATAAGGAACTGTCTGACTTTGGAATCTGATATGCCAAATCAAATGAAATATTTAAGCTCTGTCAAAAGGCCTTATCACTTATGTAATCTCAACATTTTAAGGTACAAGTTGACAGAGTTATTGTAAATGTTAGCACCTCCATAACAAAAATCACTGATCTGAATGCTCTAGCCAGTTAAAGATTCAAATCTGGGTCAGAATTTCATGACTTGTATCATGAAGTCATCTCACTTTGTTTCTCTGAGAACATTTGTTTTGACTTAGTTGCTCAGTTCTTTGTTTGGAAGAAACAACTTGTTCATAGCTCACTTTTTATTTTCAAAAGATATTGAAGAGTTTGTCACACAGTCTCTACTTTGGTCAGGTTACAGTGTATGCCTGGTAGAGTTTCTCTTTCTCTTAACACTTTTAAAGAATCATTCAATCAGGGGTCACCGACATAGACAATCAAACGTATCCCCTTGTCATTGCTGTAAAATCTGCATTTTCATGCTTTGATAGTTAGCCTCAATTTGTCCCATGAGCTTCTACCAAGACTCCCTTCAGATAGGAAGATTTTCCTCACTAACATCTGCCAGTAACACACAGAATTTGTCTGTCTCTAGTTGAAATGGGAACATGCATCCTTAGGTTTGTTTTTTTTAAAGATTTCTAAGGCTTTTTCTATGTCTCTTATAGTATGTTCTTCTGTCAGGGTGTCATTTATTTTAATGCATCTAAAATTTGAAAGGCTAATGAAGCACCAACTCAGAAAACAACTGATATTTTTCTCCCGTCCATGGTGAAAACTCAAACACCTTATGATCAGCAAGTAGATTTATCAAAACTTATGTTCTGCAGAAACATTCCACATTAGTCTCAGGTCTGAGCCCCCTGAGCCATAACCTCTTTCATGCTCTGGCATTAAAGGCAATACTATGGATTGAGCTGCGATACACCAATTTGGGTTTAGTTGACATACAAGGTCACAGCAAGGAAAAGAGGATGTCATATGTGGCTGCTGGGGGTAAAGTACAGATGTGTTGTTTAACAAAGTCAGAGGCTTGATGGAGTTCTGTTAGAAACCATACAAATGTAGTTGCATGCTGAAGGCTTTCCACACTGAACATGAAGGCTTTACATAAAATGCTTGCAGAAATGCACATCTAATTACATGCCTCAGGCAGTGGGGTCCTCTAGGTTTGTCCAGGAAACATTGTAAGGTCAGTTTAAATGAATAAAAATTACTATTAAACTACAGAGCTTTCTTACTCCGGAAGAGCACAAGGACTGTCTCAGTACTATGTCAACTGATGAATTCATTTACCTTTCTCTACTCATCCTTCTGCCTTGGAAACCACCACCCAAAATCAGTTGATATTGTCATATCAGCATCCCCTAACCTGCTGTAGCCAACAGGAGATGATCTAAACTGAAAGTTGTGCTTTTCTGGACTTAGGCATGTCAGGGACCATTCATGCAAAAGCTTGCTAGGCAGATCACAAGGAGCAGAAATCCACAGGAGGGGTAGTGAGCAGCTCCTCAGGGAGCCTAGGGCAGTATCCTGCTCAACCAGCACAGGTAAAGCTAGAGAAGACCACAACTGCAAAGGGTGAGGCTACTGCCTCTTCAGTGCCTTGTATGATCAATCAGCCCCCTACACGGGACACTTGAAACATCAGCACTTGGTTTGAATCAGAAAGTGAAGCTGCACAGTGTAATATTGCAATGAACTTATTTTTGGCGAAGAGGAAGAATGGACAAAAAAGACAAAGATGGGGGATAATATGAGGGCTGCTGTGTGGTGAAGAAGACAGAACAAATCACAGCCTGCATCACCTTCTGACAAGGAGCTAGTACCCCAAAATAGACAAGAAGTACGTGTCAAAAAAGAGAGGAAAATGTCTGTGAGGATTAACAACCAGATGCCTTTCTGTTTGACAGGTTAAAAGCTTGGTTGAAGCATGGATGAGTGTGTTGGCATACATGAATCTGTGAGCCACAAAATAGCAGCCAGGGCTCACGAGTGGTCAGTGTCATAATAGAAACATTTAAAAATATGGTCTGTGAAAAGATTATGTTCCTTCAGAGGACAACGTGCTCTGCCATAAACAGCTCATGATATGCAGGCACTGTGGTGAAGGACACTTGACTCATTAAAATGAGAAAATGCCTTCCCTTTGTAACCTTCCTGTCTCTTCCCACACTTCTGAATCTTTTCCCAGGCAGGATAAAATTAGGTGCAGTTGGGTCTGACAGGCTTTTCTTGTTCCTGAAGCATGCATGCAGGTAAGACATCTCCTAAACAAGCAGCGAGCTTCTCTGTATCTCTGACCTTTGCTGTGTGGGATTGAGAGACAAATCAAATAGCATCCTCTTCTCTCTTTTCTCTTAGTATCAGGCTTCCAGGCTAAATGCCTGAATTCTAGATCAGTCTTGAAGAGTAAGGGTCAGCATGAATCACTCATTGATTCATTCCTTGAGTTCTTTGGGTTTTTTGGTGGTACTTACACTGAATACTTATACAGAGGCCAGTTGATTTTGCTGACACTTGGCCATTAGGAACAATTCTGTTTTTTTCACGTCAGCCATTGATCAGATATCAGTGTGACTTACCGCTCTCCAACAATAGGAGAAAAATGTAAGTTGGCACCTTTAGGAAATCTCTTCGGGTCACATCCTGATGATATGTACTTTTTCTACTGCACACATGTCAGCTTTGACATTCTCATGCTTACTGCTTTGCTTTTCTGTGTAGTGGCAATCTATTCCTCCAGGGACTTCAGAAGAAAAAAAAAAACAAACCAGGAAATAGGGTTGCAAGACACGGTTTGATGGGAGTTTAGAAGGCATCCATCCAAAATGCTACAGGCAAAGACGTGAACTCCGGAAGTCTAAATGTGACAAAGGTTTAGCAATAACACCATCCAGCCTACATTTCTCATGTTATTGTTTGTTTTTTGTTTTTTGTTTTTATCATCTGTGAGATAAAAAACAGATGGAAATAATAGATTGCAGGAAAATGTGTGTTGTGTGGCTTTGTAGTCCTGACCAACCCTGTATGGCATCTGTCCCACTGCCTGACCAGTCCCATTCAGCCATGACACATTCTGGTGGACACAAATCCACCATGTGTTGCAGTGTCATCATGTAGTTATGATTTATTTACATACCTCCTGAAAGACGTATTCTGAAGAGTGGAAAATAAGTAAAGAAATAAAGAAGTAGAGAAATGATAAAAAAAAAAAAAAAAGTTTGGTGGTAGTTGTGTTAGTTTAGTTATGGTTGAGATTTCTGAAAACTGGATGCAGAATTAATTGATCAGTAGTGATGACTTCTTCTGTACCTGAATTATGAACAGAAAAACTAAGGATTATTTGGATTATTCTTCATTCTTTGTCTTTCTGTCTTCCTTGAATTATTGAAGCAGTGACTCTCTTCTACTGTGTCTGAAGAGTGGCTGGCCCAGGTTGAGCCCATGGTTGTGCTAGGAGTGTAAACATCTTCACATGTGCAAATGCTGACTGGAGCTATACACAAGAGAGGCTATGCACCTTAATTTTACTCTCTGGCTTTAACTAATAAAATTATCTGTCAGTATTTTATTCCCACCCTTCTAGGAGGGGAGGGAATGGCACATTTTTTTCTCATCCTGACAGGTTCCAGGAACTTGATATGCCTCTTTTAATAGGACAGTTGCTTTTGTAAGTATTGACAACCATTTTTACAGCCTTCTCCTGTGACTAATTTGGTGCTGATTCAAGTTACTTAAAAGTGAGTTTTCATCACTTTTCTCTTCTTTTAAGGAAAAGTTAGAGAGCTATGCCAAGAAATACCAAGAAATAAAGTTCTCTTTGGCTACAGTTTTTTGAATATGTCTATTGTAAGAGTCTTACTTCTAAAAGATGAGTTGGGGAGAAAATGTTTTTTCCTTAATTATAAAGGACCTTCTATAATCAATAGCAATTAATGCTATTTAAAATGTCTGCTTTTCCTTTGATTCTTGTGCATGGAACACACTGTGAATAAATGGTAATTATGTGACCTAGCATATGCACAATACAACAGTCAATATCACAATTAAGAGTAATAAAATATAAATGGTCCACAGATATTGATTCTCAGGGGTTTTTTCTCTCTCCCCCCCCCCCCTTTTTTTTTTTTTTTTTTAAAGTAAGGCCTTCAAGAGAAACTTAAAACAAAAACTTCTTTTTTAAAAAAAAAAAAAAACAAACAAAAAAAACCCACCCAAATTTTTATTTTATTTTTGGGACTCAGGCAGCCATGTACCTCAGACAATCTGGGCTAGAGTTATTCTTGAGGTCAATTAGTAAAATGCCTACATATTTCAAAAGGTGATGTGCAGGGGATAAAGCACTATTTTAACATTCAGGATGGATTATCTAGTAAAAATTGAGAGTCCCAGAGGGTTTCCATATATCACCGCAGAAATTCTGCCTGTGGCAAAGTAGAGCTGTTAATCATTAAACCTGTTTCTCTTAAAGATTATTTTTCTTTTAATAATACTTTCCTGTTTATTTCTTGGACTTGATAGCGCTTCTTTCAACCAACCTGCTTTCCACAGGAATGTCATTAATTTTCCCAGAGCCAAAAAAGTTTATTTTTAAGTTGGGCCAATAGGGACTGGAGTGTCAGAACGCAGGAAAGATATGACAGCTGAAATAAAATGCCAGCTTGAAACTGTCACTGATCCTTGTGTCCAAAGGACCTTGCTGTGCAAAGTTAGGCTGCTTTTCAAGTGTTTATTCAACCTCAGATAGTGAGGGGCTGTCCTGGCTGAGCCCTACAGCAGGGTAAATTTGGGGCTCTTTTGTGCTCTGTGGATTTGGGCATTACAGCATTCCAACCACTCTCTATGGTTTCTCCTGTAATTGCAGGTGAGATCTTCAGCCAGGTAGAAATCCAGTAGTGAAAGAAAGAGGCAAGGCAGCTCCTGCTGTGGTAAGCTAGTCTTATTTGGATTACAGGTACAAGAAACTAATTTTCAGATGCAAAAAGCCTAGGGCTCAGTATCTTACAAATTCTCTTTCCATTGGTCAACCACTTCCCAGGAAGGGGAGCCACTCCTTAGATACCTTCCCAACCCCACGGCCTCTCTCCTCTTTCTGACATTTCCAACTCAATGCAAGTGAGGCAGGAGGATTTTGAGTCCCAGAACAGAGGGACGCTCCTTGTACAAGCACCTAATTGCTTGCTTGAACCTCATTAAAAATGAAGTGTCTGAGATTAACCCTTTCCTTTGCCCTGAAGCTGCACACTCGAACAGGCATGGGGAAACAATCACAGCAAAGAAAGCATTAATCAGCTTTTCTGTTAATTTGAGTTCAAACGGGCTAGGAACAGCCCCAGCAGACTCATTGCTTTTCCTCTGTATTTTCTTTTTAAAATGAGATCAGATATACTATGACATGGGACAAACTGTACATCAACTTCAATATTAAAGTGCTCTTGGATCTTTTGGCTTAGGCAACATGTTTATTGGAAGGTTAGCGATAGATCAGCTAAGGGTTTAACATACTTGCCGAAGAATTGGGGCCCTTGAGAAAAATATGGCTTGGGCATGTCGGGTCTGCAGACTGAAGTCTGTGAGTTCAGGTTGTTTTTATCTTGGATCTACTGTAATGGGATTAGAACTGACTGAAACATTGAAAGTTGGCCTTTCTCAATTACATTTTATCTCGTGTTCAGAGAGATTTGTTTGTTCCCTCACCTTTTTAACTTACCTTGTTAAATACCATGTATAACAGAAGGAACTGAGTTATACTCGTTTTAAGTTGTGGGGTTTTTTTTCTCCTTTCATTCTAATTCTTTGAAACATCTCCAGTTTATGGACAATAAAACACACTGAAAGAAAAGAGAACTCCATGTTTTGATGCACTGTAAATTTAAGAGAACTGTTAGTGCTGAATCAGTAGAATTTGAAGGAGGTAAAGAAAAATAAAGAGTAAAAATATCTAAACAATATGTATTCTTAATGCATTTAAAGGCAAAAAAGAATATAAAAAGGCTAAAGACATAAATATAATCTTTTAAAGCTAATTTACTACTACTATATTTTGAAAGATAGAATCAATGTCTTCTTTTTTTCTACTAACTCTAATTAACACAGTCCCCAGAGAAAGGAAAAGTTTCATCATTTGGTACCACTTGCCACACTGCAGCACAGAGATATAACACTTCTTTTTGACTCCTCCCAAAGATAATCTATTTTTTTTTTCTGCAAAAGAATAATGACCAGCTGTCATTATGTTGATTTTGTCAGGAAGGAAGTAAAGGGACACCAGTATTTCTGGCTAAATTTTTGGGGCTTCATGCCTAGGGTTTCAAGAAGGCACTGTTTCCTGCTGGAATATACATATTTAATGTTTGCATGGCACTGTTTCCTATATGTTCTGTTTGGTGTATACTATCAGTCCTGTTGACACTGGCCTTTCTAGCAGAGTCACCCTCTTTCTGAATATGAAAGCACGTACATCACACTATGTCAGGTCCCAGAATCGCTGTTAAGTCTCCTTTAAACAGAATTCCACAGCCAGCTAACCTTTTATCTAAAATATGGCCTTTACCATATTTTGCACCTGATACTTGCTGATGCAATAGAACAAAATATGCCTACTTTGTGTTAAAAAACTGTAATTGACATTTATGCAGCACAGGAAACCTTCCCAGCATCCACTAGGACAGACCTTACATGAGGCCTCTGGCAGCTCAGCATGTATGAAAGGCAGTTTTGCTGACACACCTC
This sequence comes from Athene noctua, assembly GCF_965140245.1. Taxonomy (NCBI): domain Eukaryota; kingdom Metazoa; phylum Chordata; class Aves; order Strigiformes; family Strigidae; genus Athene; species Athene noctua. The sequence continues at coordinate 81,379,525 of NC_134037.1, forward strand.
TAAACATTTTAAAGGAGCTCAATAGCAAGCAAAACTCCTTTATATGTATCAGTGAATTCAGAATACAACAGAGAAGTTTCCAGCAGTAATATTCAAATAGCTCATAAAACCTGAAATTTTCTTTAACCTGCAGAATTAAAATTCCTGCAAAATAACTGGTAAACTCAAGTTACAAGGATACCCACAACTGCAGAGAATGAAAGCTTTGTCCTCTGATGTTGTCAGTTTGAAGTAGATGATCACAATGGATAGTGCCTATCAGAAGCAGCAACCACTCTGGAAAGGATCTGCTGCTTTTTGATTTAGCTCATTTTGGATTTTTGGCTCTTTTTTTTTAAGTGGTATGAGAATGTTGTAAAATCAGAGGGAAAAGTAGGTACTTTAGTGCTGAATAATTAAGAATAGAGAGCAAAATGGCAGAATATTTTATAAAACATCAGTCTTTTACTTTTTTTTTAGGCTACATATGCCTTTCCTAAAGCAACATTCATATAAGAATTAGGCTACAGTAAGATTTAAGCACATTTTAAGTTTAATTTTCTCTCATCACATTTACATAAGGTATAACAGTTATGCATGTATGAGTAGTCTTAATTACAAACGTTCTGCTCAGATTGTAGCATAACATACTTCAAACTATGTTGCTTTCCCTGGTTAGAGAGTCTTGATTGACACATCGGGGTATATGGACAACATTGCTTTCTAAGCAGAAAACTTGAAGATTTTCCTTTGTGCAATAATCTTAACATGTTACAAGAGAAGATCTCAACCTGGGCCAGTTCATGGGGTGGAGGTGCTTGATGTTTGAAGAGATATGTCAGTTCTAGTTGTTGCTGCTGTATTACTGGATGCTAGCTAGTGTGCTTCACACTGACCAAACTCACCTGTAAACACTTTCTCTACTCAGAACAACTAAGATGAATAGAAAGTTGGTCATATTTGCTGATTTGTTTAAACAGAAATAATTTTTTATTAATTTTTTAAAGAAACCTTTTATTTATGCTCATGTATTTAGGAATACCAAGCTCCACTAAGCAGTGAGAGTTTACAGATATGGTCACATATACGTCACAACTTTAGGATTAGCCTTAGTTCATACAGGAGTTGGGTCTAAATCTCAGATTTGCTACTGAATCCCTTTAACCTGGGTTATGAAAATATTAAATTTGTGGCAGTGCAGAGGCAAATTAAAAAAAGAATATGTTCATCAAAACTAGTAAGGGAGTTGCTGTAGTCCTGCAAAATTCAAAACACACCTTGGCTCTTAATGTTTTTGAGTTTCAGATAAGGACTCTGGTGAGTGTGGCCCCTCAAGACTAAGCAGTTTTTAATAGAAACTAACATAGAAGTAGCAGGGAACAGTAGACAAAGGCAAAGAATAGATGAAAATTCACAAGTTCAACACAGCAGAAAGAGAAAAATGGATGTCTGGGAGTCAATCATCAGTTTGGGCCATGTCGACTGATGCTTATTTAGGTGCAACTTGAAAGAATGTCACAAGAAACCTAATTGTGACTTCAGTGGAAGAGAGGATGGAAGCTCAGAACAACTAGCAGGCAGAGAGATATTCAGCAAAAACTCTTGGAAGAATAATCTGGATCTCAGGGAGTCTAATATGAAGCATTAAAATTACTGTACTTTCACATGTGAAAGTGCTATGGTTACATAACTGAACAGAGAAAAGTCTGAAAGTGTTTAGTATCAACATGTGTGCAAAGTTGGTCCAAGAATAGAACATAGCTTGATCTCCAATTTTGCACAAGCCACTGATATAGTAATTTCTTAGAGCAGAATTTATAAAAAAAGTTTAATCTTCTAGGCTAAATTCTCCTCAGTTACATGGACATACTGTCAGTCCCTCAAAAATCCTGAGGTAAAGTCAGCCTAGTTTTTGGGAAGAGAATCATGAACTGAAATTTTCACAGAATCCTTACATCAGAGCCCAAGAGGATTTTCTTTAGATGAGAATAACTCATAGTTGCAGAAATAAGTTTATTTCCTTATCTGACAAGCTCTGGCAAATTAGCCATGCCACACAGCAGCAAAGATCTCAATGTGGCTGCTGCTGACCTCAGAGAGTTGGAATGTGTCTGCAGCATATCCACTGTGAAGAGTTACCAAGTCCCTGAAAGCAGACAAGGTGTGAGAAACTACTGCACTTCTAATGAGGCTACTTCTATCTTTGTTATATATACTGTTTGTGTTAAAGATGTTTTACGGTTATTTAAAGTCAAGCCAGAGTGTGAATTCACCTGACATGAGAAAGTACAGCTGGGAGACAGACTTCCTTCTCAGCAGTTTTTCTCCTTAATACCTTCACTCTAGGAATTTAAATACATTCGTTTATTTGTCTTAGTCCAACATCCTCTTTTAAAGTTTGTTTTAAACCTTGAGTCATTAACTCTGTCTTGAATAAATACTGAAGAGCACATAGACAGTGAGACATCAAGCCTCAAACACCTCTCCAGCTCTGAAGAGGCAAGTCGTATCTAGCTCCACTTCACACTCCTCTGACACCACTTATCAGTAGCAAAACATTGGGACAAATTTCAGTCAGACTTCACAACATCCTTTTTCCAATAAAGATTTTAATGTACATTTTGCAGGAGGAAGAATTACAGCAAAGCCCAGTTGAAAAATGTGTCAGCACTTACGTAGCACAGGTCAGAGAATTAGATAGTGGCCTTCTGGCAAAAACCATGAACAAACCCATAGGCTGAGGATTGCTAAAATCATCCTTTTTGAGAGGCAGCAGCTCCTGAGTGCATGCAAAGCTTCACAAGTGCCCAGTGAGGGCATGAGGACTGTGTTCCACCATGCTACCTGTGGCATCACAGGTTCTCTGTGGTCCTCCTGTATCAACATGTTCTAACTCCTCTTCCTCCCTCTTCACACAGTAGTAGTCATTTTCTTAAAGCTAGAGCTTTAGATATTCCAACACAAAATTTATAAGTTGCAATTGTTCGTGGGTTTCATGTTGATCTGTACTTATACTCACCTTTTCCAGCAATGAAAGTAGCAAAGGTATCCACAAAAATATATATATATATATATATATATATGTAAGCTCTGATCTGAAGCTCACTTTGATGATCCTGCAGATATATCATAACACAGCACTGCCTTTTCATGGAAGGTTACATCTAATAGCTGAGATACGGTAGCTTCTTATATAGCCTCTCAGACCAAGTTGTAATTTTATTTGAGACTTTATTCTTCATTCTTTTCACTGCAAAGTGAAATAAGTCTGTTTTAAATGACTAAGAGGTCAAGCAAACCTCTTTGATTTGCTCTCAGAAATGTAAGGATGCTGGTAAATATGGCTGAGAAGAACGCCTTAACTGATTGAATGCTCCTGTTATGTATCCAAATCATAATCTTTAATGTTTTTTTTCTAAGTGTTGTAAAGATATAGCCAAAGAAGTCTAGGAAACTCCCACCTCTTGAGGATACTTGCAGGTACAGCTGCAAGCTGTTAAGCTGCTTAGCTAAAACTGTAGGAAAGGAATAGCCTTTAATGACCTTTCAGTTATAGATCTCTAAACTAAGGAGTGATACTCCTCTTTCTATATCCATATGGTCTGAGTATCAGGATTTCTTTCAAGAGGTCCTTAACCCACAGTCGATGAGGAAGGTACCCTTCCTCTGGATGTTTTCTGCATGAATACTTGGGCAACTGCTGGCTTCATGCTGCAGTGATAGGACCATGCAGAATTACTTGTGAGGCATAATAACACAGATGATGTTAGAAGATCATTTGTTCTAGAAGATATGTGAAATGTCTGCTGCAAAACCTGGAAGGTCAGCTTCAGATTTCTCAAAAACTATTCCTTAATATCTGAATTGAACTGTGGAACCAGTGTGACTTCGGGGTCTGAAGACTAGGAGGGAAGTTATGGAGTTATTGACACTGGAGTTCGTTTTGCTTTTTCCCCATTTAGACCCTTCTGAAGATTGCGTAAAACGTTTTAATATAGAAAACCAAAGCTATGCTAAATGTTTACAATGAAACCAAAACCATATTACAAATTTGGAATCCAGCATGGTGTTGGTCAACTCTTGCATGTCTTTTGTGAAAACTGCTTTGAGAGAAGTCAGGCTGATGTACAGTTTTGAGCTGGAATTATGGGAAGCAGAATGCTTGGCTGAGTTTCACATTGCATGCTCTGAGTTCATTTCAACCTGAGAATTATGCAAAATTGGAAGCATGAAAATTCATATGGATCAATACTGGGAAATGCACTGAAGAACTGTTTCCATGATTCCTTAGAGCTTCAGGGCTAGCATTTGGTGTTGTTTAGTGCACGGAAGCTGTTTGTGATTTTCATGACTGAGGTCTTCAACAAAACTCTACTTTGATGAATTACTGCAAATCACTTTGAGATAGCTTCTCTGTGTTTATTTTCTTCCTACCAATATATTACAGAAAAAGAAGGCTTAGCATAAATAATGACCTAAGTATGTATAGCTGATTTATAGGAAATCTAAGATGCATATTTCTAGAGTTGAGGTGCAAATTGTATTTTGAAATACTTTTTGAAAAGCCCCAGCAATATAAAGTAAAAATGAACCCCCTAGTATACAGTCATGTTCAGGGCCAGTCATGAAGAAAACAAAAACGATATAAACATGTCCAAGGGGTGGTGGGGGTGAGAAAAGACTAGATAATTCTGTACAACTTCACATGGCCAATGTAGTGCAGAGTTTGCAAGGTGGAAGAGCAAGTGTAACACAGAAAACTGATATTCTATGAAGAAATGTAAAATACCTGGAATAATTTGGGATCTGGATAGAAGAAGATATGACATTAGGTTTTTCAAAGGCATAGACTGTGTAGGAAGAATTTAAAAAAACCCAAACAAACCAACAAACAACAACCAAAACCCCATGAAAATAAATGAAACTAAAAGAGCTATGTATTTTGTATGTAAAAAAGGTAGTTCACTGTTACCTCCATAAATCCCCTTTAGTACTAACCATGTACGTTTTAAAATTCTGTCTATAGCTGGCCTCAGTACTGCAGGAACCCAGTGATATTTTCACCCCTTAAAAATGTCAGAGGATCCAACTTCCTGTTGAATAAAAACTCATTAGTGGAATCATGCACTACTTACTGGAGAACCCGTTCTGGGAGGAAGAATAATAGATAAGGCACTGGTATGTAAACAACTCCCTCAGCCTTTTCACTCACTTGGAGGTCCACCTGCCAGTAGACATGAGGGGAAATAAAACCAAACCAAACCAAAACAAAACAAAACCAAACCCTTTTTTTCAGAAGGAAGGAATACGAGTCATTTATCCCTCGAAGATGGCCACACGGGAGACAGAGAGGAAGCTCAAGTCCTACCAGTGCCTTCAAGTTCACAGTAAAGGTGGAACAGTTTCTGTTGGCAGCAAGTCCCAGCTGCCTGAAGCAGAAGTATAAAAAAGGCACAGTAGGTAGAGGTACTATAATGCAAATCATAAGGAATTTATCTTAATGCAAATAGTGAAAGAGCTGCCTGGGCACTGAAAAAAGACCCGAAAGCCAACAAACAAACTTTTATCTCTTGTAATTACTTGCTAGCATGAGTAATTGTATCGCTGAGGTTTCCTGTTTACCTATTTAACCTGATTTTGAATCTTAGTCTTTTGCTTTCAGCTTCCAGCTGCAGATAGTTGGGAAGTCTGATCACATACTTACTGGGGTAAAATAATTTCCCTTTCATAAACTTTATATGTTCTTCCTCCTAATGGCTGTGAATGTTCCCTCACTCTTCTGGAAGATGCAACATAAGCACTATGCATATTTTTCTTATATAAGTACTTATTAATATCATCTCCACAGTCTCAGTTTTTTTCATACAACCATGGCTCCATATCCTTAATCATTTCCGAAGTAGTTTTGTGGTGCTCTTTTCAGATCTGTGCTACTCTAGCCTATTGGAGGCCATATCCATTAAGAGAATGGACATTGGTTTGAATTTATTAGTGTTTTAAGAAGAATAAAGATTTATTGATGATGCAGATTTAGGATAAATAAATATTCTATTTCCTATCCAGGAATTTAGTTGACATTTGTGGGAACCAGTGAAGGACTCTTACCTTTCAATGATCAGATTTGGTGAAGTTTAGTATATGGAAGCTGTCCAGAAACAATAGATAACTTACTTCTTCTGCTTACATTGCGTCACTCTGGAGGATGTCATTGCCAGTATACAGATAGAATGAAGAAGCTTTGGGAATGGAAATAGCTGTAAATCTGAGTCCTAACATTAAATTCATATATGCATAGTTTACAATACATCTCCCTCTCATCAGGAAAGCAAGGGAGGCTTTACTAAGGGTAGGTATAACAAGAGCAGGTGTTCTTGATGCAGCAGTATAACATCTTTTAAAGTGTTGATTACCACATCCATCTGTTTAGTGTATGTACTTGGAAAGGCAGTAACTCTAGGCAGAAATATTTTGAGACAAATGTATCTCAGCTTCTTTCTGAGTCTTATACAAGCACAATGAGCACAAGCATTGCAGAAAATAACTTGATTTCTGCCCTTAAAAAGCAAACAAACAAACAAACAAAACACCAAACTGGTCAATGTTCTATCAGGTATAAGACTGAAATCAGAATGTGCATGTATTTCAGCTGAACTGATGAATTATTATACTGAGAGTCTGGAGATAATGTCAGAGGATATTATACTAGTTCACATTCATGGTTCAAATTAAAATATCCCCGGAAGCTGGAAGTCTTTTGGCTTAAAGTCATTCTTAGCTTTCCAGGCCAAGTAGGAATAACAAAAAAAAAAAGTGTCGTTCCTTTTTCTTATTAAATCTATCTGTTGTAAATGTCACTTAGCAGCTGTACAACCCACTTTATCAGGAAGTGTGCTCGAATTCAAATAAAGTTTGTTATCTCCGCTGAAGTGGCCACCCTGTTAGATAGCAGCAGCCTTGCATGTTTGCATAACTCACAGAACATCTTCTTCAACACATAATCCATTGTTCTTTTCACTATAACCTTAGAGCAGAAAATCAGTTTCCAAGTGAAACAACATCCCAAAACTAACTGAATTTATACTCTGTCTGAAAAAGCCAACACCCAGCAACTGTAAACTTGCCAGGCAACCTTACTCACAGTCCTAAAGCAGCAGCAGGATGTGTCTCAGCAACCTGTCTTGCACACAACTTTTATTTGCCTGATAACAATATCCAGAGTGGAGACTTCTGCAAGAGTGTCAGTCAAAACTAGATAAAAAGTGATTCAGGACATAGTGGAAAGGGATTCTAGATGCCTAATCAAAAAGCCAGTGTAATGGAGAAATTCCTTGAAGAGTCTGAGTTCTGGTCTGATCTCTTCTGGGCTCTGTTTCAACACACAGATCTACGAAGATTCCAGCTCCTCATAAATAAGAGCTGGTAGGTTGTGACTTTCACAATGCTGTCTGTTTTGTAATCTTTATGGGATTTAATTTTTGGTAAAGTTCAGTATTTGATTCATATTTCTTGTATTTTATCTTATATTCCACCTTTAAAAAGAAGTCTACAAACCATCCCCCCAAACAAACAAACAAACAAATAAAACCACAAAAAAACCAGAAAACCCACCACACCAAAAAACAAGAAGCAGAGGGCAAGTATGCTGATAAATTAGAGAAGGAAAGAGCAAGAGAAAATGTATTAGCTACTCAGAACTGGCCAAAACACTCTGCACAGTACCACTTTCTTATGTGCCTTTATCTTCATGGCATGGCTGAGGAGGAACGGGATCTCTAATCACCAAGTTTTCATACCACTTTAGATCAGAGAGAAATAGGTATTTCTTTTTTTCAGGATCAGAATTCAGCGTACAAGTTGCTGAATTCCTCACTGAGTGCATTAGTTCATGATGACTCTGGCACGTCTTTCTCAGAAGCAATCTCTCCGAGTCTCCAAGCATATTTGAGTATAACAGGTGAAAATGAGCTATTTTATAAACTGAGAGAAAGTTTACTTTGCAGGCTAGGTTCTACTAAAGCCCGCAGAAAATTCTGTAATGAAATTTAGAGCCACAGTATTTATCAAACCATCTGTCATGTCAGGATAGCTCTGAGAGGACAGAAACCTTAGGCGTTTCAGGGTTACAAAGGGCTGGCAGAATTTAAGTGAATCATAGACAAAGGGGCCAAATGTTTTTCAGACATGTCAGCACATAACTGATGAACAGTTAATCCTTCAGTAATGGGTTAACCTGCTGCCCTGTTCTAACCATGAGAAATGTTCCTGTGAGGAGTTCCCTCACTTGTCATTTGGACTGTCAACCTGCTCTAATGAGTTTGCTTCAAAGCCCAGTCTAGTTTACATACTGAAGTCCTAAACCAGCTACTTTTCTTTCTCTGCTTCAGATATTTTATTCTCAAATCATTCTTCCCTTATCACCTCTCTTTCTCAAATGCTTTCCCATATGGCTAGTGGGAAAATTCTGCTTTGAGAAAGCTACTAAGGGATGAAGGAGGGGAAAAAGTCAGATTTCAAACAAAATTAAAGGCCTTTTGTAGTTTAATGCTTTGGATTTAGACACTTGTTAGTGTCTGTTTGGCACTGTTGTAATTTTTCATTAAACTATAATGTAGTTGAGATGGTTGTGCACTATGCTTCATCTTCAGATTAGTGTGTTTTAACTTTTCAGAAAACATCATGTAAAACAATGGTTAAGGTACTCATCTGAGAGTTGGGAAAGTGAGAAGGGATGTATAAACCACACCTCCTAAATGGTTTGCTTGAATCCTGAAGGAATTGGATGTCCAAATATAAGTCTATACCTCCCATAACTCTGAGTGAACCACATATGTACTTGTTTGTCTTTAGTCTGCTGTTGGGAAACATGAAGGTAACAAAAAGAATTCCCTCAATTCTTTGGTAAATCACTGCTGTGCTGCAAACAACCCAGAACTGACTTGAGTAACCAAAACAATGATGAAATATATCTGCATAGCAGGGGAGTATAGCCCTCCTATTTTCTTTCAAATGATGGATCCAAATTCTGAAGAAGGTATTTCTGAGAGATTCCATTATAGACTTCAGATCAGGCACTGCAGCGTCTTGGCATACCTTGTAAATGGGTATAGTCACAGTAGAAGGAAGTGTGCTATACCAGGGGTTCTCAAACTTTCCTTCACCATGCACCCTCTTTAAATTTTTTTTTTGTGGCTGTGGACCACCAAGACTTAATTCAAGATTTAAAGCACTAGACTGCATCAAATATTTATTACAATTTTCTCATGAGGAGTCTTCAAATTTGGAGAGAAGGGGGAGTGTTTGTGTATGAGAGAGCATTGATGGGGGGGGGGCTGTGAGAGAAGGAGGCACAGTGATTACTGCAGGCCAGACCAAATGTTTTTTTGGGCTGGATGTCCCCATCCCTGCTTTAAGCCTTCGTGGCCCCCATGATGACATCACAGCCCCTCAGGGGTCTGCGGATCACAGGTTGAGAACCACTGTGCTACACAATTGTGTGTGTGGCACTGACAGTACATGCAATTAAAAGCAGATTCATAAACAGTAATTATCAGCATTCTCAAGTACTATGTAATTCATTTGTACTTTAACCTGAAAAGCATGGCCTATGTTTGGCTCATGGGTATTCCTTGGCAACATATTCTCCTAACCTGGCAGAATTTGGTCTTTCATCTTTCAGTGGTAGATAATTAACTTCCAAGAAGATTTCTGTACAACCAAGTTTTTTTGACAGCACCAAAGTCCTCTGTTCTATGAGGAGTTTAATGATTCCACAGCGTTGATTTTTTTTTTTTTTTTTTTTCCATAAGAGACACTTCTTCCCAAGTTTGTGATTTTTTGGTCAAAATTCTCCTTCCCCTGCTGATCTCCTTTCTGCTCCTTGCCAACTGTCTGCTTGGATCCCAACCTCCAGCTGAGAGATGGAGGCATTTCAAGAATGGGCAGAGTAACTCTTTTATGAATATCATTTGTAAATTGCTCTGGGATAGCAGACACTATATAAATATAAGATATCGTTACTATTAAACTGTCATTCAGCAGCATCCTCTGTTCATTTCTCTTGGAAATAAGATGGAAATAATCTTCACCATAAAAAATGATAACAGCTGGTACTCTAACTTGTTTAATAAAGTGGGTTCTTATATGAAACTCGACAAATTAAATGACAGTGAACACTGCTTATCTTTCTTGACATGTAGTTTAAGTATCTTTTGCCAAAAGGATTTCTTAGTCCCTGTCTCAAATCTGCCTGGTCATCTAGAGCTCTTAATTGTATTAAAACAAGTGTATGTAAATGATGTAATATATTCAGTCCTACTTGTGCCAATATTTAAACACGTGTGTGTAGAGACCTCTTGAGTGTGGATTGCAGGGAAAGAGAGCTTGACTGAACTGAGGGAGAAGTCATTATTTTGCCAACTGGTGTTTTCTGGAAGGAATGATGGAGGAGATGATGGTTTGAGTAAGTATAGGATAAGCCACAGCTACATTATGACTCTCCAGTAGCTCTGTAGGAACAGATTTGGGAAGGCAATGTAACCCAATGTGCTAAAGGCATCTGTTTCCCTCATAAAAAAAGAATCATTGAATGCATCCATCATTAGCTCAGTTCCTTTTGTATAAGCTGTAGAGCTTCTGAGTGTCTTCACTGGGAAGATATTGTTAAGTGTGTGCATGTATCTATGTGTTGGTCTTCATGCAGGAAGACTGAGACTTCCTATGGCAAGGACTAACCAAATAAAGTATTTATTTTCAGACAGTATCCCAGCCCAGACAAAACTGGAGTAGGGAGATGGAGGAAGCAAAGATGGAGGGAAGATTTCAATTTGGGACTTGATTGATCACAGTTCACCTGTTTTTATCCCAAAGAAGAACTGTCTATACAATTCAACCATTACTGAATGGGGTCTGTTACGAATCCAGACTTGGCTAGTAAAATCTCTGCAATAAAAACATGTCTTTGATGTCCAGCCCAGTACATAAAAACCAAAAGTATGCTGTTACCAAGGTGAATGGGTGAATGGTTTGGGTTAACATCTGAGCAGCTACAAATGTCACAAGCTTGGAGAGATTTAAAAAACCAATTGAAACATCCACTGAAGCCAGGTTTCTGGTTTAAATTTAAAAGAAATGAAAATATCTAATATATTTTATGGAGTTGTCAGGCATGAATTTGCATCTTTGAGAGTCTGAAAAACACTGAGAATTTAATACATGTTCTTTAAGTAATGATATACAAATAAAAGAGATAACAAGTGATTCATGATAAATTTATGCTAAACACCAGACTATGCAGCAGCAGTCATATATGTCTGAAGATAGCATGTGGCATGATTACGATATTGACCTTCTTTAGTACATACTACGAGAAAAAGCACACCTGACAAGCTTTCTCCTCGTGTGATGTGAGCATGATATCTAACAAGATAGTCACAAGCTTTAACCTACAGAAAAAGTCTGTGAGGCCAGGTTTTTATTTTATGGGATAAACAACTTCGCTAGCCTTTCCTAGGAGAAATTGCAGGTTATTGCTATTGTCCTTTTCTGCTCATGAAAGAAAACAGAACTTGGTTGGATGGAGCCATCTCTTGTGTCTTCTAGAAGCTCAGCATATGTCCCCCTTCCCCCTGGAAGAGGGCATGAGAATGAGAGGGAAGCTGAACCCTGTACATGGAGGTAGGAGGGACAAAAGAAGAAAAAGTTAATTTTAACTGTTAAGCACCAGTCCCTAAACTGGTTATTTTCCTTGACTCGAGAGGAATTAGAGCATACTCCTGAAGGGTGCAGCTCTCAATTTCCATCAAACCTGTGCTCCCAGGGACTACACAATTACAAACCATAAATTAACACATATACTTCATATTTTTCTTCATGAGGAAAAGAGTATTTTTATTGCATAATCTTTGGGATCAATAGAGTTTTCCAATAACAGTTTCTACTCCCTGAAACTCCAGGGAAATGGAGCATCATGCACTCTTTTCTTCATGATGCTAGTATACAGCCCGGTGGTCCCAACTGGTCACTATGTTTTAGACATAATTTCTTTTGTACAGAAATGCCAAATAAGGAAAAAACCCAAGCTTAATAATTCAGATAATGTAAAAGAAAGGTCAGGTAAAACAAAATTGTACTGAAAGGGGTCAGTAAAACTTAGGGAAATCTTTGTTTAGCAATATCTGAAGTTTTCATGAAATGTCAGTGACTGTAGCAGGAAGCCATGTGTGAGTTGGATTGGAGCAATATTTCCACCTAGAAAGACAAACCCAACAGGAGTGTTGTGTGGTGTTAGTGGAAGAACATGGGGAAACCTCAAGCTCCCATTCCTTCATTTTGTTGGCTTTATGCAATCCTGAAATCTAGTATACATCCCTGAAAGTCACAGCAGCTAAAAGAAGGATACATCAAATTGGAAACGATGAGAGAATAAGACTGCTTTGGAGCAGGGATGTGAGCCAGCATCTGAGAAGACAGTGAAGTGAAAGTTTTGTGGATTTAGGCAAATTGAAATGTAACCAAGTCTTCAACATTATAGTTCTTTGTCCCCCTCTGGTGACTGAAAAGCTGCAAAGGTCTGTGAAGCTCATACAGCATTTGGGCTGAAAAGGCTGCTGTTGTTGTTGTTGTTATGATTATTTTGTTTTAAATCCAGACAGTTGTAACTAATCCTGGACTATTCTCGTTGCTTCACTGCTAACAAGGCATACAGGAGTCTCCTATTTCATGAGAGATACCGGGTAAATCTAGTCACAGAGTATTTCTGGCTAAACGTGAATTGTCTTCTGTGTCTAATGGGTCTCAATGGAGGCAGAGGCAGGCAGAATCCTTTTCCTGTGAATGATTTACTAAATGATTTGCTCCAAATGGCCCTTTTTCATGGAATATGAGGGAATTGTATATTGACAGTTCAGAGTCACAGAGGTGCTTTTTCAAAGACAGTTGTGTCTGCATTCGTGCTCATACCTGTGTGTTTGTGGGGAGCAGAGTGGCATGCTGCTTTGTGCCTGCTCAAGTTATGATTCAGAAAGAGGATTATGGAGGTCAGACCTTTTCCATGGTGTAGCTCTATGGTATTCTCTTATTAAAATCTCAGTTATTCTTAGCTACTTATTAAAAGCTTACTGTAGGAGATGGATATGTTAAATCATGAAAGAGCAGATCTGTCTAATAGTCAGAGTAAGCATTAATAAGGGATGACTACAGTGAAATATGGCATTGAAGTCTCAAAAATTGTGCCTAGCTTCTAGATATCTGTACACTACTGGCCACTGCAATGCATTTAGTCACCCAGGCATCCTAAGAATTGGAGGGGAACAGAAAGTGCTCCAGAAAAAAAAAAAAAAAAAGTCAAAAGCAAGCATGGTAAGTGGGGACCTGACTAAAATAGACAGTAAGAAAAGCTGAGGACAGACTGAAGGTCTGAAGACCTCCCTTCCCCTCCCTGAAAAAGTTAAATGCCCACATTTGCTCAGAGTTAACCTCTGTGCTTTTTCTCCTAATGTAAAAATGAAAGACTGGACAAACCATGCCTGGTCAAAAGAGGTAATGGTGGTATCACTCCTTTCTTTTCAGTATCACCATCTACCCAGAGTCCTTGCTTGGGTTTGGGAAGGCAAAGTTCCTGTTTCTTCCTCTGCTTAGTTTGAAACCAGATCTTTCCTGTTCTCAATTGTTGGACTGTGCTCTATGTGGCATAGCTTACCTTCATCCAGCTGGCTGCAGATGTTGGGAAATGTGATGCTTAGATTTCCTCCTGCAAAAAAGGAGATTTAAAACTCCCAACACCTTAGGTGGCCATTCTTACAGCTAGTGCGTAAGAGATCATTGTCTTCTTTCAGGTGTGTTTAATGTAAATCTAGGTATGCCTAACCTCAACTCTCATATAGGCCCTTGAGCAGGGTAACCAAACAGGACTGTAGATATAAATTTTATTTGGCAGTGCTATTTAACTTCATGCCTTCAGGACAGATGCAATTTTGCTGGTGTTCAATGGGAAAAGTATAGATGTAGAGGGCACTTCATTGGCCTTGGGAACTTTGGTAACTTCAGGGTAAGAAAAGACTTCTTTTCCTGTATGTTGGGCATAGACATCTGAAGTGGCAATTATGAACCTCTTTCCCTAGTGAATCTAAGCTGAAAAATCCATTGCAGATGGTATTCTAGCTGGCATCAACTGAGTTAGTTGGTGACTTTCCACCAGCTGGTGCTATACTAGTCAGCAAATAGCATCATCTGTATCTCAAACACTAACTGCAGATATTGTTTGAAAATCTCAACCTGCTTATTTACTGCTTAAACTGAACTACTAGAGTGATACATAATTACATTTTTTTATTACCCATGTCTTGACTCTGTGACTATTTATACAGAACTCAACCTTCAAAGACTGTCTTTGCATATACTTGGCTCAGTGTAACTACTCCAAAGGGTTCTTTTAGAGTGTGATGTTCCTTCAATATTTGGGTACTCTGGCTCTAGTTGAAAGCCCATGAAAGTCAGAATGAATCCACAAATTCTGACTCTGAAAAATATTTGGTTTTCCCACCATCCTAGGGTAAGTGTTGCTTTTTTCAAAATAAAAGCCTGTGGCAGGTGCACCCATGCAATGAAAATAAGGTTTTTTGGTTGCTGAAGTGTAGCAGCTCCTGATTGCCTTTGCACTTGGGGCTTCACGGTAGTTGGGGCCTTTGGCCAATGAGAGCCGCTATTGACTGTGGTCAGATTCGGCCTCGGTATAAATGGAGTTCCCTGGGGAGCCACTGGGAGCTTGTGCCCTGAAGCAGCACACTTCGGTCAAGGACTCTCCCCTTGGGTCAGGACACTGCACAAGGAAACTCCTTGAGTGACTTGCATCAGGACACTGCCCTGAGCAGGTCCTCGAGGTTGAGAGCCCTCACCTGTTAGGTGAGTGATAGAATATTTTGGGTTGTTGTTAAACCCTAGGGAGTGGTGCTTTGTTCTGCATTTTGGGTTGTTGTTAAAACCTAGGAAGTTGTTCTGCTCTCCTCTCATGAACGTTCAAACCTGTAATTTGTGGAGGGCTAGTTAATTGTGTTAATAATAAATTTTTAAATTTTGGTGGTTGGTTGTTCATTTGAAAGCCTCTGTAACAAACTGGCGTAGTCGACAGGATGTCAATAGAGGAGTTATTACATTAGTACAGTTGTGTCCCATCTCCCCCAGATGCACATTGGGCAAAGAAGTGTTTTGATCTGGTGGCAGTTGTGAGAAAGTTGGAAAAAAAGCAGGGGAGCTGGTGGAAGAGCAGAAGTGAAGGAAAAATGTGGCCATTTTAGGTGCTTGCTTGATTCAGGCACAGGATTATTTTGTAGTGGTGGAGAAAGACAACTTGGAAATTGATTGCTTGAAGAAAGAATTGTTATGAGAAAAATAGAGAAGGTGGTTATTAGAAAAAAATTGAAATTATGTTGGCACGAGCAAAAAAGGTTTCTCTTGTTGTTCAGATTCAAAAGTTAATTACAAGTGTAGATCTTGAGGAGTGGGATGGAGATATTTGGGGACAGTCTGATGAAAGCGGCTTGGACGAAATAGAGGAATTGGAGGAAAGATATGTGTGACCTCTCATTAGAACAGAAAGGCATATGGGTCCACAAGGTGGGGAAACCCCGAACCACCGTCCATACAACCCCCTGGACGGGACCCGAGTTTAGTGAACTTCAGGTTAAATATTTGCGTAAACCGGATGAGACTGAAACTGAGTATTTTTGGAGGGTTTCTTTAACGGGGCAAGGCAGGGGGGTAGGCGGAATCAAATTCTGTTGAGTGATGAGGAGGCAGAAGGTTTCTGGAGTTCTGGAGTGTTTTTAAATGACGGACCAGCGGGTAACCTGTCGGTAACATCTCAAGTGGCTTACAGGGCTGGGGGTGTGGACTCTAAGGAGAGGGGCAAACCTGTTACCATTAAGGTGAAGGGACTGGCGGAGGGTGTACAACAGGCGGCTTGCATTCAGACAATACTTGCTGCACTGGTAGATCCCAGCCACCTTAGAACTCTTAATAGAGGGCTCCCGGATGTCTTAAAGATACATGTCCAGTCCCTTAGAGATAGGGTGCAAAGAGCTATTGAACGCAACGAATGAACCCCACCCCCACCCCTTGCATGCACGTGTTAACGTGGGCAGAAGAGTTACATGACCTGGTTGCTGATGGGCAAGAAATGGGCTAGACTGATCCAGGTGGGAGCCTGATGGAAGCCGGAGGGTTAAGCAAGTCAGTTGGAAACTTCACCTCAAGCAGCGTCCTCATAGAGGCTTTAAACTGTTCCAGGATAAGTCAGGTTGATTTTATGATTCAAAAAGGAATCATCTTTGGCAGAAGGTACTGGCACTGGGGGTACCCCAGGCAATATTATGTGGGCAATCTATTGGTAACATCTTGAAGTTGGTGCAGTTGCTGGAGAACTCGCGAACAAAGGAAAAATATTAGGATTTGATATTTTGGCAGGTAAACAGTGGTGTTTACCAGACAGCGGTATGGAGTTTTGGAGTTAGGGGGACAGAAGTTACCTGTGTCTCTCAATATCCATTGCCAACTGCTGCCAAACAGGGTATTTTTGAGGTGATTAATGATAATGAAAAAAGATTATAAATTGTACACATTCCCTTTATAATTCTCTGGTGTGGCCAGTCTGCAAACCAAAGCACGCCCACCAGGTCTGGGACGGGCTTTTTGTGGTTTCTTTTTTGGAAGCAGAGATCATTTTGCTCCCACGTGGGCTGGCGTGTCATTTACATTTTCATGTCTTGTCCAGGGATATCAGCACTCACCGACAATTGCTTGCTATGCACTGGCGCAAAAGTTCACTAAAACTATGCCTGAAGAAGGGGTTAAGATCTCTGCCCCCCACCCCCTTCCTGTGGGAGCTGGGCAGTGAAAAACTGCAAGGAAGGCCATGTGCAGTTAGATCATTATTGCCACACACAGCAGATAGAGTAGGAAACACCCAAATCAATTTAATCAGGTAACAGGAGCCACTTTACTGATGGGTGGTCCAGGAGTTGGTACACAAGGAATACAGTGGGTCTGCACACCCCATACTATCCTCAGGCTAATGACCATTGTCAACATGCTTGGGAAGCCTTAGGGAAAGGTAGAAAAACTCACTGCATTAGTGCCCAATTGATAATTACTTATTTTTAACTTAATGCCCAGGTTCTGATCTGAGGTCTAGTTCTGTTTTTTTGTTAGGATCTTGGAAGAACAGAGGACTTCGACATCCTGATTTTCAATGGTGATGGTGATCCCTATGGACAATCCAGACTTGGATGACAACACAGTGGCGAATGGATCTTGTGAAATTGGCAGCATTCAGAAGAATGTGATTGAGCTTGGTGCTATTGTGTTAATGCCACTTTAGGTCAACAAATGAAAGTGGTAAGGGACTTGAGGCAATTGTTGCTATATTAACTATTATTTAGTTAATTTGATATGTTTGAATCTTCCTTGTTAGAATGGTTAATCAACTTCCTTCAATTTTGATTGTAATACATTGTATGGTTGGAGGTTTTCTTTAAGAGTTGATTGTATAATCATCTAAAAATGACAGTCCACAATGAGTATAGAGACTCACTGGGACCACACTCCCTTTTAACCTTGGAGGCAAGAGGTGACTGCACCACGGCTTCAAGAAAACCAGCTGAATCATGACTAGTCAGGGGGTGGATTGGGTGGCAGGTGCACACGCCCAATGAAAATAGGGCTTCTTGGTTGCTGAAGTGTAGCAGCTCCTGATTGCCTTTGCTCTCAGCTTCATGGTAGTTGGGGCCTTTAGCCAATGAGAGCCGCTATTGACTGTGGTCAGATTTGGCCTGGGTATAAATGAAGTCCCCTGGGGAGCCACTGGGAGCTTGTGCCCTGGAGCAGCACACTTCGATCGAGGACTTTCCCCTTGGGTCAGGACACTGCACAAGGAAACTCCTTGAGGTTACTTACGTCAGGACGCTGCTCTGAGTGATAGAGCATTTTGGGTTGTTGTTAAACCCCAGGGAGTGGTGCTTTGTTCTGCGTTTTGGGTTGTTGTTAAAACCTAGGAAGTTGTTCTGCTCTCCTCTCATGAATGTTCGAACCTGTAATTTGTGGAGGGCTAGTTAATTGTGTTAATAATAAATTTTTAATTTTTGGTGGTTGGTTGTTTATTTGAGAGCCTCTGTAACAAAGCATTTCTAGTAGTGTTAGGCCTAATTTTATGTATTATCCCACCACCACTGAGATCACCTATATTGCCAGCAATGTGTATGCCATGAGCACGGTGCAATTAGATAAATGGATCCATGCCAGAAGTAAAAACTATAGTTTTGGAAAATACTTGTAGATCCCAGCTTAAGTCACAGAGAAATACAAAGTGCAAGCCATTAGAGATTTTATCATACTCACTAACACAGTGACACAGGAAAAAGCTGTTCTAGAAAAGACTACTGGATTATTGCTAATGTATCAAGGGCCATACTAGTCTACCTATTTATCTTCTCATTGAGCCTAATAGGAGGCAGAACTGTACCTTCTGCATAGCTCCAAAGTGCTGCTGCTGGTCTGTCTGCCTGTCTGTATATGACAGCTGTAGCTTCTGAAATGACTGAAATCCCCCCCCCCCCCCCCCCCCCCCCCAATACCTCATTTCAAAGCATCTAAATATTGAGAAAAGTGAGAAGTGATAATGTCAAGATCCTTATGTCTAATTACTGAGCCCAGGAGCATCTTTCAGATGTTCAATTTGTGACTGATCAGGAAGGGTTAAATCTTCAGGAATGTTGGAATGATATATCTTTGCACACTCTTTGTGACAGCTTTGCCTTTTATTTATGGTAATTGAGAAGTAATGGTATTCTGTCAGGTCACCTGTGAAACATCTGGCTTCAGTTTTGGTAAAGTAGTGCATCAAAGGATTTAAAATTTATTTGACTATGTTTGGCACAGGTCAGAAAACATTTGGCTGTCAATACACCAGGTAGATTTATGGTTATGCATGGACAGAAGGAAAGAATTGAACAGATTTCAAAGAAACAATAATGCTATTTTCCTTTGATAAACCTATTGGAATTTAATTTTTGCTCAAGTCAGCTTCCAGCAGCAGATGCAAAATGCATCTGGTTTTGATGGCACAGTACTGAGTAATATGAAGGGTGAAGAAAACAAGACAGAAAATCTACTCTTCTGTCAACAGAGGGACAATTTTTGTTTTGATCACTCTCCATGCCACAGATAAATCAGACTGATTATGATGCAGGTGCCAAATAGTGTTTCTAATATTCTTCCTTATTAATGAAGACTGAGTTTTCGGTGTTTGTAAGCAAGAAGATATTAATAGGAAGTTACTGAGGTCAAATGTAGGTGTAAGAGAATAATTGTATCCTGACAAAAAAGCATTTAGCAGGTATTTCCCTTTAGTACATCTGCATCTCTGGACTCACAAATATGAGGAATCATAAAGATATTTTTAATCTAGAAATTGTTCTATGAAGTCACATAATCTGTGTTGTATGAGAAAACAAGGAAGATGACTGCTGTGGCCCCTTCTTGCTTTAAAACTTTGTTTACTAATGTGAGTGCAAAGGCAAGGCATGACAGTCCGGATTGAGATGATGGAGTTTGTTCAGAGCTGATTTACTCCTGCCATGGGAAGGAAAGTGGAAGGACAGAGCTGGCGTGGAGACTGCTGGAGCCTGGGCAACTAGTGCCTCCCACCTCCTCAGAGAGGTCATCTCTGAACACTGATGCCTGGTTGATAGCAGGAATAGCCACCTTAGGTGGCTCTCTGGGGGCCTGCACATACACAAGCTGGGCAGCAATGCATGGGTATGTAGAAGCACACATAGAGGTTTTGCTCTCTCTGCAAGTGGGACCATCCTGAACAAATGCAGTCTTACCAACAGCTCTAGCAGTCATGAAACATGAGACATGAAGGATGGGGAACATTTCAGTTTCAAACGCAGAAAATTGCTCTAATGTATTCAAAATCCTTCAGCATTTTCAGTGTGTGTGTGTGTGTAATTTTAAGCAAAGCTTCAGCTAACTGGTGGTTTATGAGAGATTACTTTGGAACTCAGTACTTGAGTATTGTTTGAAGGCAGCCAGGATTCAGCAGCTAATGCAAAATTGTCCTGACAGCATTTTCATTTGTGCCATCTCAAGCTTGTGTTGAGGCTCAAAATCTGAAGATCCAAAGGGAATCTGGTACTTGATGGGGACCGTTTGTCTCATTCCCTCAAGTTCACTGTCAGACTTGACCCATGAAAGCTAATTCAAAATTTCAAGGGGTTATTTGTTCACTAGTTTGAAGTTCAATTTGCAGCAGCAGAAAACAGACAGAAGCTTGACTGAAATTTGAAGGGGGGAACTTGGAAACTGAAAATAGGTGAAGGTGCAAGACTACTGGGATTGCTAGTTTGCTCAGTGAATACATCTCAATGATATTTTCATTCAATACTTTCACTTGTTTTTATTCCAGTGTAAAGGATTGGGCAGTAGCCCCCCTCCTTGCACACTGTGGAAGCATCTACCACACAGACAGCTCCTATAAAGTTGGAGAAAAAGTTAGGAAAAATAGTATAAAGGGTGCAATAAAAATTCCTAAACAGAAGCTCTGGCAATAAGGGTGTTAAATAGTTCAGGGTGATGATCTTCACACTTAGGACTTTAAGAAGTAACTATAGAGGTTCAGAGGTGTGAAACACAGCTTTGTGTTTTCTGAGATAAATGCATGGGTCAAGGGCAGTTCTAGGCAAAGCAGAAATGACAATAAGAATATTTAATGGAGGCCAAACCCACAACTTTACAACCTGCAAAGGGAGGCATAAGACTTCCTAAACACCCTGGCTAGAAATAACTGTAGCTGGAAACATAAGCTGACAAACAGGTTTTTTGCATTAAACCTTAAGCTATTTGAAAGAGGGTGGTATGGGAATTAAGGCTAGAAAAATTCCCCTAAGGGAAAACACTGATGGAAGAAAAGACAATGCTACAATTATTTGAAATAAGAGGAAAGTAACAGAATTCAAAAGTGGAATTCTTTCCTTGAAAGGAATCTGCTTTGGGCAGAGGGTGATGGAAAAGACTGTAGCTGGAGAGGAAGATGTAGCGGCAGGGTGAGAGGGGGTGAAAGAAGAAGGAAGCATCTGGACACCTGGGCAGTCTAATAGGAAATGGTGCCAGAGGCACTATTTTCTCTGGTTTTAACTCTGTCGTATTCTGTGTTGCAACAGATCTTTATTCTGCTTTCTAGCACATTGATTGCCACTTGTACTATGTTCCTGGGGCATAAGAAGAGAATCTAATACATTTTGTATTTGCAACATGTCTTGCATCCACCCTTCCATGGGATAGACTGGACCAGAGGACCCTTAACTCATCTTGCAGCTAGTCTTTGTAGGATCATAGCCTGATTTGCGTTGGAAAGGACCTCAGATGATCTGTAGTTCAAATTCATGCTTAAAGCATGGTCAGCTCTGAAGTCAGGCAGGTTGCTCAGGGTCTTGCCAGTTGCCAGTCAGGTCTGGAAAACCTCCAAGGACGGAGACAACCCAACCTTTCTGGGCAACATCCTCCACTTCTTGACAGTAGTCATGGTATAAAAGTTTTTATTTAAATCCAGTCCGAATCTCTCTTTTCAGCTTATGTGTGTTATTTTTCATCTTTCCACCATGCACTGGTGGCTTCATCTTGCCACTAGGATCCTGCGAGCTAGTACCTGTGATCACAGGTACTAGATGCCTTCAAGCCACCATCCAAAGATGAGATAATACTATCAATAACTTGCTCTCATTATGTTGCAACACCAACAGGTTACCGGGTACTATTGATAGTATCTGCAGTATACCTATACTTTACTTTTCTTCATATGAGCAAGAACTTTCTGAAATGGGCACATAAAGAAAGCACTGCTAAACATCCAGAGATTTGGTCTTCCTAAACCATGGTTGTTTCTCCAGGCTTTCATGGTGCTGAAATGAAAATCTCTCAAGAATAAATTTACTACTGAAATTTCTGCTACTTTCTTATTTTTCCTCTTGGTATCTCAGCATTCACTTAAAACCAGCTCTGTAAATGAGGAATATATAATTAAATAAAGTTTGAGAAAAGTAATTTTTTTTTAAGGCTTTGTGTAGATTTTTTGAGCCTTTTTCATTATTGTCTGAAGTGGCTAACAGTACCCATCAAAGATGATACAAAGAGGTGCATGAAACAGTATCAGAACTATCTTTAGCAGTTATTTCTACAAGATTCTCAGAAACTGTAAGTTTATTTCCGGGCTTTTAGCACCTACAGAAACTTTCAAAGTCATTTGTCAAGTTTAGCAGTGCTTTGAACATTCTTTTAAACCCAAATCAGAAAGCTTCTGTTAAATTTTATCAGGCATATAATTTGCCAATAAAATGTGTACTGAAAAAGATAAAATATCAAGCTTCAAGATTTGGAAAGCTATGTGACAGTGTTTACAGTAGGTTCAACACAGACTTATTTAAGCAATAAAAGGATGAAGAAAATAAGTTAAGTAAAAGCCTTTATCCAGAACTTCACACTTTGATAAACTTTATAGAAAGGGGAAAATAGAAACTAATGGCCAGGTTCTGTAAAGGACTCCCTGGAAAAAAGGGACCTGAAGTCTCACAAGCATTTAGATGTCCAGCTTCTAGGCCAAAGTTCTAATATCAATAGGAAGAAAATTCCAGCTGAAGCCAGTGTGAACTACAAGATGAAACAGGCAGCGATCCATGTCCAAGCATTCAGAATACTTAAAAAAAACATCCACAAAAACTCCAACAAACAACCCCAAAAAACCCAAACCCCCTCAGCTTCTTTGTAGCAAAGGTATTTTAGCTTCTGCCAAAAGTGCTTCATCTGTCCTAGATCCCATCTGTGAGACAAGGACAGAACATAAGGCAAGGACAGAACCCAGTCAGGATCTCTGAAGTTATTCACTGCCTTGAAGTCTATTTCACTGATAAATTTGAATGGAAGTTGCTGGCAAGAAGGCTGGAAAAAATATGACCTAAGCTGATAAACACCTAAAATGCAGGGCCTATCTCAGGCTGCACGGATGAACTAAATGATTCCAACCATTTTTATGAAAGCAAAGAGGAAAACTATGTTTTCTTACCATAAAAGAAAACAGGAAAAAAATCTCTGGCGTTGGAGAAAAACAAGGTCAACTTTTCTAAAGAAAGATTTTTGGGGAAAAGGGTTATTTTTTATTCTCCACCATATTGTACTGACGCATAAGGCAGGATACAAATACTGTCAAGATCATACTTGTGTTTAAATATTTGCAAGGTCATTAGGTATTTTGGAGTTCAAGGGAGTTCACTGAATTTTCATTCAGTGAAATTCAAGCAATAATGTGAAGATCTCCATCCTTAGAACAGAATTTGTATCAGGGGCTATAGACATATTTTAAAGACTATTCCAGAGACATTAAGTTATATCCTCTTCAGATTTTTTTCTAAGTCCAGGTTGATAAAGTAAAATGCTGAAGTCACAATTAGTCTTTTGTGAAATCTACAATAACGTGAACAATATATATATGCTGGGTATAAAAGCATATTTGTTTGATTTCTCTGGTAAATCAGCATTTAGAAATATTAGAAATAATGGTCCCAGGAGGCGAAATAGAATACATGCTAAAAAAAAATGCCACAACCCTGAGTGTATTTAGTCCTGATCCTGCTTTCAAGTCACTGTTATTGTCTCGTCCATCACAGACACCCCTTACTGCCGGATGAAGTCTATGCCTTCAGCTCCCTCAGCTCATCAGTGAACCATTCAATGTGTCTTCCTATTATGATGCCAATATTTATTACTCCAATATGGGGAAAAAAACCATGCATGAGAGCAGGAAAAGAGTGAAGACAGTAGGGAAAAGATTATAAATACATTTTCTTAGCTTTTTGCACTTACTCTGTCAAAAAGATTCATAACTGAGCAATATAACAGTAGGATAATTAAAAGGCCATTCTTTTGGAATGTCTTCAGAAGCCCCTGTTTCTGGCATAATGCTAAAATTAAAGTCAGCATGAAAAATTACAAAAGATTCTATTTTTATTTTCACTCCAGTGATCTTTCCCCCCTGCTATCCTGACTCAGATTTCTTTCTTCTTTATGTACAAAACTGGAGCAAATGAAGCACACATCAAAATACTTCAACTAAGAGAGGAATTAGTGAAAGGATCACTGACTTTTCTTCCATATTTTCTATAACCACCTTCATTTTTTTTCTGGTCAGATGTTACAAGGTAAAACAACTGGAAAAAAAAAAAAATTGCCTCGTGTCTGCAGCCTGCATAACATTAAGCTTGTGTTATTCTCTACCATTTTGAATAAAATTGTGAATTATTTCTGTTTACATTCACATTTTAAATAGACTTCCTAGACTCATCAGATAACACATTTCTAGTTTCATCCCACATATCCCACCTCTCAGAAACAGCCTGTGGTATGGCTATTTTCAGCTGTGACCTTTCATTACAAAAGCCAGATTGAGGGGATAAATAGTCTTATAGATTTTCACTTCATCTGTCTGAACAGAACTCACAAAATTAAAGCAGTTTAGGTCCTGGAAAATTCTTTTGGTTGAAGTAGGTGTCTGTTCAAATAGCCTTGTGTTTTGCTTGAAATTCCACAACTTGTCAGTTGAATTTTAAGGAAAAGTGTTGTGATTTTTGTCTTATTTGTTTACTGCTCTTTGTGAGGAATCGAGCTTTCTTCAGTGTTAGAAATCTGAAACATGTGACTGAAAAGTAAATACAGATTTTTTTTCCAGTACTTGGATCAGCTCTGATTTTGACCTACCTCTGAAACATCATTAAAAGAATGTGGGTGCAGATTCGTGGCATTTATAGTGCTGGATGTTATGGTATGCTCCCAGTTTATGACCTCCACTTTTTATATTTCATAAATTTCTTTTGCAAAATTCTAGCTTCACTCATGATAATGGCAATATTCCCATGGATGTCAACGGAGCCAGGCAGTCTCTGCTTGGCTTTTTTAGGGGCTTGTGGGCTTGTTTGGTTTTCAGCTCTTCTCTACACTGTAGAGTTTTTGTTACCATAGTTGTCTTGGTACAACCCCTAACTGCAAGTACAGTGCAATACAGTGTTTTCTGACTGGAAAAGTGTTTTGTGGGTGTACTTAAACTACTGTTTTGAAAGCCATAACCAAAACCAACTAGAGCTTTCTTTTGGCAACATAATGATGTTCATGTGAGTTTTTCATATAAAGCAAATGTAGCCATGTCAGGGCAACTTTCACAAGATAGGCATAGCCCACTTGAGGGGCTTATGAAATACCTGCCTTTTAAAATTAGTTGTTATGGAAAAATTTATACATAGTTAGGAGAGGAAAAATCTTCACTGCTGTGATTTGTGTTACTGGATTACTCAAATGCTCTGATCATGTTCTAGGACCCCACACTGGCAAAGTTTCCTAGTACAGGACCTGCACAAGACACCTTCAATGTATACGTAAGGCAAGGCAGAAGAGAAGGATGCAGACACACTATGGCATGCATAAAGAGCATTAGCACAACATTAGCATTAAAGCATTTTTAGGTATTTTTTGGGGAAAAAAAAAAAAAAAGGGCTTTAAACAAGGACTGAGAAGAGAACTAAGAAGTGACTGTCACAGCTAAGAAGTCTTTCCCAAGTATGAGGGGCCACTTGAAAGCAAGTGCACAAATGGTCTTGCTTGAAAATGCAACAAGCAGCCATAAAGGTTAACACCATAAGTCAATCAGAGGTGGAAGGTGATGTCTTGATAATGAATAAGAGATAGGTGGAAGGAAGCCATGAATGGTCTTGGAAGCAAAGTCACCTTTGTCTGGGGGGAAGATGAGGAGCCAGTTGTGCACACAAGGAAGGGGTACCAAGATCAAAGCAACAGACTGGGAAAATGCTCATTAAAACATCATTCTGAAAGGCCCTGACCAGACAAGACTACATTTGTCAGGGTCAGAGGAAAGGATATTTAAGATATGAGTGTCTGTGTGACTTGAACGGCCTGTTACAAATCTTGTTGAAAGATAAGATTCCTTGAAAATGTAAGATGTCAGGAAATGTCTGGTTAGTAGTGTAATGGATTATGCACATTCATGTGGGCATAAACAGAACATTTCAGCTCTCACTCATTCATGACTATGGCATTATAAAAAAATGATCATGAGTGGGAATATAGTCCAAAATTGAATATAATTTAGTGAACATGAAGTCCAAAGTACCTGCAATCTAAATGTTGTTTATTCTTTGTTATGGCAGTTGATCTGTTCACCTTCATAATAAGATGCAGTTAATACTGTGGTCCTCAGGATGTGACAGAAGAAATCCTATATGAAGCAAAAGACATAAAAGCATTTAAAAGCATAAAGGACACTTCAAAACTTGCTTAGTTAGGCTTACAAAAAAAAAAAAAAAGATATTATTTATGACTCTGTGGCGCTACTGAAATGTATGCTAGAAAAACATGCATGCTGAACAAGCCTTCTCCTAGTACACCATTCAGGACACACATGTCTACGAATCTAAGCCTTGGTCTGCAAAAGGTCAGTAGACTACCAAATATGGTGTCAATTATGAGTGATGGGATGCTCACTGTGATTGTTGAAATCCGCCTTACCAACTGAGAAATAAGAGATAGCTCTGGCAAAGAGCTAGTAGAACCACAAGCATTTTTGCAGAGTATAGTGGGTAGATACTTGTTTTGCTGAAGCCTTTTGCTAAGATTTTGTCAGCACTGAATTTAGGTTTACTTCAGCACTATATGCCCAAACTGCAATATTCTAAACTGTGTTTTTCATATACAGGTAGAAACATGGTTTCAGTACTGTGGCACAGACCTAGGAAAACCCTCCTAAGGCATCAGTGTTCCAACAGAAGACCAGGTTTTTATTGGGTCTCACCTCTGACAGATGCAGAAGAAGGCAGCAGCATAGAGGTCTAGGGGAAAGTGAAAAAGTGAGATGCACAGTTAAGTATGCCCCAAATCTCATATATTTTCGTGGAAACATTACTATGTTGAAGCAGCAATTCCTCTTTAGAAAGATGCTCTCACTGTGTCATATAACTTGACAAGCAGCACATACTGAATTTCAGGTCACATATTTGACCTGACTACATGTAGTGGTTTACCTCTATGCCCAAATGTAAAACAAGTAAAGAACAAAATGAATCTGAAACTATTCCTCACCGCAGAGTTGGCCTCCAGAGCTGGCTTTTCTGAAATGTAAACAGTGAAGTGAGAACGTTCCATTTGCTACTGCAGTGCTGTTTATTTAAACCCAAATCTGCAAATATGATTGAAGTTTGGCTTGATTTCAACAATTTGATATGGTATTTAAAGCTGCAGTGCCATGTTTTGAATCACAGACTATTTACCCTTTCAGGCTTTTTGTTATGTCGTTAGGCTATTTCTCCTTCTTTCACTTATTTTAAAATCATTTTTAAGAGATGTTAAAAGTGGAACTGTGGGAAACTGCTATAAAACTCAAAACCACACGCAAGCCTTGTCTGCTAAATAGAATCTGGGATTCAGAGTCAGAGGCCCTTGTTGAGTTTCGGAAGATTTGCAAGAGTTTGCTCTAGGGTCATCGTGGAGCTTCTGGTTAATGTGAAACTATAACAAGAAAAAATTTCAAAGAATATTAGGCACTAGGAAACTATGAACAAAAAATCATCCTGCGATCTGTAAGCCTAAATAGAGCAAACACCATTTGGAACCTGATGTGCTTCAAAGTGAAAGGATTTTTAAAAATACATCAGCAACATTTAATAATTCTTTACTCTTAGATGGCCTGATAAAACAGGCTGAATTTATCAGACAGCTTTCAGCTGAGGTCAACACTCCCTAGATTGCTACCACATAGTATTCTTAATTGAAAAATATTTAAAGACTGAAGAAAGAAAAGAAAATGTCATTATCTCTTATTTCCAAGCAGTAAAATTAAAGCATTGCATAAATAACACAGCTTCCCTAAGGTCACCCCTAAAAATCTGTAGAAATGTAGGAAGAGGAGTAAGGATTTTTGATGGCTGATTTCAAGCTTTATCCTGTAAACAGCACTGTTTCTCTAACTGTGAGAAGCCTGACTCTCACTCAAAAAAGGAGTCTCAGATATTCACTGAATTCCTACTTGTTCTACTACTTATTGAAAGGAGAAGGCTATAGTTCAGCTAGTTATTTGGAATCAAAGAAAAAAATGCATACCCTGTTTACACTGATAACAACAGAAGGCACGTTTTGAACTTCTGCTGTCTTCAGAAGGTGATGATCCAATATTTTTATCACAAATACAACTGAATCAAAAAGTGCTCTTAAAAGCAGTTACCTAACTGGGTCACATGACATACTTTACCATTGAAATGAACTGACCAATATTCAGTCTTCATTTTTTATTGAGTATGAATTTTAAAAAATCCCACATCACAACAAAGCCAGGTATGGAGTTCAGTAAACAACATCACCAAACATTTTAGGACATCTGCACAATGAGATTTAAAATTTGGCAGGAATACTAGACAACTTTACTGTCATATAGAAAGTTTCTTTCTTCTCCTCCCTTGATTAAGATAAATTACTATTTATCTCAAAATAGTAATTTGTATGATATGCTCCTGCCAAAGTGACATGATATAACATGTTGGAAAGTTACATGCTAGCATCTGCATAGAAGATACTGCTGTTTCTCAAAGGAATTGAAGGCATTTCCACCAAATGCCTAAGGACTGTAGTTCTCCCAGAACATTCGTTAGCAAGATTTTCTTCATTGGAAAATGGAAATGTGGCTGTCCCATGTGGCAGCTTCATGCCAAACAGTAATTTCCTCAGTTTGGCCACAACATCCAGAGTGGTTCAAGGGATCTGCAGTCAAGCATTGTGGTACATCCTAGATGGTGGGTCAAATCCAAGCTGCAGATTTTCACGGACTTCAGTATGGCAAAGCTGAAGTCACTGCTACACCATTTTATCCCAGCTGAGAATATGGACTTCAGTTTACATCTGGACATTTTTTGTCTTCACAAGACACTACTGTCTAGGAATTTGTGAAAATTAGCTTTGTCTGGCAGTAAACAGTCTCTACACAAAGCAGAATGCAGCTGCCTCACAGAGTCGGTAAGTGCCAGAACATCCAGCAGCTAGATGGGCCTCTGCCGATGGATCCATAGAAAATATTAGCCTTACAAAAGTTAATGTTAAACCAGCAGCATACGTCAACTGTGTGACAGAAGTGGCTGGAAAACAAGAATTCCAACACATACACTTATGCACTGTACGTACACACATGCACATGCACACCAAGATTCAGCATTTGTTTTTATGCTGTGTTAGGAAGAATCCAGGATATCTTGAAATCCTCTCTTTTTTTTTTTTCTTTTTTTTTTTTTCCCCTCTGAAACTCAGAAAAACACAGATATCTGATAATGAAAAGCTGCTACCCTAAGCTTCTGGAGCCTTAACACCAGTAGCCTGAGAACTCCAAGCTCCAAACCACTTGTTAGCAAGGGACACAGCAAGGTCTCTCTCTTTCCCTCACCAGAAATGTCACCCTGGACCTGAGACTCCATACTACAAAAAGTTATGTTAAAAATATTATTTTTTCATGAACAGTTATCATTTCAAGAAATCAGCATTTTCAAGGGAAGAGGTGTTTAATCAGTAAAAATTCCTGACCAGATTGTATGTGGAAAATCCCTTGAGAACATGTTGATTAGCAGCCTGATGCTTGATGCAAGCCTGCTTTACCAAACCATATCCTTAATGTTATACACATGGAACATTATCATGTCTTTCATCCTGAAGGAATATGAAAACAGTCCTAGGGCAGCATAGACATGATACAAACGACTCAGTTCTGCCCTCAGTAAATCTCTGAATTCCACTTGCCCTTCAAATTAGGGTAATAGGGGCTTGTTCTCATGTGGAACTGACCCTCCAAATTAACAATAAATTTTATGGATCCAGGTCAGAAAGGCAGCAGTACGTAAGGCACAAGGTCTATGGATGGGGAATTCCCTTAGATTTGTACTTTAGTTGTTGGTGCCAGTAATAGAACCTTGAGCAGTTACATGATATTTATCATTTTGTGCCATATGGCTACATTTTGATGCCAGTGAATATTATGATCTTTCCTGAAAACATGTACTACATCCCTATAGACCCAATTATTTTAAATAAAACTATGTTCATGAATGGGCACACCCATGTCAACACTGACACATAACATACATGTTGCAGTAAATTCCATCAGAGTCAAAGCCAGGGCTTAGTTGTACCAGTCTATTAAATGTCGCATTGGAATACTCTCCTCTAATAGTTAAGTATAGAAGTGGCTATTCCAGGAACTTTGAGAGACACATGCTTGGCTCGTTTTTATTAGGTAAGTCTGTAAACAATGGAGCTGTGCTGACTGGCACCAGAATAGGCTTTGGCCCTCAGCATTTCACAGGGAGCATAAACTTGGCAAGTCTGCCTTACAAATCATATATAAATCAGAACTGCCCAGTAAAGCTGGTCCCATTGCTAGAGTTCCTATTCCCACACACAGGATTAATTTTTGAAGCCAAGTTGCCTTAAAGATGTTTTTGTTTAAACTGTAGCAATGTAAACATTTAGGTTTCAAGGAGTTTATTTCTTCAGCAAATATTTTTACAAGGCAAGTAACTATTTTTGTATTGTTTCTCGCTTTCTTTGTGGAACCATAAAATTTAATCTATGATAATCTGATGAGAAAAGATACATATCTACATTACATTTCTTCATACAGCCACTGTTTCACAGTTGCTTTCATCCCACATGGTTGTTTTCCTCTCTAATTTCCATATATGCATATTACTTTATATGTGCCTTGAGATATGTGTATGGAAAGTACCATGTTCAACTTTTACCTTGTTATGAAATACTGTAGAACTAATATATCTGGGAAGAAGGGCACATTTTTGTATATCTATCACAGGTTAGCTGTTTCCATGGAAGCTTGTCATTAATAAAGTGGGTTTAAAGTGGGTTTAATGTTTCTGCTGCATGGAGGTTTTCAAAAGGTAAGGTTTTTCCTGATGTATTCATGCTGTTTCTGAACACAAAAAAGTGCAGGCATTCACACTTCCAAGTGAAGTCAGTGGGCACCATGTTCAGCAGTCTCAGCTAACACTCACGGGATGAATATTCAGAAATCACTTCTGAAAAATATTAACCTTATGTTCAAGTTCAAAGTAGACAGTGGCTCAATTAGGGTTTGATTTTCTTAGCTCTAATTAGTATAGCTAAAAGTTTAAGTATTTTGACCCTTATCCTTATGCATTACCCACGAAAGAGACAGATTGAAACCCAGGCAGAAACCACTTATTCTTGAAGCCATCTGTAAAGCTGCCTCAAAAGATTTCTGGATTGCAGCCAAAATTCATTGCTTTGCAGAAGAGATTGATGTCTAAATAAATATGTATGTATATATGTATCACATCATGTAGCTAGATGCTGAGGAGGCAAAGTAATACTTCTCCACACACTATTACATTTCCTCTTTAGACTGGAGGGAGTTTTATTGGCTTGAAGAGTAGATCTCTTAATGAAAATATCTACAGAGAGAAGTTCTGTTTGACAAGCTTGTTCCAAAGCAGTACTCCTATCATGAATAACAGCCTTTATAATTAAAACAAACAGATCACACCACTCATAAACTGAGCTGTGAAGGCTGTAGCTGCTGCCATTAGCAATTACATTTGCTATGACTGTGTGGGAATAACGTATACTACTGAGTGTATAATTCAATTTAATTTCTCATGCAGCAAGAGTTGTGTGTTAAATGAAGCCAATATAGTGATAAGTTTCTCAAAAAGCTGTACAAGTTCGTCAGTGGAAAAAACAGTGTTGGTTATTTTCCCCAAATTGTGTAAATATAAAATACACACATCTGATACTCTGTGTTTTTGGAGGGAAAAGCATTAGCATTTTTCTTAGAAAACTGCTACTAAAGGGTGAAAGGTGAAAGAGATGAATACTAAGCACTCACTGTATTTTCTCTGCAACACATTACTCTCAAAAAACTTGTATGTACAAGGTACACAACATCTACAGCAGTGAATTTTTCAGAAATGTTTCTCCCAAGCCTTGTAGAAAGGTACTTGGCAAATTCCTGTCTGTATTTTCAACAAAGGACGCAGTTAGAAACCTGGTGGAGCACTTACAAGGCAGAGGGGTGGAACATGTTTGGAACAGAGAAGGGTCACTCTGGATGCTGTGGTCCCACAGAAGCATGAAGAGAAATATTTATTATTCTTGTCATCTCACTAACGTCTGAGGGGGAATTTGTAATGATTCTGACTGGAGATTAGCCACATAAGTACCAAATACCCAATCACTGATAAAACAGAGTTCCTGTACCAGAATACCCACTTCAGAGAAAGAAGATACAATTTAAAATGAAGAAATACAAGACAGAGATAAACAGAAATGAATTCTATCAATAACCAATCTTAAAAGTTAAAGTGATCTAATTACAAACAGTGACTTTTGATATGGAGAAGCATGTACTGTTCCAGTGGGGAACAGTAAACAGCACATTAGGAAAAAATAATGGGGTACAAAACTAGCAAGGGTGGTATGTCAGCAAAGATTTAAATGAAAGAAATGGGTAATTTGCACACTGTAAGAAGTATGACCCAAATACCACATGCCAGTACTGGAAGGGAGGATACAACAACAAAACAAGAGGAGTGGGAAGGACAAACAATCATGACCGGATTCAAAACAAGAGCATACAGCAGAAACAAAACTGTCAGTCCTTTTGAACTGGATGTAGAAAGAGAAAAAAGAATTTAAAGCTAGAAAGAGCACTGATTCATCTGAGGAAGATGAAATTATTTTATCTGATGAGTTTTGGATAGGCTGCACTGGGGAAGCTAAGTGCCAGGGCATGCACAAAAAGGAGGCTGAAGTAGGCCATGAGAGCAAAATGATGAGTGACACAGAAGAAAAAGAGGCAGGTTTAGAAGATTATAGAGGCAAAGAAGACAAAATTTGATGGAGACCTGGATATTAGAAAGTGAGGAGTGAAAAATAGTTTCATGGTTGTCAATCTGAGTGTCTGAGAAGATGGAAGAGTCGTCAACAGTGATGAAAGAAAAGGCGTGGGGAATGGGTTTGGAGGAAAGACAAGAATTTCCCTTCTTTCTGATTAGTTAAACCAAGGGGATGGGGGAGGGGGCAGAGAAAAAAATTGACAGAGGAAGATGCTGAATTTGAACAATTAGATTGTTCAAAATTGCAAAATAGGCATTAGACGGGACATTGAAGTTGTAGTGAGCTTACCCAGGAGAATAGTACATATGGAAG
This sequence comes from Athene noctua, assembly GCF_965140245.1. Classification (NCBI taxonomy): domain Eukaryota; kingdom Metazoa; phylum Chordata; class Aves; order Strigiformes; family Strigidae; genus Athene; species Athene noctua. The sequence continues at coordinate 81,412,825 of NC_134037.1, forward strand.
CGTGAGAGGATTAAGGAGAAGCACTCAGGAATCTGTGAGTTCATATCAACCAGAAAAAGATGCTCAGTTTACAAACCTGCATGACGGCACCAAGCCAGTAAGCTATAACTGCCGCATCAGCAAGGCTGACAATATCTGAGGAAGGTTTTGAGTTAGTAATTTCACTGAGGTCTGCACTTGACACAAGTCCAACAAATACATGTTGAGCCACAGACTTTCCATATGTTAAAACTACTGATCCCCCAGAAAACTGCGCACATCTCGTGGAAGCCTGAAACAATATCTTCTAAGGTATTTCATATCTGGCACCTAGAGCAACTAAACTAAGAGTAACCTTCCAAAAGTCCACTCTCTGCATTAAAGAGAAGTGTTCAAACTGTTCATTCTCTGACAAGGGTTATACTGTTAAAAGAGAGTGGAAGCTTCACAAAGCAGCAACATCAAGTTCACATTTCTGTGTCATCTGCTCTGCAATAACTTACACAGAGCTCTCTATTCTGGTCCACAAACATTATACTGCAGTGCTGTTTTCATTTAAGAGAGAAAAATCTATATAATATAGAGGAGGCAAGGATTTGTTTTAATCATCTTGGGCATTTACATGAACCATAAGAATATCTGGAATAAAAATAATCAAAGTTAAGATAAATGTTGGAAGGGACATTAAACTTCCCACTTCCAGGATCAATCCATGCTGTGACTATATATCATCAGGAGATTTTTCCACATCTTCCTGCTGATGCTGGTCACTGTCAGAGACAGGACATGGGGCTGCATTGCACTGAAGATGCCATGGCAAGTTCCTGTGATCTTACCTGTGCCTGCTGCAGGTAGTGACAACCCAGATAGACAGTTCCAGAGACATCCAAAATAGAGACCTTTCTATCACCCTTAGGTTGCTCACTGCCAATATTTATTTTTTCTCTCTTCTTACTCTCTTTTTTTTTAAAAAAAATGCATATAGAAATCCACCAGTTTTAAAGCAGGGCTGTTCAGATTCAAGTGGTAGAACCAGCTTGTAATCACAACTGAACATAACAGAGTTTCCCGAATCACAGAGAAGCAGACATGGTGTTTGCCATGTGGAGTCTTAACTCTTGTAACACACTTGCAGTAAGTGTCAATTTCCGATTTTAAAGTCAGAAAACTAAGTCAAAAAATACACAGCACCAATCCTCTGCCTCTGTTTATTCCTATGAAAAACAATTTACAGAATTTAGCTAAATTTCCAATTAATTTCATACTCAATTCTCCTTGCCAATTATCTCCACTCCTCTAGAAAAAGAAGACTGTTCAGAAAGAAAGTTTATCACCTAATCCTCCCTGAGAAGGTGGAGGAGAAAAGCATGAGATGGAAGAGAATGAACTGTTGAACCCTGAGATCTGTGTTACCATGTCTGATGGAGTGGAGGGATTGTTGCTCAGTTGTTCCATCAGTGGAGGGGAGTGGGAAGTGTTGCCTCTCAGTGGGGTATGGTTCCTGCCTGCACCTTGACCATTCTCTTAACTACCCAGTCTTATTTTACATCAGACAATGTCAGTCTAGCCTTGGACATCCCGTTGCCATTCAGTTGGCTGGTGAAGTATACCCTCAGCAGACAGGTAGATCTCTAACAGAAGGAGTCAATGCCTGACTGGGCACTTTGAAAATCTCTAAGAGCACCTGAGTGATACAGCAACACTGCCTCACTGGGAAGATCCAGGTACCTCTTTTAACCTGACCACTCAATCTGTGCAGGCATGCTAAATCATAATGCAGTGATTCAAAAGTATGCACACTCATGTAATACTACTAGTGGGCATCCCTTGAGACGCAATTGTTTCTAACAATTACCCTTAGCATCCTTATGGCCCTGCTCTGCATTAAATAGAATAAGACCCTGACACCGCATGACAGCAGTAGCCACCAGATGAAGGAAACTCACTTGAAATTTACATTAAAGAGCACAGGAAAGGAAAAGCCTTCCTTAAGTTTAGTGCTGAATGTATGGCCAGCAAATAAGTTGAGAAAATATTCCCTGAGAGATGCAAAGTTGAGGACAACTTAGTGAAATCAGACCATTTCTCAGATGTAAAGAGGACAGAGAAATCATAAAGCTTGCACAAACAGAAGTATTTGCAGAATGTAAGAGGTTATTTAAGGATTTAGCTTGCTTGTTCAGGGAGAAGAAAGTAGACATGAGGAGTATTTCCTTAGGTGTTGAGGGGATCATAAAGCCTGTTCAGATGTGAAAAGAAAGAACTTGTAAGGCAAAGGAAAAATGAATGAAGAAAGGAAATTGACAGACACAGGGAAGACAGCTAACAGGAGTCTGAGATGCTTTGGACCTCACATGATTAACAGAAAAAACAGAAAATGGAATAAAGAACAGAGAATTTTTCTAGAAAATGTTTGCCTGGCCTTTAAAAAACTGTAAAAATATTGGACAGGGGAAAATAAATGAACAGAAGGGAGGAGACTCAGTCAGCCCATGACAGCAAAGAGTATGACAGTAAATAAGAAAGAAGGAAGCTTGTCTATAAAAAAAAGCTACACGTGCATGGGATGTTGTCAAAGTCATGGTGCTTACTCCAGAGATGCTGCACAGGTTAAACTCAGGAGCAAAGACAGCAATGATGAGGAGAGAGCCAAGAAAGCATACAGTGCATATGAGGGACAGACAAATGATGGGGAGAAAGTTGAAATGTCTGCCAAGTGTTAAACTGAGGATAGAGTTGAGTCTGGTAGGTAATACAATCATGAAATTCTCTTACCTGGTTTATTAAAGTTTTGTAATTGTTTGTAGTTATAACTGGTGCTATGTGAAATGTTATTTCTGAAGAAATACCTCCATGACTATACTAACAATCTGATACCTTACCTTCTCCTCTGGCCACACTGCCTTTGAATCCCTCCATCCTATAATGGTTGCATCACCCACTCTTGAGTGGTGGTAGAGCTGTGTGTGTGGGTTACTGTAGGATTTCCATTTAGAAACAGCTGAGAATGGGTTTAGTCATGTCTGAAGGTAAAAATCACTTCTTCAGACTGTCGCTGCCACAACAGGTCTTTCTTCAAAAAACAAACAAAAAGGACAGTTTTCTCATATTCTGTAATTTTTTCACTATAATTTATGTAGCAAGTCTCAGAATTGTCCCTTGGTAATCTAAATTAAACTGAATAGGTCTTTCTCTTCATCTATGGGATTGACTTAATACACAGAGGGTAGAGTTAGACTGCCGACCTTTGGCACTGAAAATGCAAATTGAATCCTGGTGTTGACAAGAATGTTTGGATTTGGTATAAAAGAGACTTAGTCACGGTACATTTCCAGCTCCTGATTATGCCAAAGCAGGAGGGCTGAGTGAATGCCAAGAAACAGCGGTTGCCACTCCCCCCCTGAGGAAAGGAAAAATGGATAGCCCACTCCTGGCCCACACGCGCTTTCTGTATTTGTCTTTTGAGCTGCCTGAACAGACACTTCAAAATGAGGACATACATGTGATTTCAAATTGTCTGTTTCTTTTTGGTTCTGGTATTTGTGCAGAGGAGACTTGCAGAAGGAAAGTCCTTCGCCAATGACTGAAGAGAAACTTCACTGAAACCAAATGGCTTCCAGAGCTCTTAAAAAAGAACATTTCAAATTACACCATTGATGGTGCTTCTTGCACTTATGCATGGTTACGACAGTCTTTTGCACTATGTAATACAGTCTATATTAGTTTAGGTGCAGGACTTCTCAGTTCTTGCACAAAATTCAAGTTGCTCTGATTCTTTCTGAGGATTTCTGCCTCACCTACAGAATGAGCATGTTGCTGTGTCTTGCAAAGTTTCTCCTCATGTGTCTTTGCATGCTTTATGGTTTATAAGGCAATAATGGGTGAGCCTTTGCAGATCCTCAGGTGAAACAACCAATAGGAACATTAACCAACCTTAAGGAACCAGTTGGAAAGTCAAGGAAGAAATTTCATTTTTTACATAAAAATAAAAATCTATAAAATTCATTTTAAAAAACCCAAACTCGATTAATCTTAATAAAATAAATACAGACGGTGTATTTTTCTTGGTTATATTTGCATTCCGGTTCATAAACAACACATTCTAAACCATAAATATGGCTATAAAACTGAAACAGTCCCAAAACACACAGAATTAGTAATCTATGCTAAATCTTAGCTTGCAGGAGACAGAATTCATAAGGTAAATGAGTATCACTTGGTCTCCTGTACACATTAAGTGTATCTGAATAAATTCAGTGTTTGCCACCTGAAGGAAGGGAACAGGAATTGCATATTGCCACCTTCTCTTTCAGATTAATTAAGATTCATGGGAAACCTGTAGCTCAATTGTATTTATTGTTTGCAGAAGTGGCATGGTAGAGATAACAAAACCACTGACAAAAATGGAAATTTAGAACTTGAATATGCATGAGGAGGGGAAACATAAAAGACTACCCATATTCCCTGGGAACAATCCTTTTCTTGAAGTTAGTTTCTTGCTGGCCTCTCCTGACCATGTTTTGGCTTCTTTTCTACTCTGTTATTTACCATAAAATCAGTAAAATAAACAAAGATAGTTAAGGTGGTGAAATTTTCTGTCAGTAAATGAGGGAGTGTTGTTTGGTTGGCTTTTTTTGTATGATAACACCTGTAGAGATTACTTCATGGGAGTCATTAATTACCATTACACAGAATCACACAGAATCAACTAGGTTGGAAACGACCTTGAGTATCATCTAGTCCAACTGTTCACATAGCACTGACAGTTCCCAACTACACCAGATCCCTCAGCGCTGTGTCAACCCTACTGTTAAACATCTCCAGGGATGGGGACTCCACCACCTCCCTGGGCAGCCCATTCCAACACCTAACAACCCCTTCTGGAAAGAAATGCTTCCTAATATCCAGTCTAAACCTTCCCTGGCACACCTTGAGGCCATTACCTCTTGTCCTATTGCTTACTACTTGGTGCAAGAGACTCATCCCCAGCTCTCTGCACCCTCCTTTCAGGGAGCTGTAGAGGGCGATGAGGTCTCCCCTCAGCCTCCTCTTCTCCAGACTAAACACCCCCAGTTCCCTCAGCCGCTCCCCGTACGACCTGTGCTCCAGACCCTGCCCCAGCTCCGTTGCCCTTCTCTGGACACGCTCGAGTCATTCAATGTCCTTTTTGTAGTGAGGGGCCCAAAACTGAACACAGGAATCGAGGGGCGGCCTCCCCAGTGCCGAGTCCAGGGGTAAGATCCCTTCCCTGTCCCTGCTGGCCACGCTATTGCTGACACAAGCCAGGATGCCATTGGCCTTCTTGGCATTAATGACTTTGAGAGTTTTACTCCATTATACAGTGGAAATTCAGTTCAGTTCATCAAAAGGTGCATTGTCTTCTTTAAATGCTGTGGTTGAATAAGGACTGAAAGCCATGTTAAAACTAAAAATACACAGCTATGCAGGAGAGACCGCCCCAAAGCTGACTTTATTCATTAGCATGTGAATAACCTCTTCTGCATCATTCACATCACTGAAGGCTGAACACTGCCTTTCCTTATCCACAAAGCCTTGCTTTTAAAGGAAAGTACATTTGCCACTCAGATGATGGGAGAGGTGCGACACTGCATTGCCTCCTTTAGGTAATCTTGAGATTACTAACAGAAGGAAGAAGATTTTGGTCCTCCAAATGCACTTTCTCCTCAATAAAGCTAACTTCAAGCTCTTTATTGGCTTTCAGGGGTCTTTTATGTGAAGGACAGCTAACCCCCCTTTCCAAATGACTAAGAAAGGACCTTCTCAAAGAGGAGCACTCAGGGACTGAGGATGTTTTCAAAATCTGAGGAATATTATTTTTTAATTATTTATAAGACTGACAGAACATTTTTATTTATATGTTTTCTGAATACATATGTTCAGTGAAACATCATAAATATATACTACCATTTAAAAATAAGAATGCTCAGTGTCATAGCACCACACTGGGAGACAGTGGAGTACTCTGGATATTACCATACATGTCACTGAACCCCACTTGGTTTCAAATGCCTATCTCTGCAAATATTTTTCCCAGGGTATTAGAAAATCACAGGAAATCCTCAGATGTTCTATTTCCTTTCCAGCTTACTACTTCCGGAAAAGCTTAGGTATTTTTGAAGGTAAGACATCTGTGAAAAGAAATTTTCTTCTTAGTTCTTTTTTATAGTGTGTCTGCCTTGTAGTTGAACTTGGATTCCTTGGGATTTAACAGCTGAAGATATTTATGCTTGGAAAAGTCTATCCTTTGTGAAGAAGCAGAGCATATGGATTTGTGAAGATAAAACAGCACAGAAACTGGCAAAATCGGAATTGAATAGAGTGTTAAACCTTAAAACTCAAAAGGATTTTGAAGTCTCATGCTGACAAACTTTGATGCAAGAGGCCAAATTCCACATTTAGTTGTGGGAACTGCATTACTGTGGGAACCTCCTGCCCCTCTCCATCCACAACAGACTTGGCCTTCTTATGGTAATAAAACTGGGGGTTCTGGTCTTCATTAGGTATACCATTGCCACAAGGGGGACCCCTTGAATTTCCAGCTCTCATTTTCCTTATTCTCTATTTTTTCCTTTTGTTTTTACTTCACTTTTTGGGTGTATCTCTCCTCTAAGTTAGTCACCCTCAGTTAATTTCACACCTAATGGAAAGAAATGGGTATTTCAAGGGTGTGATTAGTCAGGGACCTTTAATATGTCTGACTGAGATTTAGATGAATTGAGACTGAATTTAACTGATCAGGTCTTCGTTGACTGCAAAAGGAATACAGAATTGCTAGTTGTGATGGAGGTGTCCAAATTATAGACATCACCATTCAGTCGATCAAAACTCACCCTTTGTCTTTTTCTTCACAGGGGAAATTAATGCTGATTTTATAGGGCTAGTTCTCCGGCACTCTAGGGAGTTTACTGGGGGTCTAATGACTTCTAAGACTTCTGTGATGCAAGCTGCCTGTAGCTTGGGAACTTCACATGAGTTTGCCTGAAATTTGCGGTTGGAAGTTTTCAGCACATCTGAGAGGGCAAGGTATTTGCTCCAACTTTCTTGCTTTCAAAGGAGAGCATAATCTGACTGTATTATGCAAGCTCCATAGATTCAGTTAGCAGAGTGCAGCAGGTGTGCCCCATTTCAGGGTCTCAGCAGCATTTTTCCTTTGCTTTCTTCATAGTTTCTTCTCCCCATGAAGCTCACAGAGATCTCCATCTCCTGCTTTCTCTGAAGAAAATTCCCATACCCTTGGTTCTTTCTGACCATGCCCATTAGGGACATCTAACTGGTCAAGAAGTCTCACATTGGCAGCTTGGGAGTCCGTAGCCAAAAACCCACTTCCCTGCCACAGACCCTTGCTAGCGTCTGAGATAGCTCTTCTCTTGTCTGAGGAATGGTTGAGCAATCAGAGGAAGTCAAATCCAAAGCCTTTGTATTTCTCCTGCACTGTGTTCCCACTCTCCAGTATCTCCCTACCTCTTCTCTCCTTCTCACTATTTTATAAGATTAACATTGTTTCTACCTTCATTCACTAGGTACTCTAGCTCGTGTGTAATGTAATTGGTACAGCTGTTGATTGGAATGTGGAGCATGGTCCATGCCCCTTCTCCAGACCTTCTTGACCATGGCTCAATCCTAGTGTACTTTTCCTGGAGCAGACCCAGCTGTCCATGGCTAGGATGTGACAAGGCTATTGACAGGATTAGCTGTCTTCCCACTATTCCCATCTGAGTGGACTTCCCTGTCACTTTTGTTTTTTATAAGAAGCATTGGGTCATTTGTGAATAATCCACTCAGTACCAGGCCAGTAAATTTATGATCTTAATCTTGAAGTCTGGTGAGTGAACCACACAAAGGATCCTTTTGATTCTTTATGTCTGTTGCTGCTTTCCCTGCAAACACTATTTCCAGAGTGCATCATGCTGTTTTCTGAAAAAACAAAGCTAGAAACAAAAAAATGGGCTTTGGAGACTCTCCACAGCCACTGGCTCACCACCTTCTACAGCAGAAAGCAAATCATCTCAGATTACCCGACCCAAATAAGTACATCATAATCAGCTAGATAATTTTGTGGACATTCAAAACATGCACAGTACAAGCCACTACAAATCAACTTCCACCACTAAAGGAAAATAGTCTTCCAGTCAAACACTCTATGGGGAAATGTTCTTCTTATGCACGGGGTATTTGGAGTGGTAATGTTTCAATTTATGATAGCATGCAATTACCTTGGAAAAACCTAGTGCATTTTAGCATAATCTTTGACTTTGATTGACCTCAAAGTCTATGTAGATGATTAGGAGACTGTTTTGAGAAACGGGAGATGGGAACTTCTCGATCCAACTTATTTTCTGTAAAGGAAAACTAACTTAGTTCTACATTGTCATGAAACTTCCTTCAGGCAACATCATCAGTGAAGATGACACAACCTATGTTTTTAGTTGAAGATGTTTTCCTACAGTATGATGTTAGTTTAATTACTGATGATTCAGGAAAGGTCCACTGAAGGTAAGAGCATTACTCCTCATTTACACCAGGAAAGAGAACTGATTTTAGCTCCCTCTTCCTGACAATGATCATTTCATAAGTAACTCAGCATTTTGAGACTTGTGGTGGGTCCTTTTTGTTTATTTTTTGTGTGTGTTCATATCTGTTTGGGGAGCCTACAGTAATCTTGCTATAATCTAAAGTCCTAAAATACCACAAGAAAGACTGTCTTACAATGTCTCCAGCCTAGCCAACAATAAATAATTCCTAAGAATACCACAAGGATGTTGATTTATGGTTTGATTTCTCAAACAAAGAGCTCTGGACAAGGTTCAGATAAGCAAGTAATCATATGGATGCTTATCTGGAATAAACTGGTATATCTCTGGGGCTTCACTCAAGACCAAAATGACCACGAGATAGAAAACAGAGAAACTGAAAAACGTATTTTATATGAAAGTACTGAACAGGCTTAGAAACAGGCATGTTTCTCTTCAGGTCACCAGCACATTTCAAAAAAGCCTAATTAATTTTAGTGTGTTTAATTGTTGTCCGTTTCCCTCCCTCTCATTTTTAATTTCCCCTTTATATAGCTCATGAGCTAAGAGTTTTTTAAGACAGTAAGGTTAACCCTGAGTGCATGGAATTTATAAACCAACTTTTCAGCAATAGGATTTATATGAGGGGGAGAATGCAGGATTTGCCAGGTGCAGACAGATGTAGATGATGCCTGCAGAGCTTTAATACCCTGATGATGGTAACTGTAAACCTGAGAATACAGAGAGACAGTGAGAAGGGGCAAAGCATGGCACCAATCTGAGCCTTGCAGCATCATGAGTTGCAGGTGACAGAATGACAGTTCTTCTCGTGTTGCATCAAGCTACTGTCTTAACCTCTGGTTCTGAATAGGTATGAAAGGAAAATGGTTCTTCTTTGCCCATGAAGCTGAACTCTGCTTAGTTCTGCCTCAGCTAATCTAGGTTCTGTCAACTATTTTCAAACTGGTTTAATTTTGTAGCCTTAACATCACCTATTGCTTTGCAAGGATAACAATGACTTGTTTGAATCTGAGTAATCTTAGGGCACCCAGAGGCATACATTAAATAGAATTATTTTAGTTGCATTTGGCTATTGTGCTGCAGGGGAAACCATAGGGAGTGCTGAGAGGCCTACTGATTGGCTGCAGGGGCTGAAGATGGCGTAAAACCATTGTGACTCTTAAAATAGTTCAAGATGGCTAGCATGGGCATATCATGGCAGACTTTCCTAAAAATCTGTGCTTGAGGACCTGGTTGCCCAAAGTGATAATCAGTATATCTTTGAATTCTTGTTCCTAAGTCCCTGTATATGTTATATTATACTTTGTGTACTTACCTGTACTAAGATTGTAGTAAAGTAAAGAAACAACCAGATTGTTTTGATGTACTCTAGGATAAGACACATGGCATTTTCATCAAATTCTTAGCAACACATTTAGGTGTGTGCATCCTAAGGGTGCCTTTATAAAAAAGGTGATGCTTTGGATGTTCTCATCCAGGCCACAGACTACATCATAAGTCAGTCAGTCACCTATATTATTCCTTAAGTTAAAACCACATCACCTAAGCCTTAATATCTCACTAGAGAAAACAGGGAAAACTAATCCTGGTTTTGCAAGAAGGGGGTTCCTTAGAAATTACCACATTTGTTCAAGAGTTTAAAAACAGTTTATGCGGTGTGCTGTACAGGGAGTGAAAAGTGGTGTAGTGGAAATGTTTTACTTCCATTTATTTGATACAATCTGTATAATTCACTTACGGCTTTGCTTACTGTGATTAATCCCATGATACAGTATGAATGACTGCAAAATTCTTTTGCTGCATGACATAATCATGTGCTTCATAGTACAAATGAAACTAAAGGTCATTTTATTGCTGTACAAACAGCAAGATTAAAAAGATGAGTATTAAATGAAAAGTAAAAAATGTAAAATTTGGGAGAAAACACTTTTGTTCAGTGTCCTTTAATATATGTATTATAATACAATTTTTAATTTTGTGACTGCACAGCATTTTTTCCATCCAGTGCAAAGAACAGGCAGTTCTTATTTACTTAGCAGCTATTTCAGTGGTGGTTTTATTTCCCACTGTGTCTATTATTTATATTCTCTTAGGCTTTTCTATGTGTTCATAACTCTAAAACATGCAATTACTTTACAAATATTATTTAGTGTATCTTCAGAACTTCCCTGAGGCATGGTATATATTGTCCCTGCTTCACATACAAGGAAATGAGACTTGCAAGAGTAAGGTCAGAAGTACTCAGCAATTTCAGATGCCAAGTTTGAGGTATCTAATTTTTTTAATGTATTATGCAACTTTACCTATGTTCGACAGATCCAGCTGATATGCAGTGTTGCTGGGAATGCACAGGCTATTTGTCTTCAGATGTAACCCTTCAGTAGGTGTACTTATATGCAGTGTCTAACTGATGACCACTACTGATTAGTTTGATTTATGAGATCGTATTGGATGCTTCCAGCTGAAGCAGGGGTAAGAACTGCTCACCAAAACATCAGCTGCCTTAACTGGGTCCATCTTGGTGTCAGAAAATTTACAGTTCTGAGCAGATGAAGGGAGCTTTCAAGATGCTTTATTTTAAGTAGCCATGACGCATCACTAGAGCAAGTCCTTCCTGTGCACCAATTTCTTTGGTTTAAAAAAAAAAAAAAAAAAAAAAAAAAAAGAAAAAAAAAGTTATCAGATCAAAAAGTTATTTCCAGCATTGTACTGACTTCCACATCAATTCTGAGCAGGAGAAACCTTCAAACCATTTTCAGGGCATTCTTGATTCTTAAGCCATTGACACAAAGCTAACAACATCATTGGTAACAGCAGTAATGTGGTTTGCCACTAGGTATCATGAGCATTTTGACAGTAGGGAAATAGTAAGGTTTGAGGGAGCATAATCTCCTAACCACAGTACTGTTCATCAGTATTCAAGCTTTGGTTCAATCCCCTTTGTCAGTAGGCAGCTAAGCATCACACAGCTTCTCAGTCACCCCCCTACTCAGTGGAATGGGGTAGAGAATTGGAAAGGTAAAAGTGCAAAAACTCCTGGGTTCAGATAAAGAAAGTTTAATGATTGAAAAAAAAGGAGGGAGGTGGAGGGGTGGGGAAAAGCCAATAAGGAGAAAGGAGAAAACCAACAACGAAACAAGAAAAACAAGTAATACAAAAGAAAAGAATTGCTCCCACTAACCAAGCGATGTCCAGCAAGTCCCTGAGCAACAGCAGTCCCTGCCAACCTGCATCCCCCAGTTTTATTGCTGAGCATGTCACATGGTCTTTGGTCAGTTGAGGTCATCTGTCCCCGCTCTGTCCCCTTCCAACTTCTTGTGCGCCCCCAGCCTACTCACTGGTGGGGTGGTGTGAGAAGCAGAAAAGACCTTGACTCGGTGTAAGCACTGCTCAGCAATAACTTAAACATCCCTCTGTTATCAACACTGTTTTAATCACAAATCCAAAACATAGCCCCATAGAAGTTACTATGAAGAAAATTAACTCTCTCCCAGACAAAGGATCCTCTGATCTCCAAGGTCTATGACTATGACATTTTCCAGCTGTTATACTGGTTCATGGATGCCACACTGTCCCCAAACACCTGAAAGTACTGGTTCCAGCATCATATTTTTATTTACAGTAATTAAAAATTCTTAGGAAACATTCTTTCTTTCTCCCTTCATCTTGCCTGTACTGAAAAGCTTGGAACAGAAGAGCCCATATATCTGGCAGAGAACAAGAAAGGATTAATTGTTTATGTACTTTGATGTAATTTTCAGTATTTATTTTCCTAAAGAGAACAGTAAAATACGGACAATGAGGGACTAACAAGAATTGCACAAATGAGACAAAGACATGTAAAGATATTGGGGAAGGTGTTATGGTTCATATAAATGCAATTTATTTCTATTTTTGCTTTGAGCTTTGGCTGCCACTGCAAATATAGGATGCTTTACAGCATTGCATACAGTCGGTGTAGCATTTGTGTTCTCTGTTTGGTGGGCCAATGTCTACAAACAAGTGAATCTCTCAAGGCAAGAGGGAGTTATCAAATCTGATTGTGATAACTGCCTAGAGTAAAAGTCCCAAGGTACAGCATTAGTGTACTAGAATAGTAAGGACAGGCAGAACTGTGGAATCACAATATATCCTCCTATTTCTGTATCATACATTCATGTGAATCTGATGACATGTTACACATTCAACAGGGTGGTGAGAGATTGTATCTCAAATTTTCTGTCACATCTGTGCAAAGAGGGAGAGTGATTTGGCAATAGGAAGACTAGCCAGGGAGTAGAGAAGTCTACAGGAAACTCATTCCAATGTGTTGCCTATGTCTCCTGATCAATGAACAGGACTTGCTGTATTCCTCTCACCTCTATGGATGTGTTAGAGGATTAATGTATTAAAGATCTAGAAAGTATTATGCTGATACCACAGCCATATAGATCAGACAAGACAGGGTTTTGAATTCTGCTATTTCTCAAGGTTCCTTCTAGCTTTACATTCACATGATTTTAACATTTGCAATACTTGTATTACATGGATATTCATACATTAAAATCTGATAGTAAATATTTTTAATATGTAGAGACATATAAAAAGCTGTCTTGTGGTTTCAGTGGGAGGTGTGACTGGATTTGACATACTTCTTCAGTCAAAATAAGAAGTTCATTTCCTTCTTTATTTGACTTCCAGAACTTGGATTTGAGGGTGCATGTTTCCTAGGGCACAAATGACATAATGACTGAAGTGAGAGGTACTGGTATTCTTTGTATGCTATTATAAAATATGTAGCAACAGATGAGGTTTCAGTCACTACAAGATAAAAATAGCAGAAGCCTGAACTCAGGTCTTGAAGAGAACTTATAATAATTTCAGATCAATTTTATGTTTTGTAATAACATATTTAATTAATTTTTTTATAATTTCAGCTGGAGTGGTCATGGCTTGATAAATGAGTGTAATACAGACACAAAGAAGTTCAGTCCAAAATTTGGCAGCTGTTTAATAGCTGCAGGAATGATTTGAGACTACTTCCTATGAAAAAAAAAAAAAGTTCTATGTGATATATAAATGAATGAAGCAGAAAGAACAACAGAATCTGGGCTTTTTCAGCTCTTGGCACTAATGGTGAACTGGATAGAACAAAGGATTTCTGAACACCTTATCTGAACTTCAGAAAGCTTGCCCAATTCCCAAACATTTTGAAAACATTTCTGCTCAGATTCTTAATTTTTCATGACTTCTCATTTCTGTACAATAAACAGTAAATGACTGAAGATTGAAATAACCATCATAATAATCTTACCACATGGAAAAAGAACAAAACACTTTGCTTATATTAAAATACAGGACGAATTTAAAAAAAAACAAAACCTCATCATGAGAGTCATATGGAAATTAGATTTCACTCAGTATTCTGTTCCAGTCTGATTTTCCTTATGTAAATATGAATTCATTACCTTACCATCAGAGAAAGCTTTGACTGTTATTGTACCTGGAAGCAATTCTTATCTCTAATGTACCAGGTTTCAGCATCAATACCAGTACAGCCATGTGCTGGTCACTCTACCTAACAAAAAGAAGATTTCTCTTTTAAAGATCTGTTGCAGTTATGAAAACAGGAAGATATGCAATGAGTATCACAGAAAGAAAGTGTCGGGGTTTTTTTAAAAGTGCTTGTCTTGACTAAGCTGGAATAAGTATATTATGTGATACTGTACACACTGAAATTCAGCTTCAAAAGAATTGAAAATCCAGATGTGGCCATCACAACTACTCTTTCACAGAAAAAAAAAAAAAAAGAAAAAAATCCATCCCTCAGGGCAGAAGTGAGCCCCTGAACCACTTTGAACCACAAGCAGGTGCTTGATTCCAGATTGGAACCAGAAAAAGGACACCACTAACACTGATGCTACACTGTCCCCTGAAGTTATAACAGACATACAATACTGTGGTTACCTAAGAAATCATCTCACCTGGTTTTTAGTATATGAAGCAATGATGACATAAATGTGTTCTGATGATGATTAACAGCTGAAGTGGAACAGGAGTTTTTAATCAATCTGAAAGATCAATTATTAAAACTAGGTTCTACTGTAAAAAATCTCATACTGGATGAAACGTGACTCCCGTGCAAAGGACCAGTATAAGGTCTGAGCGTCTCTTAAGTCTTTAAATCTTCACTGCAAGGCATGATTGTTTCTTAAGGATCCTGTAGGCTTTCGGAACAAGGGTAAATTTTATGAGACGTAGACAGAGCAGTCTTTAATAGTACTGCAGAGAGCAACAGTTTAAGAGGAAGTGATTTGTTCTCAGACTCTTATTTCTAGAACATGAGCCTAATTTGTAGTGCAGGAAATCTGCTGTGTCATGGCTTTTCAGTGAAGTGAAATTAATATCCTTGCAGTTTCTAAGGGAAGCAGCCAAAAAAGTGCAAACTGTATGCACAGCTATACCGTCAATTTGAACAAGAAAAACAAAACACAGAATAGAGTGAATATTGTTTCTTGCTCATTGCTTTTATCAGAGACTGGTTCTACAATGCAGAAAAATTTGGAGAAAGAACCACTCTCTATTCACTTGGGTCAGCTCATGAAATACACTGCCAGGAGAGTGTGTGGATCCTATAATGAAGAAGCTTGAAATAGTGCAATATTTAGTATAACCACTCTGAGAATAAGAACGAACAAGACAGCATATTTTATGATACATTAGCTTCTACTTAATTTGATTTTCTAGTGACTTACAGGATGAAGAAAATAAGGCAATATACTGCTTTACCAAAGCACAGCACTCACAGTGGATCAACCTAGTTGTCCAGGAGATTGCTTCTAAACTACATTCATCCTTTCTATATTCTTCTGAATCCTTCCTTTCCCCTTCAGTAATGCCTAGTTTATGACAAAAAAACCTGAACACAGGAGAGGTTTGGTTTTGGTTTTTAGTTTATATTGCTGCACTGAACAATGTTCGTAGCTGCCGCTGACTTTGTCTTGGGTCCACACAGAAAGTTGCACAACTCAAGTGAGGTAAAAGGCTGTTTACAGTAGAGATACCCAGACAGATCCTAGGAAAGTTCAGCATAAAGGAAACGGTCAGGTCAGAACCAAGATCTGAAGGACTGAGTGTCTGAAAGACCAAGTTTCAGCTTTCCATTGCAGAGCTCCAGTTCAGTGGCAAAGGGAACAAAAGTGTCAATATGAGAGGAAGCAGAGATGGTCCTCAGCACAGGACTTCTGGGAAAACTCTTGATATTATGTGACTTCTTACATACTTTGAGAAAATAATCTGCTTTTCATTTTTACTGTGTTTAGGGAAACAGGATTATGTATATGCTGTTTGTCCATAAACATCATTATAATTTTTCCTAAACTTGTAAGATCCTGAACTTTGGCTAACCACTTGGCTCTGCATTCAAAAAAGCCCATCACAGGTAAAAGCAATGGACCACATGAAAACTAATACTAACAGAGGTAGTTAATTGGAGTGTGGTAAATTTGGCTCCAACTGTACCATAGAAAAGGGGATTTTCTGCAGTTGAATAACCACAGATGAGATAATATAACTGCAAGGCCTCCTTAACGTCTGTGTAGACAAAAAATATAACATTTATTTAAACATGCTGGTAGGTCACAATACAGGCAATAGGAGACTATTAAAGGTGCCCACAGTATTAATTTACATTTGGAGGTCAAAAAATTATGTAGACAGACAGACTTCAGTAGACAGACTATGGGAAACAAGACTAGGACCAGATGATCAACTGGGGCATGTGTGCCATTTTAAGGACACAGCTAGAATATAGTGCCCATGCCACCAGAATGCTCAGTCACATGTAAAACTCAGTGCAGTGTGGTGGCAAGAGACACACTAAAACCTCTAAAGCTGAAGTCAGAGGACCAGTCAACTCACTGGTCCTTCTCCTGTAAGATTCAACTGAAGAGCCTCAGCATGACATTATTTGATCACCTGAGCCCAGAATCAGTCTGCTCAGACCAGTTCTTCTGAAAGAGATTTTTTTCCCAACTGTTCTGTTGCTTCTATTTTAACTTTGGCCAAACACAAGAAGCACAAGAGTTCTAGGGCCTGTGATTTGTTTTGTTGTGAAATGCTTATTTAATACAAAAAGAATAAATTTTATCTTTTCTCACCATCTGTTTTCCCATTTGGGTTGGTTTGGGTTTTACAGGGTGAGCTGCATTGTTGCATGTTCATTCAAACTTGTTCATATCTCTAATTTTCCATCAGACTTTGGAGACAGTCTTGTGGCCTCAAGTTGGATCTATGCATTCATGCTAGATGACTATGCAAAAAGGGTAATTGTAATCCACAAACCTTGTTTGTGTATGCAATTACTCATTTTGTAGATGTGGATATTTTCTGATTCATGTCCAGCCCCCATACTAGAAATTTAAATGTTTTAAACTGCTTAAAAATGATGATATGGTTTACAAAGTCATGGTTAGAAGTTAATGAATTAATTTTAATGTACTTCAAGTAGCTTATTTGGGTTAGGCTGCATCTAATTTGCCTGTCATGCCTAAAATGTAGTTGTTAAAACTTTGTAAATACCTTTTTTTTTTCTGTATTTAATGAGCCTGATCATAAAATCACTATATAATGAACAAAATACACTGCTGACAGCAGATATGATTGATATGTGTTTTGTGCTTGTTATCATGCTAAATGGCCTTATGACCAATAGCAAAGGGGAAATGAATTTCCTAATGAGTTAATTCCCCCTAGAAGTTGGTTTCCTTGCCTCAACCATCCTCTTCTACAGATTGAGTCATTTTACACTCTGAATTAATTAGAACAATAGAAGTCACAATAAGTGTTCCCCATCAGGCATCTACACGTTGTATCCAGAGTTCTTGTTAAGTCCTGTATTCCCGATTGACATGTAAAAACAGCATAACCAAACACATTGTTACAAATGCATAGCTCTGGCATGCACATATATGATGTTTGCAATCTCATTGCCTACCTCATCATCTTACTAATGGCCTTGTATCTAATCATTTCATCATGAGCTGTAAACAGAAAATATTAATTTCTCAAATGCCTGCAAAGTGTGATGAAGAGATTGTACCTTAGGGTCTCAAAAGCCTGTGAGACTTGAATGTAAGAGACACTTGAATGCAAAGATCCAGCTGCTCACCAGTGTTTTTCTTGAGAAACATTGCAGGATTGGTCCTAATGCTTAGTACTGTATGTCACTAATTATTGCAATGTTGAATTGTATGCAGGGGAAAATAGCCATTTAATATTATTTCTCGCTTAAAGTAGACAAGCTCTCTCCAAGAAGCTTGAAGACACACAAAAAAAAAAGGACAGAGAATGAGAATCCCGAATAACTCCGTTTTGACTGGACAGTGCAACCAGGCTTTTAACAAAAAGAAATAGTGCTCTCTGGTGTTCTATTTCCCATTTTTCCCTCGCAGAAAAGTGATTTTCATGTAACAGAAGTGGCTTTCATTTCAGTTCTGTAATTTAATTCTTCTTGCAGTGTTAGCAGTAACGTAGGCGTGTACTTTCCATAACTCAGGTATCAGACATGCAATATGCCTTCCTTTGAATTCCTGACATAAGATATATACAGCTTCCCTCTCTCTGGTGGAATCAAAACTGAGATATGTTCCCTTAAATCCCAGAAGCCTCTCCAAAGACACACTGTTCATCACATCTGCCTGCAGCCAAGACAGGATCACCGATAGCAGAAAGGGCAAATACACAGTGGATTGATCAGTGCTGTTTGTTTGCATGCGCATCTCCCCGAGTTCTCTCACAGGAAGTACCGCCGGCAGGAAGGGCTTCAGGGTTTTTTTGGTGTTTTTTTTGTTTGTTTGTTTGTTGGGGTTTTTTTGTGGGTTTTTTTTTGTTGTTGTTTTTTTTTTTTTTTACAGGGGATCAATGCTTTTACACTGAACTGCACGTTTTCTTATTACTTTGCATATTACCTACCTTTGTCTTATAGTGCTGGCTATGTCAACTGAGTAATAAAGGTACAAATGTCTGGAGTGACAATATTTATCATTTGTGGAGAAAAATAACTGTTAATAGAAAACCACAGTTAAAGCTGTCATTATTTATTGTTCACTTTAGAGTTGACCCAAAATGTGGGCCTTCTATTTCCAGCAAGTATCTGTCAGGATAGGAGTAGGGTCATTGCATTCAGGTGTCTATTGGCAAGTCCTAAATGACTAGTTAAGACCAGGGCATTCCATTGCTACTATGAAATACAGACTGACATTTTGTGGCTTTCCATCCTATGTACCATCTTGGTCAACCTAGGTGACCATTTTCACGATTAACCTCTTGATGGCAATTCTGACTGACTAATTCTGGAGCTAAGTTACCTTCTATTTTATTAGACCAGCTGTGTGATATCACAGTGGATTTGCAAATAATCTGAATATATTCAGATTCAGGAGCTACTTTCTTAACCGTTAATGAGAGATTATCTTGGTCATGTCCTTTTTTCAACCATGAGAAACCATAACAGCAAATAGGTTAAGGGATAAAAAAGCCTGCAAACATCTGAAAATATTTCAGGAACTGCAGGTCTGCCCGAGGCCATGTTGCAGAGATCCTAACAAGGTGTCATGGTTTCTGGTTTGCCTGCAAAATAGCCAAAGTGAGCTGGTGCCCACATGGAGCCCACCATACCAGCCTTTGTGGCCTCAAGGACATGTTACTTAGCACTCACTAGCCTTGTGCTGACTGAAGGCTTGTAAGGCCATACTCTGTTAGCATGTGATATCTTCACCTATAAACAGGTGAACATGACCTGTGTCAGGACTGAAAATTAATAACCTTCAGACAAATTCATGGAAGGCTCTGCCGCACAGCTTCCCAATAGTCTCCACCTATGCCTTCTCCATTTGAATGGCCATTGCTGTCTCACCACAGGCACCTACCACTGTGCCATAGTTCCCTATATCTCTGTTTCACTCCCTCATCTCATCCTTTCAGGTTTTCCCTGGTTTTGCTTAAGATGATGCCACCCACTCCTATTGACATCTGCTACCGTCTTGTCTGTGGGCTGCTGACGGCCATCCTGTTATGTTTCTTCCACAACTGACAGTCCCAGCCCCTCGGGTAGGGGTCCAGGAAGCAGAAGGCAAACAAACAGGCCAACATCAAAGCATCCCTCAGCAGTCTGCCCCCACTCCCTGCTTCCCCTTCCCATCTGCTGACAATGAAAGGAGCTTCCTCCAGGGAAAGCAAGGGCTTCTGAGCTTTACCCCCCATGGCTGGGTAGCTGTCCTCTCTGAGCCCTTGTTTTGTCTTCCTTCCTTTCTTCTCAAGGCAAACAGGAGGAGAAGGAAGGATGGAGACATTCTGTTGGAAAACCAGGGCTGAGACTTTGTTGTGTGCTGCAGCCATGGCCTAAGTCCCACAGCCAAGTGAGTGCCCTAAAAACTGGGTGCCAAGCCCAGTAAAGGACTTAAAGCCCTAAAGCCAGAGACAAGTCAACCCTAGGCCACTCAATCTAAAATCCTAGCACTTAAAATTCCTACTCAGCTGCTAATTATGGCTATACAGAGGCACCACAAGCACAGCCTTATGAAATGTCACTGCGTGTCAGCATCCCCAGAACAACAGCAGACCTAACAGCTCCAAGAGGCCCCTGACCCACCTCATGGTCTGGTCTGACTGAGAGCTAGAATTATGTTTTGCTCTAGGCTAGGGAATTCAACACACCCAGGAACATTTCCAGACGCTGTGGCAAACCAATACAAAGTACCCTGCAGCTCATGTAGAAGCTCATAAACCTTCTAGAATCCAAAGCCCTGTCGAGGTAGGAAAGCTGCATGATGGGAATGGCCCTTCAAATGCTTACATGCCCAAGGTGTGCATGGGGATATTTCTGGGCACCACTTGCCTGCCTTTATTTAAATTCTGTAGGAAGATAACTTCCAATTTAATTTCTATTATGTTGCTATAGCCCTAATTAAGTGCTCAGATGTTCATCATTCAACAGAATAAGTGCTTGGTGTATCTAGTCGCAACCTGTAACAGAAGAGAGGGGGACAGATTTTGATCTTATTTCATATTGGACCAGTTTCTTTTTATTTAATAAGATTATAATCTGACCTGTATTTTCATGGCCCTACCATACTGTATATTACAATTGTCACTCATTAGGCTTAAATAAACATCATCTTAATACTTAGTAAACCAGTGCTCCTTTAAAAGAATAGCACTGATTTGCAAACCCACTCATGGCTTTAATCTCTATGTATTTGGCACCTCACCAAGCCTAGAAGGCTATAGTTAATGTAAATATAAAGAAAGAAAAACAAAATCTCAAGAGTGCCAAAATGAGAGCTCCTATGAAAGAGCTGCTATAAAATATCCTATTTTTCAGTGGTAGCTTTTCCTCTCAAATAAATACATGAATAAAACTGCTCCTTCATTCTTCTAAGAGTAAATGATATGGCGTACTGTATTTTTAAGGCAGAATTTCTGGGATCACAAGCAAAAAAGGCTGGCTGTTGACTCGTGGAACAGGAAAACACCACTGTTCGGGTGGTAACCTCAGAGATAAACAAAGTAGAGAGAGAGGAGAAATCGGGGACTTTTCTCTCTTTAGTTGTCCACTGTGAATCTTCTCATAGATCAGCCTCAGTCAGTGGTTTAGTGAGCACCACTTGAGAGTTTCAAACCGCAACGTGCTCATTTCAGGCCTATAACAATTTAAATCATATTTTCAAGTGGTGATGTTTCTTATGGGCAGGCTGGAATTTCCCATGGAAGCACCAGACAAAGCATGATAAACCCAGCCCAGCATAACTGAAGGCCAAATACAAGTCAGACAGAACAGGAACTTGCATTTGGACTTTCCACCCCACCCAAGGCTAATAGCCATACGACAGTTATTTTCTTGCTTTCTCATTTAAAAATTGATCTTGACAGCTTTCTACAGGTTTCGGTTCTATCTAATTTAGAAGCAACAAAACTAGTGTCTCAAAAAATCAATAAATGTTCCTTTTTGAAGTAGGATACTCATTACCAGGGCAGGTTTCAGAAATTGTACAAATATACTCAACCAATGTATGCTAACAAGAATTGTAGTTGCAGGTAAGGTGGAAGTCAGGTAAGATGGGATTTTTTATAGATTTTCAATAAGGCTGATGAGGATCAGTATTGTCCCCTCTCATATCTTTAAATCCTTCGTACACTGATGTACTTGATGTTGCAGCTGAAGAAACCAAGATCAAATAAACCGCAAAACCAAGCCTAGCATGCATGTCAGTATTTTAGCTTTCAATAATAAAATTAAAAAGATAAGAACTGCAATACAAATGGACACACATAGCCAGACCCACACAGCAGTCCATAGCCCTAACACTTTTTTTCTATAGGGTTATAATTCTCTAAATGAGAAGCAGTATTTGGGCTCAGTTTAACAGTAAATAAAACAATTCTGCCACCTACCGGTTGTTTGATATGAACGTGGTGGAAATCTCGTTAATTATGATAAAAATTAAGCAGAATGGGCCTCAAAGTATTCACAAATTCCATCAGGATGATCAATAAAAAGAAAGCAAGCTACCCAGAATTGTTCTCAACATGTCAACATATTTTGTTTTGATGTGTCATTAACAAAATGAAAATTCAATATTGTTTATTTTAGGAGTCACCTGATATTCTTGCTAAAGGTAAACCTAGGGAAAAAAAAATCAGTTTGATTACATTAAAATATTTAGGTCTTGAAAAAAAATATTTTTCCTCTCTTATAATTTTGTCTTTCAACTACCAAGTTCTTAACCTCTTTTAATCATAAAACTCCCTCCTCTCAATGTTTCCTAGGGTTTATTCCTGAGTACTAGTCATTTCTGATTTATTTTTCAGATTACAAGATGTATTGTACTTTCTTTAACAGAAGTTCCTCTGCAAAACATGGGACAACCCATGATAACATTTTCTTAGCCCACAATCAGGAGCAGTGATGCTCTTAAACTTACTTTTAAATAGTTACATTTCTGTTTAGATTTTGCTAGATTTTCATTCAAGATGCAGAAATGCTTGCTGATGCTTATGCACATTAAATGTTTCAGAGGCCACTAGAATTGCTGAGATACCTCAAAGACTTGTAAGAACTACACAACTTAGAAGCTTGATCCAGAATACATCAGGCTTTTGCATGGGAATTGTACTTTGGGAGGGTAGTGAAAGGAAAAACTGCAGGTTAATGCAAACCTCAGATAGAGTCACTGATCCAATTTGGAGCAGTTCTTGATAACCCTGCTCTCAGGACCACTTTTCAGTCTTATTTCCTCAACATTAGAGGTTTTTACATTAGTCTCTGGAATAGTTTGGGGGATTGTTGGCAGCGTATGGTAGTATTTTTTGTTGATGCAAACCAGCAAAGATGGCTTTGGTCTATGGTAGTTTCAGTCAGTCCTTTAATAATCTCTTCTCATAGACACACAGAACATGTGGGTTGAAGGTCTGACATTTAAGCTAATATTTACTGGAGAGTGCTCACTGAAATAAAATCATGGATATACTGTAGCAATAACTTATTTTATGATGCTAAACTTTAAGTTCCAAACTGTAGGCATCAGTTCTGGCCTTAAGATTGAACTGTGTTGACTCTTTTAATTACAAAGAGACCTCTGACGCCTGTATAACCTATGATTCCTCTTTCATATGAAAAATAGATGGGACTACCCATCTTTATGACAGTGATTTTACTCCAGAGCCCATGTAAGCCTGTATAAGTCTGTATGAGGAATGACTAGGAGATTTAGCAAGACTGACTTGCACTGAGTGAAATCCTGTGCACCATGCTTTTGCCAGCTCATCAGAGCCTGTGTTCTGGATAAAGCAGCAACCATTTCCCTAATATTTCCTTTTGTGTAGGGAACACCCTGAACAGAGTGGAAAGAAATTAATTCCTCAGTAACCTGCAGCTGCATGGAATGCTATGATGCATTAAACTGGGGCTAGAGGCAAAGATCCCTTCTCACTTGTCCCTGCTACACTGAACTTAAAATGGGATGTTCTGGTACTTGTTACACATGGCCTAACTAACACTTGGCCCTCAGAGGATGCAGTCCAAAAGGTTTCCTCTCATCATTTATCACATGTCTTCCCTCAACAGAGAATTTGTCACAGAATTCAACAGCAGCAAAAGCAAACATGAAAGTTCACTATAAGAAATGGTGAAAAGAAATTTCATGCATGTGTGGGTAAAAAGCACTTAAAGATTTCCAGCCAAAGCCTAATACTGAAATCTAGGGCCCCAAATTCCATTTCTTTGAAGCTGCACCTATAATTTCTGCCTTAATCTCTAAAATAGAGCTAATATGTGATTGAAGATGATTCTACTGCACTCAAGTATAGACACCAACCACAAAATTCAGGCTGAAAGTTGCCAAGGGAACAAAAGCACAGTTTTTTCAGATCTGTATCTGATGTGGATGCGTTTTGCAAGGGAAGGATTGACTCCTTTTATTATCCTCTGTTGACTACACAGTGACTAGCCTGTGGTGCAGAACCTGGCTCTGAAGACAGAAGATGATCTATAATCAGGACTGATTTTGTATCACAGAAGTTCAGTCACCCAGGGTACACTATACTCCCCAAAAGCAGATCTTGATATGACATCCTGTAGTACTCTATCACACAAATAACCTTAAATGTGTCATTCTAACGTTATAGTCTTATGAATCTGAATAAGCTACAGAATCACAGAATCATCTATAAGTTTGGAAAAGACTTGAAGATCATCAAGTCCAATCATTAACCTAACATTGACAGTTCCCAACTACACCAGATCCCTCAGCCCTATGTCAACCTGACTCTTAAAAACTCCCAGGTAAGGGGTCACCACTGACGCCAGAGGCAGCCCATTCCAACACCTAACAACCCCTTCTGGAAAGAAATGCTTCCTAATATGTAGTCTAAACCTTCCCTGGTGCAACTTGAGGCCATTACCTCTTGTCCTGTCTCTTACTATTTGGTTCAAGAGGCTCATCCCCAGCTCTCTGCAACCTCCTTTCAGGGAGCTGTAGAGGGCGATGAGGTCTCCCCTCAGCCTCCTCTTCTCCAGACTAATCACCCCCAGTTCCCTCAGCCGCTCCTCGCTCCTCGTACGACCTGTGCTCCAGACCCTGCACCAGCTCCGTTGCCCTTCTCTGGACACGCTCGAGTCATTCAATGTCCTTTTTGTAGTGAGGGGCCCAAAACTGAACACAGGAATCGAGGTGCGGCCTCACCAGTGCCGAGTCCAGGGGTCAGATCCCTTCCCTGTCCCTGCTGGCCACGCTATTGCTGACACAAGCCAGGATGCCATTGGCCTTCTTGACCCCCTGGGCACACTGCTGGCTCCTGTTCAGCCGGCTGTCAATCAGCACCCCCAGGTCCCTCTCTGACTGGCAGCTCTCCAGCCACTCCTCCCCAAGCCTGTAGCGCTGCTGGGGGTTGTTGTGGCCCAAGGGCAGCCCCCGGCATTTGGCCTTATTGAAACTGCTCCAGTTGGCCTCAGCCCATGGCTCCAGCCTGTCCAGGTCTCTCTGCAGAGCCTCCCTACCCTCGAGCAGATCAACACTCCCACCCAACCTGGTGTCATCTGCAAATTTATTGAGGGTGCACTCGATCCCCTCGTCTAGATCATCAATACAGATGTTAAACGGGAGTGGCCCCAAAACTGAGTCCTGGGGGACACCACTCGTGACCGGCCACCAACTGGATTTAACTCCCTTCACCACAACTCTTTGGGCCTGGCCATCCAGCCAGTTTTTTACCCATCAAAGTGTGTGCCCATCCAAGCCACGAGCAGCCAGTTTCACCAGGAGAATGCTGTGGGAAATGGTGTCAAAGGCCTTACTGATGTCAACATAAACAACATCCACAGCTTTTCCCTCATCCAATAAGCAGGTCACCCTCTTGTAGAAGGAGATCAGGTTTGTCAAGCAGGACCTGCTTTTCATAAACCCATGCTGACTGGGCCTGAGCATCTGCTTGTCCTGCATGTGTTATATGATGGTACTCAGGATGAGCTGCTCCATCAGTTGTCCGGGCACTGACGTCAAGCTGACAGGCCTGTAATTTCCCAAATCGTCCTTCTAAACCTTCTTATAGATGGGCGTCACATTGGCCAATTTCCAATCTGTCGGGACCTCCCTGGTCAGCCAGGACTGCTGGTAAGTGATGGAAAGTGGTTTGGCGAGCACCCCAGCCAGCTTCTTCAGCACCCTCGGGTGTATCCCATCTGGCCCCATAGACTTGTGTATGTCTACGTGGTGCAGTAGGTCAGTGACTGTCTCCTCCTGGATTGTTGGGGGGTCATTCTCCCTGTCTCTGTCTTCTGTCTTCTGAGGCTGGATTCCCTCAGAACAACTAGTCTTGTTATTAAAGACAGAGGCAAAGAAGACATTAAGCATCTCAGCCTTTTCCTTATCACTTGTTACCATGTTTCCTCCTGTGACTAGCAGGGGATGGAGGCTCTCCCTGGTCTTTCTTCTGCTGTTGACATACTTATAGAAACATTTCTTGTTATCCTTGACTGGTGAAGCCAGATTAATTTCCAGATGGACTTTAGACCTCCCATTTTCTGCCCTGCATAGCCTCACAACATCTTTTTAATCACTGTGAGTTGCTAGCTCCTTCTTCCAAAGGCCGTAAACTCTCCTTTTCTCCCTGAGTTGCAGCCAAAGCTCCCTGTTCAGCCAGGGTGGTCTTCTCTGGCGTTGGCTTCTCTTACAGCACCTGAGGACAGCCTGCTCCTGAGCCATTAAGGCTTTCTTCTTAAGAAGTGCCTGGCCTTCCTGGGCCCCTAATACCCTTCAGGACCATCTTCCAAGGGATACTGTCAATCAGGTGCCTAAACAAATCAAAGTCAGCCCTTTGGAAGTCCAGGTTGTCAGTCCTGCTGCCCCCTCTCCTGGCCTCTCTAAGAATAGAGAACTCCATTATTTCATGATCACTATGCCCTAGTTGGCCTCCAACCACCACATCATCCACCAGTCTTCTGTTCACAAAGAGGAAATCCAGCAGGGCACTTCCTCTTGTCAGTGCATTCACCATCTGTGTCAGGAAGTTATCTCCCACACATTCCAGGAATCTCCAGGACTGGTCCCGCTCTGCTGTTTCCAGCAGATGTCTGAGAAGTTAAAGTCTCCCACAAGAACAAGGGCAAGCGATCATGAGATTTCTCCTAAGTCCCTATAGAATATTTCGTCCACTTCTCTATCCTGGTTGGGTGGCCTGTATTAGACTCCTACTACAACATCTGCCCTGTTGGCCTTCCCCCTGATTCTAACACAAAGACACTCCACCCTGTCTTCACTACAGTTGTGCTCAAAGCAATCATAGTCTCTAACATACAACACCACCCCAACATCTCTCCTTACTTGTCTGTCCCTCCTAAAGAGCTTGTAGCCATCAACTGGCACACTCCAGTCATGGGAGACATCCCACCGTGTTTCTGTAATAGCCACTACATCATAATTTTCCTGTTTCATCATGGTTTCAAGCCCCTCCTGTTTGCTACCCATGCTGTGTGCATTGCTATACATGCACTTCAGATGGGTTGATGTCCCCAGCACCTTTTTGCATTTAGAGGTCCTAAGTTCAGGCTAACCTTTCACAGGTGTTACCACAATTACTGATCCATCAATATCCCTTGCATGTTTTTTGCTAGTTTCAGGACACTATTTCTGCCTAGTTTAGTTTTGTTTAGTTTACTATCAGGTTTTCAGCACACTGTCGTTTCATCCTCATCTGACTCTCCTTTACCTCAGAAAGAAAACATGAGAGATTATAAAAATTAACACATTTCTATTGAAGAAAACGAGTCTGTATCAACTCAGCCAGTGGATGGGATTACTCTGACATTAACATTCATATTCTCATCGCACACAAAATAGAAAAATGTAAGGTGACATCTATTTAGCCTGCTTCATTGGTACAAGGAAAGTCAAGACCTTTCCAATATGCTGAGTGCTGTCAGCTAACACTGCCAGCACCTGGGGAGATCCAGGCAACCTGCAGGTGGGACTGGATCAACTGCAATTTTCAACCCTGAGGCTAGAAAATGAGAAGAGGCAAAAGAGAAGGCTACAGCAATGGGACACAGAGATTGCAAGACATAGTTTACAACAGCTGGTTTGAGAGTAGACTATGTTTCTTCAATTGGACAATCTCCTGCACAGCTTTCTGGTATGGAGTAGAGAATGACAGCAATAACTACTAAGTCTGTCGTCTGTGTTACTTTAATATGTCATGTGTGATTTCAAGGAAGGCTAAAATACAAACCAGGGATGTTGAGTTTGATATAAGATACATTGACACGAGTATTTCTCATATGACATGATTTGTAAAGTTCTAAAACAGCCTTGGGAATGGTGTAAAAGGCAAGCAAGGTAATTTAATCTGAAGAGAACATGACAAGCAATGAGTATGCACTAAGATTATAGAAAGGGGTAAACCACAAAATCAGCCAAAATAGAAAACTTCCTTTTTAATTACAGACTTAAATGTAACAGTGCATATATATTATTACATTGATTTTTGTAACTGTTTCTAATTTGCTAACCAAAATTTTAACCTTGCCTTTTCAAAAATGAATTTGTTTTCTTTTTCAGATTGATGCCATGTGAAATGTGAGTTCAGGCAGCTCTAACAAACACTACATATGTTTTTCAGTACCAGTACTGATAAACAAGACAGCCATGGCCCTATCTGTAGTCCTGTGGCCAACTGGCAGAGTCAGATTGTCTCCATACTGCTAAATGCTTTTAGCCCCCAAACAAGGCTGGATGCATGAAAATGGGTGTTGATAGTGGTCCATGGCCTGTATCCAGCTTTCTGGGAATTGCATGTTACCTTGACCAAGAGCTGAGACAGAAACTATGCTGGTAGTTAAAGTACAGATAATCAAGTTGCCCAAGAGAGTCCCTGACACACTTTGATTAACTACAATAGGCTGTGTCCTCAGAATTCCCAAATCCACAAGCAGTGCTACTTTTCTGAAACTTTTTGAGGTCCCCACTGGATTATCAAGTAAAAGATTAGGAATCTCAGGAATATGTGTTTATTTTCTACCAGTCTCCCAGTATCAATTTTGAGACAGGTAGATGCATCTCCTGATGGTTGTTATTCTCTGTCCTTCTTCCAGGCAGGAAGAAGTTGATGGAGACACCAACCAGCATTTCAGGAATCTTCCTTTGTCAGTGAAGTCCTTGGCTTTTAAATACTACAGTACTCAATCAGTGATGTTTCTCCCACATCACTACATCACTAACTATTTTTCACAGAAAGAGTACTCATCATCATAAGCTTGAATGGAAACTGGTAATGCCTGCAAAATCATGTGAAACAGAGAAAACAGACTGAAGAAGTCTTCTCAAGTATTAACCAAAGAACTTGAAGATGAAGTGTACCTGCATTTAGAAATGATTAATTACATAGTGACACCAGTATTACGAAACATTTCCTGTGATGACTATTTGTGTGCATGAGGAGTAGTAGCATTTCAGACAAACTGTTCAGGTAGATGGATTTGAGGCCTAAGCTTATTTTCAGTAATCTCATAACCAATAGTCTTGTAAAAGCTATGTGACATGCAAACTATCAACAAAAAAATAAAAGGCTTGTTGACTATGTGACCAGCTAGTGCAGATGGCTCAGCAGAGATCACATGAAAATGAAATTATATTATGTGTCAGCATGGTCTACATATTGCTCCAAAGGCATAGATGGAGAAGGAGCCAAAAACTCAAGTGCTTCCTAGAAGCAAATCCAAACTTCTCAATTCATAATCTAACAACCACATACTGCTGTAATCAAAACAACATCTATTCTTGAAAAAGTTTCCATGTCCTATTGGATCAGAAATAGCTCATATCAGATATACTTAGCTACTTCTTTTTAAAAGCTGGGCTGAAATAAAGGGATAAAGTGAAAAAGAAAAACAAGAAAGAAATTAACTGAATACTTTTAACTTCAGGACAGGTTTTGCCAGAGTTTAGGAGAATGGTTTCATTTAGTTTGAAAGAATTTTTCAGCCAAATCTGATGAGAAGAGAGTTTATATTGTTGGCATTTGCACAGGAATTTTGCATAGTATTTAGCCATCAGACAATTGTTTTTTCATCTGGTTTACATTTGGGATTTGAGCAGGGAGACATTCCGCCTTTGCTGGTGGTGGTTTATATTGTAAAATCTTCCTCAGCTGCTATATTTAGAAGCAACTTCCATCATCTTGTAAGAACTTTCTAGTATGCGCTATGACCAAGACAGAAAGTTAAACCTGGGGAACATTTGAGGGCTACTTTATTGTGGGGATTAAGAACTGGTGGTTAGCAAAATGTAAACTGACCTCGAGGTTAGAAGAATGATTGTGGGAAACTGAGGCAGCATTCAGAACACTGTGTCAGAAACATCAGGCTGGAACACTGCTTGCAGAATGCATGGTGAGCGTGTGAGCAGTAAACAGATAAAACCTGAAGGTCAGTAGGATGTAGAAGTAAAACCAAGTAAACAGGTGGTAATAAATTGGGAGCCAGCACACAGTGCAGCAGCATTTGCTCTTGGCAATGCTCCCCCTTCAACAAACAGGTGTGAGTTTGTCTTTCTTCTGCGTGTCACCCCGATCCTGGCTGGAATGAGACGAACACTTCACCTATGTATTGAACATAGGGAACCAGCTCTAGCAGTATATAGAAAGACATGAGTTGTCCTGTGAACCCCTTAGAAACAAACGTGAATTTCTTTTATTACTATGAAACACATAAAATAGGAGCCCTCTGACCCTGAACATCTTCCAGTACCAAACAAGGTTTTTGGGGTGACTAAGGAGATAAAAAGCTGTTGCTCAACTAAAGCCCCTTAGTATCTTTCAACTTGGAAAAATTTTTGTATCTGCCTCGTCAACTCACTAATGTCTGGAAGAAAATTCTGGAGTATGTATGTAGCTGGACAACCAAAATGTTTTTCCTGACAATTCATGTTATCCTCCTAGACTCCATAACCACATTAAGGTAGTAAATGAGCATGTATGTCATGGTCTCTCTTCACCCGTACCTGGTGTAACACAATACATATCTTGATACGGCACTCCAGTTTTGTATTTTAAGAGATACAAAAGTAAATTATGAAACTTAGCAATGACATATCCTTTGAATATAATTTGGTTGTGAAATGCCCCCAGTCAATTTTCTGAAAAGTTGCCCAGCTGTGTCAAACACGCTGAACTGCCCGAACTGGGATTTCTTTTCTGTCTGTACGAGTAAGAACATCCACCAGAGGGGGCCAGGAACCCACGTTAGGGGCCTCAACGGGCCCTTCACGGACGTTTTGGCTCCTCAGCAGGGCTGCTTTGAGCCTTGCCTTAGTGTACAAACCCAAGCATAGCTATTCCTTCAAGGTTTTGAAGTCAGCTCTTGAGAAGAATGAACAGTATATAAAATTAAAAATTAGAAGAACAAAAAGTTATCGAAGTCAAAGACAATCCCCTGAAATAATTCCCTGAATTGGAAAAGCAACACGGAGCCTCTGTATGTGACATATTACTGAGATACATAAGTGTGAGAAAGAAACTGATTTTAAACCATTCAGTTTGTATTTTGACTATTACGGTTGCTTGAAGATTTTCAAGTTAATATAGTTCTGTTTTTTCCTATTTTTTAAAAAAATATATTATTTCTACTTCAGTTCCATGGACTGCTACATTTTTTTCAGTCTCTCTAGTGCAAAATTGAAACACTTCCATCCAGCTTAACAGAGCTGCAACTGATGTGTCCCAGAATGAGATCGAATCTGACATCTGACTGCCAAGTCTGTACACTGAAGATTGCTGACTATCTCTTTTCTCTAAAAAAAATTTTTTAAAGTAAGCAGATTAGGCATTAAGGACAAGAAGCAAAACTAAGCATGAACAACTGATAGGTGTTATCTCAAGTTTTTTTGATCAAGCCTTCCCCGCTGCACTTTATTTGTTCCCATGAAGTGGATGAAACACTTTAACAGGACTTCTGTCTCCTGTAGTCTCCTTTCCTCTTTCAACCTTAACCAAGTAATAAGCAATAGGACAAGGGTTATGGCCTCAAGTTGTGCCAGGGAAGGTTTAGACTGGATATTAGGAAGCATTTCTTTCCAGAAGGGGTTGTTAGGCATTGGAATGGGCTGCCCAGGGAGGTGGTGGAGTCCCCATCCCTGGAGGTGTTTAAGAGTCGGGTCGACATAGCGCTGAGGGATCTGGTGTAGTTGGGAACTGTCAGTGCTAGGTTAATGGTTGGACTGGATGATCTTCAAGGTCCTTTCCAACCTAGTTGATTCTGCGATTCTGTGAACCTTCCTGCTAATGTCTGAGGAAAGGTACTTCTTTTCAGCCTGTGCAGAGATCCTAAGTATCTCCACAGACATAGTAAATATAGTGTTTTCCCCATCAGCAGGTACATACACTAGCTTGCCAAGGAGAGACCAAGTGCATGAAAATACCACAGCTTTGTGAGTTACAAAGCAACCTTAGGCAGCCTCCTTCGCTGCAGGGTACTTCTGTTCTGAACTCCCAGACTAAGAGGCTGATATATTTTACTTACCAAGAAATTCAAGCATTAAGAAAACATTCTTCCACCATTATTCTTCCAACCAAAGAGACTGCACCATTGTTCAAATGCATTGTCCAAATTTTGGTCTTCCCTCAGACTTCATGTGATATATTAAAAAGACACATATAATTGCAAAATTTCCTTATTACTGCTCATCCACCAATGTAGTGGATACACGCACCCTTCCTGCTCCAGCTGTGTGGCTGAAGATGTTTCTAGCCCAATGTCAGCTGCACAGCATCACTTGAGATCACTACTCCTGCAAATCCACCAATCAAGGCATCAAGTGTGATGACTCTCTGCTCTACTTCAGTCCAAATAAGCCAACTGGCAGAGAGACTATATTGAAACAGCTTGAGCAGTTGTGTCTTATTTTGACGAGAATAAGCTAGAGAACACTTACAAGATTTGTTTTGTTCAAACAGCAGAAGTAGCAGGGTTTCCGATGAACAGTTTAAGGTGGATTGCACAGTTGCATCTAGAAAAGGACAAGAGTCAGTAGAGATGGAACTTGCAAAACCTATTGGTCAGATAGGATATTAATCCAGGGGGTAATAAAAGAAAAAAAAAAAGTATTGTTTTACAAAAAGCGTAGTTCAAAATTTATTAAACCTACATTTAATGATGGAGGAGAAAAAAATATAAATTAGTCTTTACTATTATGCTGAAGTTTCTGACTTCAGAGTAGATACTTTCTTTTTGTGGTCTTTCCTGGACTCATAGCACAGGCAAAATAATCAGATTTCCCCTTTCTCAGGAAGGGCCAAGGAGGAGTTTCCAAAGACCTAACAAAACTGAAATCACTTGGCCACCATATATCAGTTCAAACTGCCAAGAATAAAAAGTCTTTTTCCGTCAAAAAGAATAATTACAATGTCTGGATTAAGCAGGGAGTAGGCTTTCTGAAATTTGAGAAAATGTCTCTACCATAATTAGTTGTTATACAGAAGTCAATATCAGATGTTTTATGAATAGTTTAATTTAAGGATTATCATTGATTTAAACTGATTCATTTATAGAGTTAGTAGCGAGTTTCTGGTTCTTATTTATTCTGAAAATAAGTAGGTTTTTTTTTTTTTTAAATGTTTTCCTCCTAATACTTCAGTTACATTCCATGCAGTTTGTGTTCATGGATCTCTTTAAACTCTGCAGTACACTCATGTGATTACAGAAAAAAAAAAAAAAAAAAAAAAAAAAAAAGAAGCCCCAGACCCCAAAAATGAACCACGAAAACAATATTGAGGTCAAATGACTATTAAAAGTCATTATTGTAGGACACCACTGGAATGATTGATTGTATGCTCTGCAGGACAAATTCTTTATCTAAAAATGTCTAACACAGAAGCATCATGTGAGTTTCTGGCACTTATGTTTTATTTCTTATTTGAGTATTTGTGTATACTTCATCCTGCATCTAACATTACCCAGATAATCTAAAAATATTGTCGTGTTACTCTGTCATAATACACCTTCCTAATAGCAATAGGACAACTTTCACAACAAAAATTAAGCAATCTCTCAAAATATTGAGGGCTTTAATCATGTCCACACAATCCTGTATATTTATGCCATTTTACACAGGAATTTTTTTTCATAATGGATTATATCATTACCTGGGTACATGGAACAAAAACAATCCTAACTTTTCTTCAGCCTTTGAAGGTTATGCTTTCTTCCTTGATAAGCATTTCCACAAAGAAAATGAACAAAAGCTTAGAGTTAGTGGAGGTAAAGTCTGAACTCTTCCAGGACATAAAATATACTGGACTTTCAGGAAATACTGTAATGGATTGTAGGAATGCCCTGCAAACATTGTGGGAATGGCTTCACTCGTTCAAGGACATGGCATATTTGGCTTCTATCAGTAGACTGCATGTGAGTCAAAATCTGAGTTGCTTTGTCCCTACTCTCGTATAACCTCGTCAATTTGTTTCTAGGTGCATGTGATCATATAAACAGACTTTCAGAAAAATTTGTCACCTCATCTTTAGGTCAACCAAGAGATTCACAATGGGGCTGTAAGAAGAGTAGATTGATTAGAGAATTGGCAGAAAAAAAATCTTTCTTCTGTTCCCACACACTGGAGCACATTTTCCAGCTGATGCTGAGCAGAAGCCTGAGGGAAGCAGGAGAGTTTTCACCATGCTGAGCGGACTGTTGGCTGATGTCACGAGCTAAGCCCATAGCTTGCTGTAACTAAAAGACACTCCAAACCTTCCTTGCCCTGGCCACAGCTCCCAGCCACTTGCCTCTTGTTGACCTTGGCACCCTCTCACCCCACAGTGAGCTGTTGTGAGAAGAAACACAGGAAAATATTGTCCTTTCTGCTTAAGGAAGGGTCCTGGAAGTACCAGAGAACTGTGCATCCTTGCAAAGGAAGGCCAGGGGAAAGATGACAGGGGAGAGCTGGCAGGACTAGCTTGCTCACAAGTGTGCCCATGGATTGGCATAGCTATGTCTTCCATTGGCACCTGGACACATAGAAGAAAGACAGAGATAAGACTGTGGCAGTTATTTTTATACAGCCACTATGGAATAGATCCAAATCATGTCCCTTGTAAATCCTATGACTTCCATCATAAAACCTTTATAAGAACCCAGCTCATTCATCTGAAAGAGCAGTAGTTTTAAGTCTTGGGGCTTTGAAGCATGTAAATGTATTATTTTAAGGGAGCTAGATCAGACCACTGGCTTCTGTAGCTCCCCCTGCCCCTGATCTCAGAAGGTATTTTACCATTTCAAGTCTTTCAGTATCTCAGATAAACACACATTTAACAGCAAATTAGGGATTAGGGTAACCTTGGTGAGTCCTTAAGGGCTGAGGAAAGGCGGTTCCCACAATCATGGCTGAGTTAGATTTTAATTAAAGCTCCATTAACATTTCCAGAATCAGTTCAAACTGAGTTCATGAACATTTTTGAATGAGATCTAATATGAATGTTTTTGCAGGTAGTGAAATTGCAACTAGATCTGGATACTAGGTGATCATATTATTCCTTAGTGAAATCTTGATGCAAAAAGGAATTTGCAGGGTCAGTGGGTTCCTCAACAGAGTGTCAGTGATCTATGTAATTTTTATTTGACAGAGACAGAAATCAACCTGAGGCCAGAATCGAGCACATGTGAGTGAAAATAACATTTTTCTCTTTTTATTAATGCTGAAATTCAGGATCCCTAGTGATCAAAAGCTTTGGGAATTTGATGACTAAACAGGATCTCAAGTTCTCTGTGAAAAAAGTTTTAATGAAAAAGGAGAAGGATAAACTCTGAGGACTAACTCAGAGTGGTCTAGGAAAATGTAATGGCTAGAGAGGTTTCTCTTGCACAGTATTTAGCAAACTTCTGAGAGACTGAACTCAGAGCTGTTAAAGATGAATCAAGAAAAGGCTTTGAATTGAGGAGTGTATTATGAAATCTATGCTGAGATCACTACCTGAAACAGTTTGAATGATGTTGTAACAACTTTTTCTCATTCAGCTGTGGACTCTGATTTCCCTCTCTTCTTTATGGGAAAGAATCTAAATTTATAGCCAAACCTGATTTTGAGTTTTTAAAATATTACAACATTAACATTCATAACATGCTGCTGAGACACTATGATAGATCTCACACTGTAGAAGAAAAAGAGAAGTTGAGAATAAAAGAAAGGAATCATGTAAAATTTCATAGGATGATATTGAGCAAAGTCAGAGAAAATCCATGTGTGAGCTCAGAATTTTGATATGGATACTGAAAGCTGGATGCAGAATGCTTCAGAGCTCCAGGTCCTGGCTATTGCAAATTTCACTCTTAGGCTCCACGCTATTCCCATGAAATGCAAAGGGCTGCATGTCATCTAGTCCAGGGCTGTGGTTATTTTTGCTGGATGGATACATTGGCGATGTTAATTATTAAAGTACCTTGTTTTTTCTTTCCCTACCTCCCCTCTTCCCCCTAATACAGCCCCAGGAAATAGTTTTCTCTGCATCTGAGCCATTTTTGCATAGTTGTACAAAGAAGAATAATGTCAAGAAGCTGTTTCAAGCATTCCTGCCCAACTCGAATATTTTCTTAACTTTCATATACTAGCCAAGTTGTTTCCATTCTGATTTTCAGCTCCATGTCCTCTAAGAGACCTCTCGGCTTGGACTTTAGTCTCAACATAGCATACTTTATCTTGTTTCATATTGACCTTCCAAGATGCAGTCATAGCAAATGATAGGAGATTATATGGCTCCTTCTCAAAACATTGTTCAGTGAGGAATAAAAATGATCATAAGTGTTTACTTATGGCAAAACAGCAAACCGTGGGAAACTGGTTTGCTCACAGAAGCCTACTATAGCTTCATTATTCTATTTCATTTGTCCAATTATTTTAGCAAATACTTTAGAAAGATGAGAGTAATGATCAGCATATCCTACTAATTGATGAAAAATAATTAAATGCCACACAATTTATGCTTCTCTTAAGACCTTTAAAATGTACTGCATTCTGGACCAAGAAGAACAAAACATTGTGGGACATAAATTCTATCATTATCAGTACATCGTATTGTTCCTAGAGACATCTGATGAAGAGTACACTATATAAGCTAACATTTGATAATGATTTGATTTGACTGGTGCAGCCCCGCCTCAAGACTGTGTGCAGTTTTGGGTGCCTCAATATAAGGATATTAGACTATTAGACTGTGTCTAGAGGAGGGCGACCAAGACAATGAAATTCCTCAAGAGCAAGATTTATGAGGTCACTTCGTTTGTTCAGCTTGGAGAAGGCTAAGTGGTGACCTCATGACAGTCTACAGCTTCCTCAAGGGGGACAATGGAGGGGGAGGTGCTGACCTCCTCTCTGTGGTGACCAACGACAGACTCCCCAGGAAAGAGGTCATGGCACCAAGCCTGTCAGAGTTCAAGGAGCGTCTGGACGATGCTTAGTCATATAGTTTAGTTCTAGGTAGTTCTGTGAGGAGCAGGGTGTTGGACTTGATGATCTGTATGAGGCCCTTCCAACTTGAGCTATACTATGATTCTAT